>NW_008825411.1:1108968-1124179 GCF_000699105.1 Pygoscelis adeliae
TGTCCACCCTATGCTCTATCCAAAGATAGAGACCCACATTCTAAACTCGGTTCCAATACTTTTCTTCTTGCTAAGGTTTTTTCCTAGTATCTAATGTGAATCTATCCTGATGCAACTAAAGCCCCATCTTGCATACATTTGCTCCCACAAGCTAAACTCCAAGGATTTCCGTATTTCCTACTGGATTAGAGGTCTAGAAAACACCAACTTTCTCTGCTAGACACACCAATCAGTCCATATACTTTGTTAAAATAGTGTACTAAGCTTGCAATATCAGAGGTAAAATTTTGATATTCACATCATATTTGACGCATCTTTGGTGCATTTCAGTGTGCAGGGAATTCAGGAAGGGTCCCGTGTGTACAGTCCCAGGAACCTGGGAGCTGCTTGGGCAGATGCTCCCTCCCATAGTCACACTGCAGGATGCAGAGCATATTTCTATTACTTTCCTGTGCTTTTCAGGGAAAGTCATTCCCTTTGCCACATCTCTGCTGCTTCTTACTCATGAAAGTATGGACTGGGGTTCTTTATCCCAGCTTGTTGCAGAAATGAGCCATTGACCTTCCATCTCTTCTCACATTTCAGGATTCCAGGAGCACTGGACACTCAGCTGGTTTCAGTGAGGACAAAAGGCTGCTGTGTAATTCAGGGACCATTTCTCCAATTACCATCACGAGAACGATGACACCACACTTGCTCATACCTTTTCATGTCTCGGTGCTTTCCTCCGTATCTTTATGAAGACAAATGTTCACCGATCCATTTTGAAAAGATAAGATAAGATATTAATCATCACACATTCTGTTATAAGGAAATCATGCTAAATTAGCCCAGTAATTACAAGTTGTGAATGATCTGGTAAGGTCTGATAAATGGAGAACAGCAGGGAGCTTTAAACACCCTTTACCCTACATACCTCATATATTGCCTAGTATTTTACCCATTGCACAATTGCATGTGTGCTTTGGGAGGAAGATTCATATACATATACATCTTTAGCCATTTTTTTTTAAACTTACCAGAACTGCACATCTCTTCTAAAGATGCCTAGAACATTTTCAAACCTTGATGTGTATAAATTAGTGGTGCTGCATAAGGCAACCCTAATTTATGCACTCACTACGGACCCAATTAGTTCTTCTGTAACAATGCCAAACAGATTTTCTTAATAAAGCAGAACATATCACATCTAATATTTATATAAAATGCAGAGTTTTAACTCTGTCACTTCGTGTTACTAACCCCAGACTTTGAGAAGGGAATTCTGAAATTGGCTTTTTTCCATGAGCACCACTGGCAGAACATGGGACAGATGATCAGTTGGAACAGATCAACATCACTCCAGTGCAGGTAATCAAGTGACACAGATTTACATCAGCTGAATGCACAATATGCCTGGATGCTGCACAACAGCTCAGGGAGGTCCTACAAGACCCATGGGACAGGAGCAGGCAGAAGCACATGCAAGCCTACCCTCCTCCTGCATGGAACAGCCCCCTTCACCTCTGCTGGCATGGCGTTATACCTAAGTGAGCAGCAGACAGCTGTCAGGGACTATATCTTGATTACACTCTTGTTAATATTTCAATCTCTTCCAGCCCAGATGGCTTAATTCCTTGGTTAAGACTGAAACATGCTTGAACGCTTGCAAGCTGAGGGTCTATCAAGAGAAGTGAGAAGTGACATGGTGAACTGGGAGAAAAAACCCCCAAGACAAGCGATGATAGTGCTTGTGCCTCTGATATTTCTCACTCAAGTTGGGAACCAGAAATCCTGCCAGATGTCCGTGTGCTGTGGTGCTTGTGTATCAACACCTCTATCTGCATTTGTAACCTACTTCAGGTAGCTTCCACGTGTTTTGTCATGTCAAGCTTCGTCTGCCTCCAGTGCAGAGGACATCAGGGAGTGCACAAGGTACCACATCACGCTGACCAAACCCTGGGCCAAAGTATTAGAAGTGGACTCAGGTTTGCACGCTTAAAACTAAAAAAAATATTTATGGGATAAAAACCAATGCTATGTAGATAACCTAGAAGACCAGTGTCAGACAGTTTTTGTCTATGAAGTGGACCACAAGCTGATCCCAGAAAAAGAAAAGAGAACAAGTGAGATGGGGGACTGCTTCTCTACTTCCTCTCTGAAAATGGTAATTCAAGGTATTGCTATCCCACATGAAATACGCTTACAGTGGCTACAAGCAAAAACACTTCTGATGTACAGTGGCAGAATTAAGTACACTAAGTCACTTCAGATGACAAGCAAATAATTTTTCATCTTTTTGGTATTTATTTCAAGCAGATTAATCAAAATGACCTATTTTGACTGTCATGGATATGTAAGTTAGCTTCATTCTTTTGCCTAACAACCTCTAGTCAAGACTCTTATAATAAACTAGAATTATTACATTAACATTTTAGAGCAGAATAACAAAAAACTTCACATTATTTTTGTAGCCATAAGGAGAATCCCACACTACACCAGATGGGTAACAGGATCCACCTGCAATACAGCTGACCTAGTCAGTGCTCACATTTTGCAACCCACAAATACCAGGGATCTAGCCTTCCAGACCTGTACATGATCCAAAATCCTGGACAAAAATACACATACTTTTTGCTCAGGTATGTTTTAAGTGTACAACTATGCATTGAAGTTTGGCATTCCTTAAGCAGAGGGCAGTATTACATCAGTAAATAGTTAAAGTTACCTAGTCTACAGTATGTGAAATTACATTTCTGCAACCTAAGACTACATATTCCAGGTAACTGACTTTAGATTGATAGCTAGATATACATCTAAAGTTTCAGAAACTAAAACTATATTCAATTACTGCAGAAAGTTATAACTAAGAAAGCATTCTAGTCTCCTCTTCCCCCCATACACTTTGCTAAGAAAAAAAAAATCTTCTTGTCAATGTATTGCTTCACTTTGACCAAGTCCTTTTCCTAACTCCTTTCTCAAACTTAATCCCAGAGGTTTACTCTTCTCTCCTCATTGTATGTCACAATTACCGGTTCATTAAATATAAATGTAAAAGCTACTCTGTCCACTATTATTCTCTAAACCTGCACATTCTCCTGCTCCTCACGGACCGGCACTGCAATCCGCTAGCAAGAGTAACTACTCTGAGTTTCCCTTTGATTCCATGATGCTTTGGTCCTTCTGGCTCCTATAATCCCTAAGCACTCTGCTGACGCTGCCCCTCTTAATGGAAAAGTTGGAGCTGAAAAACCTGCCAAGAGATAACATTCACCGGCAAAGTCTCAGCCCTAAAACTTTTGCTAGCGCTTTGACATTCGTGTAGCATTCCGAAGCCACTTGTTCACACAGAAATGTTTTTCTCTACCAGTGAAGCACTTCAGATGGAAAGTATTAGCTACTCCTAACTGACATCTTCCACTAAATGGAACATTTAATTAACTTGGTCCTAGGCCAGTCTGATCTCTTTTGCTTGCATGAGGACAAACACAACTTGTAACTCGTTGGCACCATTTCTTCTCCTCCTCCCCCTTAAAAGGAACTTTAGTTGTTTACAGAATAGTTGCAAGAAAATCCAAGCTGGTATGGTGACACATCATTAGTTAAAAACACACCACAGCATAAAGAGCTTTAGTACAGAGAGAGCATTGGAATGCAGAATTACACCAAAATGGCTTAGGAAGGAAAGTGAAAGTCATCTGGAAACTGATGATTTTTTCTGCTACCGGTTGTAGCAGAAGAACAAAGAGACTGTGACCACTTTGCGTATTAGTACAGAAAGTGAACTTGGTACAATTAACAGAGTTGAAAATACAGTATAAGGGGTTATAAAAATACTTGAAATGTATCTCTAAAATGCAGATGGTAAACAGAGGGTATTGGGGGGGGGGGGGGGAGGAGCCAGAAAAAACAAAAAAGGAAGGAGGTCTCTCAAAAGATAACAAACCCAAAAGCCCAGAAGAGTGTAAAAAACCGCAGGTCACCGACCAGAGCCAGGCTCGCATAACAAGCAAAGACAATGCTATTTGTGACTTACAGTAAGTTGCAGAAAGCACTAGAGACAAAGAAATGGAAATGCAGCGAAGATGACAGCATCTCCTTGGGAGATTCACTGTGCAAAAACCCACGAAGTTACTTAGCACGCACGCCACATGTACAGTCTGGCAGATGTACACGATGAGTTCTGACAGTAAGAAAGAGACAGCATAAAACGGGGATGCCCAGACTTAGTCCAGATCTACAGTTCAGTCTGAAAACCGAAGCAACTTCCAGATCTGAGCAACACTCCACCGGAGAGAGAAGTAGCACATCTCCTGTCTGAAGATATTTGTAACGCTGCATAATGACTTCGAGCTGCTGCAGACTCTCGGCAGCTGAAAGAGCAAGCTGAGGTCCACGTTTCTCTGAGAAAAAGACAGCATGGCCAGAGGTCCTCATAAAAAGACCATTCTTAAACCTTGCGTAGAAACACAAAGTTCACACTAATGCAATTATAGTTGTGAAAACCAGCAGATCAATTTTAATAAGGTAACACCCATCTGTACTACATGTGCCATAGCCACAAGCCCTTCTGCTTTAGTGCACAACATCACCCAGAGTCTGGGATCCTCTCCGCAGGAGCCACTGAGACTTCAGGGCCTGCATACAGCCACATCCATCCCCAACTCGTGTGTAGCTCAATTAAATGGCAACTGTAATTAGTGCACACCACTGAAGTCTCAAACAGATGCTGAAGAAAAAGAAGTGTATTGCTAACTGCCAGAAAGTAAGGGGCTCGTACTTCCTCGGCAGGTCACTCATTCCCTTCCAATATCCTTCTAGTTTAAAAGGAAGCCTAGCCAAGCTAATCAATATAACCCCCATTACAAATGGATAAGAAAGACTGTAGCTGGCTATAAAATGGTATACAATGGAGCACAGAAATCAACAATAAGGCAAAAACAATAATAGAGAAGCTAGGGTAGGTTTTCATACACGTTGGTGGGAACAGGGAGCACCTCGACTGATCTCAGAGCAAGGTTGTGCTGAGTCGGAATAGACATGAGCTGGTCCCAAGAGCATGCAAGCCATTTAGGAGGCTTGAATGCTAAAGATAGGAAAGTTTAAGATCTTTATGTATAAAAAGAAGTTATGAACAATATATTCTTGTAGCACTATCAGAAAGAATTACTACAATGAGATTGTCAATGGTGAAAGCTAAAGTTGACGTTCAAGTGGCATAACTTAATGCACAGCCTACTGCAGCTACAGTACTGCACACCTTTTGAAAAAGGTCATCAAGAAAAAGTGAGAGATGCTACAGTGACATTTTACAGGGGGAAAAGAGCTCTAGTCATCAGCCTCTGAAGAGGTGTTTTAATTCTAGGATAACAGACTACGGCAAAACCTAAACAAAACCAAAGAAAATCAGGACGCATCTGTTCAGCATGAAAACTGTTTTTTCCGTCTGCTTCCTGTGGAAGAAAAAAGACTTCAAGGACTATGCTGAAGATAACATCTCGCATATCAAAGCGGGCGATACAGTAGAATTGTGATAATTCTTGCAGAATGAGAAGAACGAAGATTAAGAGGAAAATGAGGAAATAAGAGATCTTTGAACTACTTTGAAGTAGGGCACCACAAAGCTGATCCAAATTGCCATTAACTTTAGTAGCACATGAAATACAGTTTACTAGCTGTATGACTCCATATTCAGGAAACACTAATATTGGGCAGTTAAGCTATTGAAATAAGTACATTACAGTAAGCAACAATATACATTGCTGTATGCTCATAACTGGTAATGAGTCAGAAGTACAAAGGAAAACACAGACCTAATAGCAAGAGTGCTACAGGAAAGAATTGATGGAAAGAAGTTGTTTTATGTGAAGAGGAATGGAAATAGCGGCTGTGAGACTAAAGTGGTAACTTCTAAAAGATTTAAAAGTGGCAAGGGAGCTGAAGTGATGAAAAAAGACCAGAAGGAATTACATACTGAAACAAAAAAGTCATATTCCGATTCCCTCTTTATGCCACATGGTGTATTGAGGACAACTGCCACTCAGTAAGTACTGAAATAACATTTTACTAGAAAACTTTGAGCAGGACAGTTGCACCACATCTCTACAGATCCCTTCCAAACTCAACTGTTCTATGAAAACAAAACTTGCAACATTTTATACAAGAAGTTTTATCATTTAAAAAAATAAGATGATGAGAAATTGAAGCCAAAGATGTGTTTCCAAGTAAGGAGGCAAAGATGTTCTTCCTAAGATGGTATAAATAGATACAATGATGAGGTTGAATAATTCAGCAAAACAAAAAGATCTTATTTTTACTTCTCAATAAAGACACTAACTTCAACTGTGCTCCTGAGTAACAGAAATTAAGAATCAAAATTCAAAATAGACTTCAAAATTTGCCCTAAGGAATATATTTCATTCCTTCAGTCGGCAGATTGATCCTTTGAAGCAATGCATCAGCTTGCCAAAGCACTTTTGTTGGGGCAAGAGATGCAAACATGTACCCACGAGCAACACAGGAAGAGACAGACAGACCAGGCAAACATTTCAAAGAGTAAGTCATGCTGTAACACCTTTTTACAGAATCATATTTATAACATTTTGTATTGATAACGATAAAAGGGTGATAGAATTAGGTTCTAGTAAGATTAAACTCAATATTTTAATCTGCAAAGCAAAGATGAATTTTAACTAATTATGGATTTCCCAAAGCACCTTAAGTTGTTTATTTCTTGGGAATCCAATCTAAAAAAGAGGAGGAAAAGCATGAAGTGTGCCACAAGGAACCATGAGGTGTAGACAGGCTCTGGTGTTTCAACCAAACATGGTTTGGTTTTGGATTCGCTGATTTCTAGCCAGAGGTATCACTTTTTTCAATTTCAAAGTGCTCCAGCACCATGAATCTGAGCAAAGAACTTGAATACACGGGTGTAGTATCAAGAGCTGGCAGCAATCATTTCATATTTCATAATTTTAGCACCAAAACACACCTTCATGTTTGCCGACTTGAGCATTTTTTGCCTTATGAATATGTGGGTTAAGGGGCATGTGAGATGCAAAGTTGGTACACCTCATTTACATTTCTAAAGTAAATGTTTAATATTCTAGTAGACTGAAATTAATTTCCTAAATGTTAATTGATGCTATTGAAAATTGCTAAGGGCATATTCAAGGCATTTCAAATGATTAACACAACATTTGATAGCAAAGCAGCCATTTTAGGAATGGTCAAAACCATTGCCATACCTCCTGTCCCACCTGTAGCAGGAAATGCTTACTTTTTTGCTTACTGAAAAAACAAGTAAAACTGGTGCAATTTAATCTGACTAAAATTGATTCTCATCCCAAACCTGATTTCTCCTTCTTCACTTGGACAGAGCTCCTTTTATGGGTGTTTCAGGCCTTTTCTGATTTGTACCATGGATGTCACTGATGAAATGAGTGGAGGCTATTCAACTTCCCTTGCCATTCAGCCCCTCAAACATCACGAGCACATCTCTAAATAATTAAAAGAAAAATCTTAAAAACATTTGATTCGCAGCTCCTAAACCCTGCAGGTCCACAGTCCAAGCAGTCAAAAGCAGCCAGATACGACCTCACCGCCCAGGCTTTGAGTCTTGGGCTTCCAGACTCATGGCGCTCACGCTGAGCATCCCAGAAGTCCCGCTGTCCTCCCTTTGTACAGTTGGACCCTAAAGACAACCATCACCAACAACCTGCCAACAAGCTGACAGGAGGTAGAGAAAGCTTTCAACAGATATTCGCTTTTAGTGAGAACTTGTTGAAATAAGCTTGTTTCTTTTAAACATTTACTTGGAAGAACATCTCTTTAGGCAGATCACCAGACAGTTGCACTGAAAGCTGAAGAAGTCAACTACAAAAATAAAAGCTTTTAAACAATTGATGCATCTTGCTGACTCCTCCTAAGTAATATCTGAGCACACTGAGACCTAGCACAGCTACCCAGAATTACAGACTCCACACGAGGAAGATGCTCTGCCCAGACACACTTGTACAGCAGAGCACAACCTGCTTTCACTCCCCATCCTCCTCCCCTGTGAGCCGCCAGCAGCTTGCTGCCTCCCTGATCATTCCAAGCCCTCTCTCCAGTCTGCCCCCACAATCTGGGGAAGCTGGGTTGAAGAGAAAGATCAGATTTCCTTTCTGCAAACCTATTTAATGCTTATTGCATGTGTTGTCATTGTGCTGCAGTTCGGGAAGGAAGGCTCACTACAGCTGTCCTGCTAAAGCTGTGGTTTACCTTCTCAACCTTTTGTGCTGCATACCTTCAAGTAGGCTGCCTCCAACTGCTATCTCCCTTATATTAAAGTCCAAGACAATAACCTTCAATATTTATAATTACAACAGCCATTGCTTCAACCCAAGAAGGATTCTGCTTTTAACTTTGCCACGTCACATAGGGCATTTGCATGGTTGTATTCAGACTTCTATATCTTCCACACCTGAGAAAGCTTTCACGTTCATTTTGATGCTGGATTCTGATCAAGATGCTTGAGCTGAAGAAATTCTCCCTCTGAAAAGGGCTTTGTAGATTACTAACGCTTTTTGACCTGATTAACTACAAAACATTGAATACAGAGACATGGGGAGTCTGAAATGTACGTATCAAGTTAAGATTAGTGAATGAATTTATAGTTCTTCCATCCCAAGGAGGACGATACGCTTTCTCAAATAACTCAAACGGGCAAAGGGAGCCTTTTAAACCCATGGGTTCTAGCAAAGTGAGCAACTGTTCTAGCTTAAATTGCTTCCTAAAAAGAAGTTTTGAAAGGGGTAAAAAGTTGCTTTTGATTTTAGAACTCCAGCCTGTATCCACAATACTTGTAAGATACTAAGTACAATAAATCTCATTGAATTTAGTTACCCTCAACATTATCCTTTAACAATTGATTATTTATCTGCAAGAAAGCATGTGGTGTTCCTCTTCCAGTTTGTAGGATAAACTATGACTCTCAATTCAGATTAGCAATCCACGAGGAAGTGTCAAATGCCTGAAGACCAAGCAGCAGTCCAAACTCAGGAGCTGCATTAGGGAAAATGCATCTGTCTATGAGTAAACAGAGAATCATGTCATTTCAGACCTGTCACTCCAGCATTTTTCAGGAACTCTACACACACTTAAGTATCCCTTGAAGCACCAGCTGCCATGAGATAGAGGATGATGGATGTACCATCTCAAACAGCAAATCCTACTGTGATTTTAATGGAATTATAGCAGCCATTTTATTTTTTGCAGAGCCTCTAGACTCTGTATTGCTCGCTTCCAGTGATTCAGCAGTTTATTTCTCAGTACACTAATCCCTCCATAAGACAGTTTCTCATTCCTTTTAAGTAGTGCTTCTGACAGCAGCTACCTGTATCTTTGTTGTTTAAGGCTCTCCCTTTTTTATGAAATAGAAGTAGTTTATCTCAGACATACTTCCTTTGCTTTCAGACTCCACCACTTTTACATCCATGAGAAGGCTCCGTCTTCTAGCAGTTCAGGAGTTGTCCTCACAATACACTGTTCCTCTGTTTCTTTAAGCTCACCTGACGACAGCGTTGCAGAAATTTAAAAAGGAGGCAGAAGAAAGGAAACCTGAAGCCCAGAGGATAAGAAGCAGACAGTGACACCCGCCTATAACATAAGCCAGCTGTGAAGCGTTCTTCACAATATCTGGAAAATACACGTTTACTTTGCTATTTACAGGGGACTCCAATAAAACTGCCAACTGGCTATTGTAGTTGCTCACCTAAAGGTTGCAGAAAGTTCAGTTAGCAGGGGAAAAAAAGGTAAATAGGCAAAAGCGACTGCCAGGACCTGCCTCTACCAGAGCAGACAGTGGGGAAGTGTCAGCAACTCTATCATTCAGTAACGCCTTTGAAGGAAGGCTGATGCATCTTGACCTAGCTATCTAAACAACGGCTTAAAACTTACTCAGTTTAGTGACTCTTTATTGTAGTAATGAACAGTTTAAAGATACCATAATAATTGCTTTTGACCATAATCATCCAACAGCCATTAGCTGTTTATCTGAGAAAATTAATCCTCAAAGGGCGACCCTCATGTCTAAAATATGCTCTCAGTCATGAAGAATGATTGATAAATTATTCCAGGCTAGTCCACAGAACCACTTCTAGTGGCATTTTGTCATCAAAGTTACTTTCCTCTTAATCAAAGGCTAATGCAACATGAAATCCTTAAATATGGGCTGCACCATAAGATAAAGTTAGCAACCTTGAAAAGGCTGAAAAATAGCAATTTGCACACACAAACACAAGATTTGGAACTACCATCATAACCTGCATCATCAATCACAAGCAACAATGGCTTTAACAGGACTATTTTCAGAGTATATTAAACTTCATGATACCTTAACCTTCTTGTAAGGCCACGATAATCTCTTTACAATATTAAAGAAGTGCAGAAGGGCAGATTTGCTTCATACAGAAATATTCTTTGCATCAGATTTCATAAATAATGGCATTGCTGCCTTACCAGACATTCGTCAGCATTATTTTCAGCCCCATATACCCACTCAGGGAACACAGACAACACATATCTTCACACGTATTCTGAAAGACAGTATACTCTGGAAGTGTTGCACAACTGCAAGAGAAATCTCTCACTGAAATGAGGCACATCTCTCTAGGCAATAGCTTGTCTTCCAAAACCTGCTTGCACAGGAGAGATCTGGGCAGGTGCCCATGACTTTTAACATAACTTTATTATAAATTTTGTTCAAGTATCTGATTGGTGCTTTTGTATTCATCATGTTCTTACGAAAAGTCAAGTCATGAGTACTCCCTCCTAAATATTACTGTTACATAAGAAAAAGGAAAAAGTCCCAAGCAAAATGCTGCCCCTACAATAATTAATTATAATCCAAGTTATATGTATCAAAAAGTTGTCATTTCATTCTGCTGTAAAATTAGCAAACTATCTCTGAGGTGCAACTTCAAGGAGAGCAGAGACTGCTCATCTTTTAAAAGACACCACTAAATCCACTGTAAAACAGCAATTTTGCTAATTCAGTTTTTCAAATTACTTTAGAACAGTTGATTCAGTTTTAATTGTTTGGGCTTTTCATGCAGAGGGGAGCACTGGTGGCGTGAGAAACCCAGCTAATATGAGAGAAGGAAGAATCTAAGGAGAAGATGGGCAGAGAGGCACAGAAGGTGCAGAGGGGGAGAAAGGAACCGGGATAGAAGGACACCAGGAGATAGTAAAGGAAAGGACACAGCAGATCTTCAGAGGAGAAGTAGGGAAGACATGGTAGCAGACACATCTGGCAATAAGGAGCCTAGGAAGGAGGACAGTTATTTTCTATGGATCTTGAGCAGCAGAGGGATGCCTGGACAGCAAACAACTCCTGTCTTTGAAGGAGTGATCTAAAAGTTACATACAGTAAGCCTATATCCAAGTAATCCTGTTACACACTGACCCACAGCACTTCCAATTGAGCAAGTTTCCACCTGGAATGAGCGGCAGTTCTCCAGATTCAAGCAGTCAACAGCTACAAGACACAAACATTCACACACCAAGCAAACGGGAAGCTGCCACTTTGGTGCTGGATGCCAGTGGAGGGAGTGAGACCCTACAGCTTCAAACCATGCCGGAATTAACTGCTATGCAGACTATAAGGCAGAAAGCATATTCATTATAATTTCCTTTCCTTGAGCTATTACCCGGCACATTCAGTATTCCTATGCAGGAAAGGACATTTCCCCAGCGCAAGTGTACACTGTGTCTGCTAGTAATATTTCTAATTAAAATTACACTGTAAGCCTGGTTGTTGAATACAATGCACAGATACTACAAGCTTTCTAAGATGACTGTTAGCCTGTAGCTGTTTTAATTAGCTTGACATGTAATAAAGTAGCATTTTATAGTTATACTATTAAAAAGCACAAATGTTTCCTTTCAAATCCGTACTTACTGAGTCGCTTAGGTAACAACAGCCAGTTTTGGTTCACCAAACAGACCAGAAGCAAAACCCCAAACTTGGCTTCCCCCATGTCTTGCTTATGGCTTAGCAAGGACCATATGCAGTTTAAGAGTGTGGTTTTGAAAATCCTTCCCTCAGAGCTGAAATGTCTATAAAACCTGAATTTGCAGTCCCCATAATTGTACTTTTGTCAAACATAACAACATGTGTGACCCCTCACTTCCCTAAAAAGTGCGCTGTGCCTAGTTCTTTGAAGGCACAATGCTGGATCTCAAGGGACGCTGCCAGCCAAGAGCCCCATCAGCAACGGGCAGATTTTAGACACACAAAGTTTGTACAAGTTCTCTGCTCAGGACATCAGAGGTTTGGTTGTGGGTTTGGTTTTTTTTTTTCCAGATTGCTATTCTGACCCCCTTCCCATACACCACAAGAAAACAATTCTGGCTTGTGGTCCTGTTACCAGACCTAAACATTACACATCACTGAACTTTTAAGCACTTGTATTCACCAAGTACTTATCCACACTTAGCTTTTTTAGTACCACTTCACTACAAACGCCACACCGATTATACCACAGAATTCAGACATTTAACACAGATTCTGATCACATTCTTGCTAATGAGAAGTGTTTACCAAATAGTTATGTTGTTCTGTAAACAGAAAGCAATTTCCATTCTTCTGTCTATAGTGGTGTCAGCATTTGCAAGCCATTACTAGTATGCATATAGCTGTCTATTCCAGTCAGTTCACACTTGCTATCAAACTGGCAGTTTAAGGATTTGGAATGCAGAACACAAGTCTGCAGCCTAAAAATAATATCCTGAGATTTGATCCTGCACTTCTTATTCAGGCTCAATTAATCAAGGTTGCCTAACTCTTCAGAAGTACTTTTCATCAGGAGATTGAAAACACTTTCCAGATGAAATGGGTATCGGTATCTCCTGTTTACTATGGGGAACCTGAAAATAAAATTTCACCTGAGAAAGGGCTTTGAGGCTAATTTAGGAGTACTGTCCAAGGGGATGAGGAGTCCATTATTCAATGTTATCTTTTATATTAAGAACTAAGCTTTTCCTTTCAGACCACTAGAAAGTGATATATCAGAATATTTATCATATTGTCTTTGAAAACCTCACACAAAGATAGCTTTGCAAATTTCAGAAGGCCCAAGGTGAATAAGAATAGTTTACTTGATCTACGGTGGTAATTCAGTTTGCATTGTAAATACTACCCAGGACTGAGGAGAAACTTCTGAATTATTCCAAGGAAAAGAAGAATTAAGAAATTAAATATTTTGATCAAAAGGCATCTGTAACCTCTGAACAGATAGGGCAATAATGTCTAAAACTAAGAAGGAAGACCGTATTTAATTTGCAAACATTTCATTGTAAGCCCTGAAAAGGTTTTGTTCTCCTTTGGATGTAACATAATTCATACTTAAAAGCATGTTGTTCTTTGATAGCAATTTTATCCGTGGAGATTGGCCACATGGAAGCCAAGCTTGGCAGGGCAGTTTTGGGATGGAGCAAAAGCAACATAGTAGGGATGCAGTGGAAAGCACAAGCAGAAAGGCACAGCCTTCTCCTCTTGACTGGACCAGAGCTGGACACTCCGAAGAGCAAATTATTTCACACTTAAAATCTGTGTTTCATACTTGGCACTGTTCCAGAAAAAGAACCCACAAGATATTTTCAGGCTATATAGGACAAAACCCACCTCTCAACTAACAATACCGATTCCTTTGGACATTCAAACTGAGGTGCCATTAAGAAAATTTGAGTTTCAGAAGTGCCACAGGTTTGTTTGGTTAATTCAACTGTAGAGTTAATCATTCAATGATTAAACAAACACCAGTTTTGAAAAATCTCATGACAAGAAAATAAGAGCCAAACCACAAAAAACACTATTGATAACAATATATCAATATCTTTTTGTAATAGATTCATTACTGAAGTCATATACATTCTTTTAAACAATGGTAGATTTACAAAAATAGTTTTCTGAAGGCAAGCTGTTCCATGTTTTCTATAAACCTTCCACGTAGAATTGCTTAAATGCAATATATACACCCTAAGAACTTAAATGCAGATTTCTGATGTATTCTTTCTAAAAAGACAAACAAAACCCACTGACAATGTACTGAGAAACTAAAGGGCTGATTCTTTAGTCTAACGCATAAACAATACAAAGAAGATTTTGACATTCAATGCAATGATGTTAGGAAAGAAGGGAAATTAATACCACCAACAAATCGAAGTTAGCATTAAAGAATTGTTACCTTCTCCAGTGCATGATCTGTAGACTTCAGTCAAATTTCCAATACCTGAAAGTAGAAATTCATATGGAAAGTCAGTTATACTGATATTTTAAGTCATTAAATTCATTCTTATCCGCGTTAACTTATTTTGCAGAGAAAGAGGCCGTCTTTGAAAACAGCAAACTAAAAATAATCAAAGTACCACAAGATAAAAGCAGTAAACTGGTCAGATACATAGAATTTTTCCACCACTTGATTCACAGTTTCCCCCCTACTCCACTGAGGCCTCCCGCCCAGAGAGCCCCCAGCCATGATGTCCACCAGCCCATTGCTCACTGCAGACTCTGCGCATTACACTGGAAGTTCAGCCGTTCCACCTGGGACTACTGGAACCTTATTTTCTCAACTCTGACTTCACTAAGGGCTAAAACTCTTTCAGCTGCTAAAGCCTCTCACAGTGAGTCCCCATCTTCCCCCACTGCACAAGTGCTCTCGGTCTCCCAAAGCTGGCAGAAATCCCCAGCTTCCCCCCCATCACTGCTAACTCAGTGCAACTCTCAGTTGACAACAAACCAACCTAAATCCCAAAGAAAGGGCTGAAGCCCAGCCATTTTCCAAGAAGTTCTAGTACAACCATTAGATCATCCAAACTACTCAGTAAACAAATTTTGAAAAGTAGAAAGACAATGGGAAACAGGTTCAAAACATGTTTTAAATCATACAGCTTCACGTGTTCAGTAGCTGGCTATGGGACACACAAAATACACGTGGTAGATGCAGAAGATAAGTTTATGAAACTAGAATTGGGTGAGCACCATAATATAGCAAACATACTAAGAAATATAAGCTTTTTGCACTAGCAACACACCCCGGATAGGAAAGACACAAAGAAAAGTCCAACATTTTGGCGTAAAGACAAGCATTGGTCATCCATTTTTTAACTGAAGGGTTGTAGGTTGTATTATAACTCAACACAAAAGTCACAACCAGAGGACACCTCCCCCCCCCCCCCCACTTCTCTTTTA
>NW_008825411.1:1124511-1127512 GCF_000699105.1 Pygoscelis adeliae
AAGTCTGATGAGGAACGGCTGAGGGAGCTGGGGTTGTTTAGCCTGGAGAAGAGGAGGCTGAGGGGAGACCTCATCGCTCTCTACAACTACCTGAAAGGAGGCTGTAGCGAGGTGGGTGTTGGTCTCTTCTCCCAAGTAACTGGCGAAAGGACGAGAGGAAATGGCCTCAAGTTGCGCCAGGGGAGGTTTAGATTGGACATGAGGAAAAATTTCTTTACTGAAAGAGTGGTTAAACATTGGAACAGGCTGTCCAGGGAAGTGGTTGAGTCCCCATCCCTGGAGGTATTTAAAAGACGTGTAGATGAGGTGCTTAGGGACATGGTTTAGTGGGCATGGTGGTGTTGGGTTGACGGTTGGACTCGATCTTAGAGGTCTTTTCCAACCTTAATGATTCTATGATACATCACTGGTAGTCTACAGGCATATTATGGCTTCATTTAACAAATATGTATCAATCGCGAGCAACCAGCAGCTTTTAGCAAGGACTCGGTGTGACATTTTTCAGCCTGCGCTACAGAGTTATGCTCACAAAGTGAAAGGAGTTACAGGCTGGCTCATCTGTGGTTTTGCACAGCACTACTTTGCCACCCAGACTCGCTGGAGGGAAGACTTCCCTTCCAGTCCAAGCGACCTGATGGGCAACAGGTGGGATCCAGCACCAGTGCTGAGTATGGGCAAGCTTGTTCCTAGAGGAACAGGCTTCAAGGAAGGCAGAGCCAGATGGAGCCCCACTGAAGTGAGCACAACGCTGGGTAGAGCAGATAAATATTTGACATTCAGAGCTACGCTAATTAGACATCAAGAAGAAATGAAGGGTTTCATACCAATCAAAATATTACTCTATTTACTGTAACTGTTCAACTTATCACTTCAGTCATAGAAAGTTTAGGAGAACAACTTGCACAAGTAAAGAAATGCTCTAACACCAACATTGCTGCGTATTTTTAGACACCTACAAATCCACCCCTTGCTGCTGAAAACAAAGAAGAAAAACCCTCCAGTTTTTTTTACTTTGAAAATTCTGATCTTCTCCATACTTGCCTATCCATCTCTAAAGTATCCCTGAACTTATGTGGGCACATAGGGCAGAGCGCCAAAGCAGAAGAGAGGTTTCTTACAAAACACCTGTCACACAACCTTCAGAAATGCATTTGGTTGGGTTTGTTTTTTTTAAAATCCCTGTCATGCTTGCGTGCACAATTGAGCTATAGTGGGGATTTTTTTGGTACTCATGTGGGAGACTGGATCAAATCTTCGTTCTTCTCTTCCCCCACAATCCCAGCAAATGCATTTACTACTAAGCCTATTACTGCTTGCTTCTGTTGGAGCTGCTCACGTTGGTTAGATATTCACTCAGGCAGGACACCAACCTCCCATACGCCCACCGAGCGCTTTGGATACTGAGTAATTTTGGGGTAGAAAGAACAGGTGACTGGTTAAAAAACCTCTACATTATGACTTCTGTCTACTTTACAGATCAAACCAGCAGCAGGTACCTACTCAAATCCTTCAGAAATTTCAGCTTCCAACAACAGAAACACTTTTGTGGACAATTTCTTAAAACACTTTGCATTGGCAGAGAGGTATTGACTTGAAAACCAGGGAATAGGCAAATTCAGAATGTTTTGCTTTCAGTACAGTATTTCATCCCACAGTAATTGCAAAAAGCTGAGCATTACTCTTCATAGTCATGTGTTTGAGACGGTGGTTAAAGTAATTGTACATTATCCTCACAAGCAGCACTGAACCTAGGCTTCCAGGCTTGAAAACCTAAAGCATTTAAATTCTATTACCCCCAGACATTCAGCAGTGCCCAAGCAATTTTGCTAAATAATAAAAACCTCCCATAGCCTGGAGGGTTTGGCCGTAGCTTCCAATCACTTCAAAGGTACACCTTCATCCCAAGTGAAGAACCGACTGGAACAGGTACTGAGGGAAACAGACAGTGCTCTCTCCCCTAGGTGACACGATGGAAGACAGCACACTAAAAACTGAATTTAGCAGCTTCAGTATTTTATGCATCCCTTGTCAACAGAAGGCTTTGAAAAAACTTCAGAACACAGATATGAAGTCATCTCCAAAGGAAAAGGCAACAACACTCTTTTAATGTGGCTCCCCAGTCACCACTCCAGTTGTTCTCGAAGATACAACTTCCAAGAAACCTAAAAAGAAATTCAGTTTTCCACAGCCCTCATTTTACGTGAGGGAACAGCACATACTTCAAGGAAAAAATTCACTTAAGGATAGAAAATAAAAATAGAGAGGCACCACTTCATTTCACAGAAATACTGTATAATTACACACAAAAAAAAATCTACTTTTCAGGTGGAGGCAGTTCTTTGGGAGCTGGCAACTGGGAGTACTGATGAGAGCCTGAAGCAGCACTGGTCTCTCGTCTGCTGCCAACAGAAATCTGTACATTACACTCCAAGTTTATATTGACACACTAATGCAGACTGAGCTGAAAGAAGACATCCCACAGAAAGCCGAGGTGCATTTCCCACCTGGAAGTTTATTAGCATAATATGCAAATACTGACATTCCTAACGCATCTTTCCTCAGAGTTCTTATGTGAGATAAGACTGCAGAGTAAGGGTGATGGTATTTTCCCTATGGGAGGAAATCAAGCCTGGTCGATGGCAGGAATGTTACTGATGCATCAGGCTCTGAATCCCCAAAACAAAGTTTTCCCTTGGTCACTTCAAACAACAACTCGTTCTCCGGTGTTTTTTCACCTTTTTACTGTCCCTAGCTCTATTCTGGGCTTAGGTTTATTGAACTAGCCTACTCTGGCACTGTTTTGTGTTGCCTCCCAAACCAATAGACTAGCCTTGTCCTATCTTCCAAATTCACTGTTCTTAAGAAAGCTTAAATCAGGAAACTATGAGACTTTGCATCTCTGCTTCATTCCAACCTCAAATTAGGCACTCCAGAAGCCCTCAGACTGCAGATTTACCTTTTATCTGAAATCTCCGATATACCGTTTTAGAAAACAGAAGTA
>NW_008825411.1:1127524-1143675 GCF_000699105.1 Pygoscelis adeliae
TCAAACGTTTCACTTTCTATAAACACAATATTCTTCAGTTAACAAGAAGCTAAAGAAACGGGAGAACCACAAGCCTGCTGGCCTATTGGTTATTAACACAGGTTTATTAAATAATCAAGTGCTTCTGAAGCTGCTCATACTTATTTTCGTTTCCAGAAGTCCTACCAGCCTTCATGAAGAAAGATGTTCCCTGCAACTGCTCCTATTGCTGTGCCTGTTCCTGCTCTTGGAGGGCATTTCTCAGAGCAAAGCCCACGCCCACCCACCTCTGCCCTAGACCTGGCTCTGCTGCCCTCTCTAAAACAAAGCAAGAGGGTACTAACTCTGAAGCATCACCCAGTTTTGCTACCTACATCAACAGATGAACAGCAAGTGGTCCAGCAAAGAGGGTATCAAGCCTCAGCCACATCATCTCCTTGCTGAGGCACACATCTTGCACAACAGGAACCCACACTTTATTCAGCATCATCTACCAGCTGCAGCTGAGACATGGTGCAGCCCTTCCTCTGTAACATTTGAATCCTTGGCTTGCCTCCTGTTCATGAATTCAGACATTATTATTAACACAATAGATTGATTATGGGAGCTAAATGGAAAAGACACAGTTTTCTGAAGCTGAAATATAAATCCAGTTCGCATTTGTCACAGAAGCATTTCCTGCGCATTTAAACATTGTTTAGTAAGTCAGCCAAAAGCATTTTGCAAGTGTAATCTATCTCATGGAGGAAAAACTCAAAAAAGCCTAATCACCATCATATCTCTCCCAGGGTTTGATAGGTTTAACTTCAAAGTAAAATGCTGTCAAAATAGAGATCCCATGTGGTTTACTGTAACAAAAAAAGTGAAAATTAAATATTTCAAAGTGTTATTTTGAAGTAGCAAAATACCTTGGTCTCATCAAGTGGGGATGAGCATTACACATTTATATTGGATTTTTAGGCTTTACAATGCTGTTTGTTTGACGTCATTTGCTCCACAAATGAAAAAGAACATTGACCTGCATGACTGCATATTGATAATAAAAGAATCTTTCGACACCAGAATTCTTTGGAGACATTGTCAAAGAAATCTCAAAATGATTCACCAACTCGTTCATAAATTGAACCCGTAAGCTACATAATCCTTAAAATTGTCTTTATTACTTAAAATGGGCTTCCCTGCACCATTGGAATAGGCTCAGAAGTCACTGCTTACTGACTGTACACCTGTTTGAAAGAGATGTTCTTTCAAAGCTATTTTTCCATGTAGAGATACAGGTGAAGAGTCCACGTATCAGCAAAAAGCCGACTAGCTACAGGAGACCGCATTCAGAGAGGATGGTGTGTTCGTCACCTTTCTACATTAAATGCAAAGTAGTGAAATGCATTTAATTGTTTTGCGTTGTCTGCGAGTGATACTCTAGTCTCTCCGAACTGCTGATTAAGAGATCCTTTGCTCACTCGCACCAACCCAGGCACTTACCAAAGGTTATTTTAACTGAACATGTCAGGCTTTGATGACACAAAGGGAAAATTCACTTCAGATACAGTCGGGTTTTTTGCATGTGTTTTTTCCATTACCAAGATACAGCATCTTTGCAGTCCACGACAGCTTGTTTTCTAAGCAACAGAAGGGGATGGTTTGTACCAGCTCCTCACTAAGAAAACCACATTTTATTCACCATCACTGTAAGCTGCAGGTTTATAGTTGTCTTAATTTTTAACGAGATGTCAAGAGCCCTTGTAGTAGCCCTAATGCTGTACAAGACTCGAGTTTAACCCCTTCTCCCCAAGGAACAGAGGTTGCATGAGCTCTCCAAGGCATCATCAGCCCATAAGCCACTCTGCTTGCTGGTGACTCTGAGAAGAGTCCACCACAGCTTTACAAAAACAGATGGGATCTTCCAATACTTCTGTATTTCTGCATTTTCTTGTCAAGTTTCTACTTGGCCAAAAGCCTGCCTCAGCTGAAGGACACGGTGCAAAGGATATTGTTCAATATCACATCTGAGTGATTCTTCGCATTAAAGAGCAAGCAGAAGTTAACAGACTATACCTACCAGGGAAGGGAGGGGACCATTAGTTCCCCTTCATTTCTTGTTCCTATCACTCTGTTATATTAAATCTTTTCTTACTGGGATTGAAGTGCCAGGAGAGAAAATTATAAGTGATCAGAAATATCTCTAATCACTTGTAACCAATTACAAAATACCAAACAAGAAAGGTCAGTGACAAAAAAGTAAATCAGGTACTCAGTAATTAATGTCTACACAACTTGTAATAATTAGCAACCTTGACAGTTAATTTTGCATGTTTTTACCATTCAGTTTTTATTTGAGGTGACAATTTAGTGCTTATTTGCAAGGTAACGTATGTATTCACACAGACCCCTGATTGCTGTAAATGAAGGCCTTAAATATTTACTGCTAGTAAAACTTTTTAAACTTTTAGCAAGATTATCTTCTAATACTCAGCAGTGAGATTTTTATGACCTTCCGTGTTGAGGAATAATCTTCTGCAACAAGATAAAACGGATGTACGCCCACAGTCTATCCTTGCTAGAGCTACAGCTCCATCACCATTAAATTGTTTGTTTTTCTTTTTAATTTGTTCCTTGTCCTTGCAAACCAGAAGACACTTCAGGTCGCCCACATACTCCCTCAACACCATGTTCTCCAAAAAACAAGGTCTTTTGCTTTCCAAGTTGGTTTCTTTTAAAAATTGCTAGGTTATATAACGAGGTCACCCAGTGCAGAGCTACATGAAGTCTGCAGAGGGTTTCGAAGTTACACGTGTCCACACCAACCACAACAGACACCTCCCAGTGCTTACCCCCGTTCTTTTATATAAAGAAGCAACAGTATGAGTAAGATATTTAGCTTTATATTGCTCTATTCAACCAACATGGATCAAGGTTAGATGAATAGAAGACATGACAGTGACACCACAAAGGAAAAAAAAAAAAATCAAGCCTGCAACATCGGACTACAAAGTTCCCATCAGGTTTGCAGGTTGCCACCACAAACAGAAACTGTGGGGTGTTTGGTGTGGGAAGCACACAGCCAGGGTGGACCTGCTCATCTCAGGGTAGCTACATAACAAGGTATAATAACATAATACATATAATACATAACAAAAGCTACATAACAAGTAGCTTTTTTTTTTTTAACCCATTGCTCTGATGTCTTGGGGAACTAAGGAGTGGACTTGAAGTTTCAATAGCCCATGCACTGATGTATTTCCATTTATTAATGCTCTGAAAAATCAGCAGCGGCGTATTAACATGCTGCTCCTGCTCTTGGAGGCTTGCTGAGCCCAGGAGGAAGCTAGGAGAGCAAGCATCCTACTTGAAGAGCAGCACTCAGTGGAAAGGCAGTGGATATCCAAGGCAATGCCTCTACTTCTACTGCCTTGAGAAAAACCTCATTTTTAAAAATGCTGAATTGTAACTAAACAGAACTGTTGCATAATCCATCTTTAAGACAATCAATTTAGCAAGTCCTGGATGCCACTAGGGAAAAATAGAAGCAATACCCACAAAAGCCACCTTGACCTTAACAGCCAGCTAAAAGAGGTATTTATATATAGTATTTTGAGAATAGGAAACTGATACATGAACTGCCAATAGTTTGCAGTCTTCAGCAGACAACTATCAATTTTTTTTTTTTTTTTTACCTTATTCAGTCTGCTGTAAGCAGTGCACAGCAAGGAAAGCAAGTGTAATAAAATTGATAGTATACACGGCAACAGCAAAAGCCTCACGAAAACTTCAAGTGCAGAATGTCATTAGCGACTGGGGTACAAGAAATCTCACTTCCCTGGAAACAGCATTCAGGATTTCTTGTTCAGGGCAATTCCATCACTAATCAGAAACCCACGTTATGAAATTATATCTCGGTCAGATGTTTCTTCCAAAGGATTCATAAAATACCCAAGAATAATGAAGAACTGATAACAAAATGCAATCTTTAGTTTTCTAAGATAAGTTCCTTCCAAATCATCTGTAAACAGATGAAGCTAATTGATACATCCAAAAATGTCAGTATTTAGTAGCAGCAGACAGCAAATAAAGGCAAGTACAAGCTAAAAACCTGAGAGCAGAAACAAAACCAGAAAGGTTGGTGGAAGTAATGGAGCAAAAGCTTCATATCTGAAATAAACCAAAGGAGTATGTGCCATGCAAGTGGCAGAGATGAGACTGGCCCCCATCCGTGACAACTGGAAGCTGTACATGAAGACAAAAGTCCAGAAAACCCATTTATTTAGTTTAGTGCCGTCTATTTAATGTGCAAGTTACATATACTTTTTTTTTAAAAAAGGTATAAAAATAGGCAAGTCCTGAACAGTAAGACTAAAATACTTTGAAGCAAGAGATTTAAGTGAAGGCCACATACACGTATCACCTACAACCAGCACACACTCTAAATACTAACTGTAAAATCAGAGGAGCTTAATGTACAGTAGCAAATTGCTTCCTTTAAATTTCAACTAATTTTGTAACTGGTTTTCCTAAATCTAAACAGAAACACTAACAGACCACAAGCGCTTTTCCTTCCAGCAGGCAGGCTGCCTCTTTCTCTTCCCCTTTAACTTCCCACTCCTGCAGCATCACCCTGCAAAAGAACTAGGGAATATTTTATCAATTTATTCTCTCAGAGTCACTAGGTTATGACTAGAAAAAAAAAAGAAAAAATCTGTTGCAATGTAATCTATCCACATTCAGAAGCACAGAAAGCCATTAGTCTGCGTCCTAGTGATAGCAAGCCCTTTTCATACAAACAGTAGAACAAGCTAAGCTACCCAGCCTTGACACCTGTCAAAACAGAACAGGTCTCAAGTAGTAATTTATACGGGTAGCTTTTTTCCTCCTCTCCTTCCAATGGTTCAATTATTGCAGCATCATCATGAATAAGTGGTATTATTTTCAGGGAAAATTAGAGAAAAAGAAAAGGAAATATAATAAGCATAGGATTTGCCAAAATCCCTTCTTTTTTTTTTAATATATGTACAAATTACTCTCCTTCCCTTCATTGTATTCTACTGCTGTGAACATATCAGTTCAACAGTTTCCCCCTATTTCAGGTTCATCAATTTTACCATTATGTCCTCTCCATTAAGTCCTATTCATCTCAATCATGCAATTAGTTTGACTACATTAATAGATGTACAGGATGCAGGGAAAAAACCCCATGCAGCTTTTGGTCCTTACGCCTACACCCTGGGTAATCTAAAAGCATTAATGAATTTAGCTATAAAAATTAGTATGTCAGCAGTAAGTTGTGTCATTGTTGACCTAGTGGAGCACAGTCATGCCTTCACACTATGTTTTTACATGCAGATAATTTGTGTTATCATAAAAAGCAGGCCAGGTTTGCTTACGCAGTCAGTGGTCTACACAGCACCAGCCAAGCACAACATCTCCTTCCATGGGTACTAAAGCTGGTGCAGATGGAAAGAAGGCTAAAGAGTTCTTCGATCATTTTCGTTACAGCACCATTTTAAACGACAGTGAATATAAAGCGCAGTATTTTTCAATTGTTAGCTACTCAGTTCTTTTCTGTTCTTAGTAACAGTTACTCCTGCCTTGATCCTTTGGCACCCGACACTAAAACCCAAGCAAGAGCTAAGGCCATGCTTCGGTAAAAAGAGCACATTATCAGTGACATGCTTTTCAAAGGCTAATACTCCCAGCGGCTTCATTTTGATGGGGTGACGGTCTCTTAAGCTGTTGCAGCCCACAGGGTAGAGGAAGGAGATCAAAGGAAAGGAGTGGGGCTCGAAGCCACAGACCGACCTGCTCAAGGATCACAAATAACCCCACAAGAGCAGACAAAATCCTGTTCGTGAAGGTCAAAACTGGAACTGGGCAACCGTGAATCCCACAAACCAGGATGAAAGACTCAGCCAACCACACCGTATTTTCAATGGCGTAGGCAGAACACCTAAAGAGCAAACCTGATCTGGGACACAGTAAAACATCACTAGATCACATTGATATTCAGGGGATCCGAGCTGGCTGCAGGAGAGTTACATTACAGTGCTGTCGATAAGGGCAAAGCATCCAGGATCTCAAAAAAAAATGTAAAAAGAAAAGGATGTTTGGTTCTAAATACAAACAACCAAACTTCAAAAGTACTTATGTTTTAGGGGAAAAGAAGTACAAACTTGCAACTTCTTTCTCACTAAGAAATAGGAAGAAGCTTCGACCCCCTACAGATGGGTGGAAAGAACACTGCAGCATGGCTGGTGTTAACACCGTCAACATTCAGCTTGGCCAAGACACTGAGATGGACAAGCAGAGCTCAGGAGAAACAAAACCCAGAAGCTTTTGATGGTCGTTTTCTACACCTGCACACTTTATTTTCCATTTCACCAATATGCAGCTTGAAACCTTTTAAATAACAACACCTTTTTGCAGCTTGCACGCTGCACCCCAGTGGCGCAGGAGGCAGCACGGGAGGTCTGCAGCCACTCCGGCAGCGACAGCATCCCGGGCTCCTGGATGCCGCCCGGCCAGCCCGGCTCCTGGCAGCATATGCTTGGGAAGCCCAAACAGTTCGGAGCAGGATTTGATCCCCTCCCAGCAGCCCCGCTTCCTTAACTTGCAGCCTCCACGGCAAAATAGCCAGTTGGTTAATTACATTGTTCCACCAAACATTTATTATTAGTAAAACAGATTTGTTGTGGCTGCCGGGCCACGATCGGTGATGTGAAAATATGTTTTGAAAGCCAAAAGGAGAGTACCAACTTTCCCATAATATGGAAAAAGCCAAAAATAAGAAAAGATGTTCACAGCATCTAATATAAAATGTTAACGTTCAAGGAATACACGGAAAGTATAAAATTATCTACATATGCATTTAAGTAAATATGCTTCTTCATAAAAATAATGAGGGCTCTGTAAGACAGTATAAATATATTTTGTACATCTCACAAGAAGGTATAAATATATTGTGTGTATCTTTATATATCCCGCATGAAACATGCTGAGAAATTTAGTTTTGTCAAGACAAGCACTCACACACTTCAAACTTTCAGACATTAAAGTTTTGTTAAAACTGAAGTTTTGTTCCTGTGTGCATGCATGAGTTATCTTTTATATGATGTATTTAACTAAAGCCTTGAGTCAAGTACAGCTTGGAGGTAAAGAAACAAGTAGCAAAACTCTTTTGTTACACCTACATAAATCGGACTGCCTTTCTTCCTGAAGCCTTTATTATTACTGCAACAAAGTTGGCTAGCAAGTGTTTGAGAGAAATTAAAGGCAGCTCAAAATTTTTCTAGAATGTTTTAAGGAGTATGGAATTTTTATAGAAGTTTGATTTCATCAAGTGTATTTGTTTTTCCTGGAAAAAGAGTTTGTTATGCTTTTTTCCTTTAAAAAAAAATGAAAGGCTTAAGTATTCAGCAAGTAAGCCCATTTTTCTGGGTTTCTGTTTTTCTAGTCAGTTCTACTAAAAATGCACTTAATTTAAAATTCACACCAGTGTCCAAATCAATCCTATCTCTTACTTTTAATTCTACTTGAATCCACTGCTCAAAGGTGGCATGTAACATTAGGGATCTTGCTATGATCCAGCTGGAATCATCCCCCCTCCCCACTCCTCTTGAAAGAGTTAAGTCCAGTATCTCCACCTTCAAAGTCATTATTCTATCAATACGCTGAATAATTTAGTAGGCAGCTGTTCGACTTGACATTTTTATACAGGTCATAAACTCACTAAAACACTGAAACCCATGCCTTAACTAGTATTTCCATGGGGTAAAGCTGCTCAGTGACTAAGCTACATATATGCTGCTGCTTGCAATTATACACCACAGGACTGCCCAGGTTTCACTTGGCTTTCTAGCTATTTTATGCATATTTTGATGACCAAAACCAATTCCCCCCCTATAGAAGCCATACATTGCTATTTACACATTTGTATATGAACACTCATAACACGAGCTTTATAATATCCATACAACATTAAGGATATTACTTAATCCTCGAAGGCTAAGCAGCTTATGATTAGCATTGGGCTATCTCAAAAGTAGGAGCGAGGGGTGTCAGGGGTTTCTTTTGGGCAACATCTCCTGGCTGTTCATCCCCAGAGCTTTGAGCAATTGATCAAGTCACAAGGGAATTGGCCGAGTACCTAAAAGAAGCTGCTATTTAAGAAGGGGGGAGAGGAACTATCTAGCAGCTTATTTACTAGATAAGCTGTTCCTATGTCTTTTCAGTACTCCTTTAATACACTTACCAAAATGCATGGAAATATAAATACGTGTAACAGAAGAAAAGAGAAGGAAGGAATGAGGAAATGCAATGGAAGGGAGAGCTAGGAACAATACAACGCAGAAATCACCACTGCAAAAGCTCCAGTGAAGAACACGTAAAGCTATGTTGCATAGAGTAAATCCTCTTTATATACTGCTACTACAGCTCAACAATAGTGCTTTTCTATAATTTGAGCAGGAGTTAACTAAAATATCCTCTGAGGTTTTGACCAGCTTTAGACCTTAATTGACCACTATACACTGTGTGTGGCTTGCAACCCGATCATGCAAATAAATATCAAGCACACTGTTAAAGTAGACCCAAATGAGTCAGTGAAAGCCAACTCCTAGATGTTTCTGAATACAAATTAATCCTTACTTACATCCATGAGAAAACCAGCAGATATTAGAGACCACCTTCCAGGGGTCAAGAGCATGCAAAATGTTTCACAGGAGTCTCATTAGCTACAAGGCCTCTCTGACTGACATACTGGTAACTACTACCACCAACACACCTGGAGACCTCTCAGCACCTTATATTTGTTAACTCGTGTCTTCACACCAGCCCTCTAGCACACGTATCAGGACTTATGTTTCTTTATATATAAATGAAGATGGTTTGTCTGCAGGACACTAAGCAGCAAGTCAGTAATTAACTCCAGGCACATGCTCACATCATCTGGAAGCCAAAGTATTATCTACATAGTAACATTAGTTTTACCAAGGGAGCTTTGTAGGAGATATCAGGATAAAGATATTAAATAAAGTTCTGAGAAACAGAACTCAACAGAGACATAAATAAACACAGAGCCTAACCCTGCTTTTTGACCAGAGCAATTTACCCAATCTCGTGCTTAATCCTCAGAAAGACAGACACCACCCTCAAGCAAAAGTCTTATTCCACCATCTTCTACAATTCCCCAAAGCCTTCTGACAGCAAAAAGTCTTCCCTGAGCAGGGCAGCAGGACCCACAGCGCTCCCCCAAGAGCCCTCTGCCAACTCACCCGAGACAGGTCCTGGGGAGCCCCTTCTGCTCGGCTACTTGGTGCGGAGCCAGCAGGCAGCCTGCTCACCCCCCAGGCAGAGCCTGATGCTCCCCACCAGCCGCCTCCTCTAATAAGCTCCTGTAGAGCTCCATCTCCTCCTGCCCCCCTTCAGGTGTGCTTTCACCCTCCCAACTGCGCCCAGCTGGGCATGGGAAGGCAGGTCCATGGGCAAACCTGCTCTCCAGACAAGGGCTGGCTGGCAGCCCTACCGAATAGGTACACGGTGTGTTATCATCAACAAGAACTATTCCTACCACTGAACCTGTGTGAAAATGTCGGGATGGGGAAATGCTAAATGAGGAAGAAGACTGAGTTGAAACATGGCTTTGATGCCATTTACCATTCACTTCGGCAGAAGAGGACAGGCACCTCTTGGAGCTTCTCCATCGGTCCCAGCAATGAGATGACTGCTATGGCATAACATTTCCAGACAATATGAATCTGACAGTGGCATGGCTGGGAGCTATTTTGTTAAATGCAGAAGCAGCAATGAGAAGTGAAAACATACTCTCCCTTGAGCAGACATAAAATCCTTTACTAAACTCAGGGGTCTAACCAGCAAAGCAGAGAAAAAACCCTTCATTACCAAGGCACCCAGCAGCTCCAGCCCAAGAGGAGATGTGGACTATCCCACGAGATAATACTGTCCTTCGTGCCACCCAAAGCTGCTTTGTGAATCCCAAATATTCTCCCAGATCTTCAGATTAGAGAAATACAAATGCTAATGAACTGGCCTTGAGCAAGCAGCAGCATGGGGCATCTCCCTTCTCCATCAAAACCCTTCCCAGCACACAGCTCGCAGCACGTGTAACGAAGCAAAGACTTTTCCCAGAACTGTTATAAACCCAAGGTATCCTTTCTGTTACACGTCAGAGGGGACAAAAGCCCCTAACTGGATCTCAGAGATCCTCTGTTATGGTAATGCTCAGAAAACACTAGATTTCTTTTAAAAGGACAAGTGCTGTAGGATGGGATGGCAAGAAATGGGCTGTGACACTAAAGTCTGGCATCAGAGTGACTCTAAGTGCGGTGATGGAGGACTGAGGGAGTGAGGGTAGCGGCAAGGGGAATAAAATTACCATTACTAGTACTGGACATGAAAGCCACCATTGCCCTTGATGGCATTCATAAAGTATACCCTTAGTAGGTATTACTGTAATAGGGTAATATTTTTTGTTAGAGCTGCTACATGGAAAGCATTCATCCATGCCAAGAACAGAGGTCACTGTCTCACCGCTTCCTCATGGGCTGCGCTGGGATTTCTACTTGAGAGACCCAGCACTCTCTCCTATTACAAATTCTCTCTATAAGGAGGAGGGACAGGTTAGTATTAGGAGATAGAGAAAATGTTTTAAAATGGAAAATGAATACAGGCCAAAAGCAAAATGCAATTCCGCATGCCTCAGCTTGTGGGAAGATAACCTAACCCATCCAACGGAGAACCAACTTTGTCTAGACAACAGCAATTTTGGCCATAGAAACGGTTAGACACGTTGAAAAGGAAGAAATGTCAAAAGATTTGCTCTCAACTGCAATTATTTTAACTACATATAAATACATCACTTTCTTTAAAAGGTATAAATAACTATACGCAATTACATGATAATTACTTACAATTAAACTGCAGTGTAAATTCAGTACTGCACAAAGATAATCAGATGGTTACTTGTACAATGTAAATTAATTGATAACAGGAGATTTACAATTGCAAATTAGAGCGATTACATTTTGAATACTAGGTATTAGTTAGGTATTACCCTCAGTTATTCATCAAGCTTTTTTCCCCCAATGGGGTAACATTATGCATTACAGGTGGCGGCGGGTACCCCACTCTGGGGTGACAAAGGGAGGAAGTAGGTGACAGTTTCTTGAGTCAGCACACACACCCTTTGCTGTTATTTCCGACATAATTATCCTCCATCATTTCCACCACTATCTGTTATCTGAAACATTCTCCATGCTGCTGGCAACAGGACACTTAGTTATGATTAGCTTTGGAGAGAGAAATTTCTACAACTTTCTCTTTCACTTGCATTTCTGATTCCCTCTCCTCTTAGCTCCATCCGGCACTCAATTTAGTTTCACTTGTGTAGCCATCTACAGCTATAAACATAAATTGTCTGCAATTTTACGCCTTCAAAATCCCGGGATTTTTTCATTATTTCACCCACATGCAGAAGGCAAATCTACCATCTATTCATAAAATAACAGCGGTGGGTGGTTTTGCTGCTTGCTGGCATGTGTTTGTCCTTTTCTTAAAGGTTGCGCGTGCCTGTGTGTGTGTATCCGTGCTATTCCAGAGCGTCTGCCTGTTGTCCCCGGTTCCTGCTAGAAAAAGGATGGCTGCGGTAGCCGTTTGTTGATTTTCTATTGACTTCTGTTTGAGGCTGAAGGTGTTTCTCATTACTTTCTTATAATACAGTGAGGATACCAATTTAGCTACATTGATCTTGTAATGATGTTTATTTCTTCTCATATTAGTGCCTGTGTTGAGCATAGGTTTTATTACTCATTCTGTGTCTGTTTTGCTGATTTGGGATTACGTGAAGCAGCTAGTGGGCTCGGTGTGGTCAGTAATCTTGAACGAAGTCTTGATTTAGCCCTGCCGTAACGACACCCAGGATTTTGAGATATAGGTGAAAGCTAAAAGATAATTAACAATCAATTCATTTTGTGAAATTTTAAATTATTGAAGCAGGTATCTTCGTAATGGGATAATAATATTACATTTAAATTTGTATATGGCTGCCTCATAACAGAGATTATGCTTAAAAGCACCTGGCCTAAAAGTCAGAACTCTGGCTGATAATTTAATTAACACAAAATCAGTGTCAAACTGGGCAGTTATGTGGCAATACAATGTAGGAAGAGAACAATAACCTGTTCTTTGGTACAAGCGCTCAGAACATCATGGCCGACCTCAACTCTTTAAAGTAATTTTCAACATAAATCTGCAAGAGTTGAGTTTTTTTGCCTTCTGGTTTATGACCCTTTCTTTTTCATTGTATAATTAAACTTTTCAAACTTCATCCTGCAAATAGCGAGAAATGTTATTTCAAGTGGAAGGGGAAAATACACCATGCTGTGCCAACAGAAATAATGAATTCCTCCTAGGGTTGTTAAGGCATGTACTGATTAAAACTACAACTGCACATTGCAAAAAGAGGACAGTTTGGTAGTCTAAATGGCTGAATTTTTATTATTTCCTCAATAAAGATAAAAATGGTGCCAGAAGGATTATTAGAAACTGAGGTCTCAATTCTCTCCGAATGAGGTTTTTACACCCCACAATGACATACGTAAGCTTCACAAATTTGAAACATGAATAGATCCAATGGAAAGTGCACAAACACTGGACAATCTGGAGGAATTTCTTGCTTAAACATCACTGAATGCATCCATAAATGAGATCTTCAGGATTTTTAGGGTGTCCAGAGATAGTGAATTTCAAGTAGAATTGTAATTTTCTGACTATTTTTTCCCTGCTGGTAGTCACGGAGATGCAGAATTATTGCAGGCTCACATAACATGCTATTTTGTGATGAGAAAAGTTGTTATTTTCAAATGATAACCATGTAACTCTTTTTTTTTACCCTAAAAGTAATTTATAAATCCAAACCAAATGCTCCAATAGCTTTGAAAACACTTTCTAGCATGTGAACATTTTTCCCCTGTGTCACAGCTTTTACACCACACCCTTCCAACCCAAAGCCTGGTGTATCTTGGTGCTACAGATAAGAACTGAACTAAGATCAAACGCAGAAGCCTGCAAAACACCGGCGGGAGGGAGAGGGGGGCTCCCATGCCTTGCTCTCCACAGATGTCTGCAGCGAGTGAGATACCCATCAGCACGCAGTGAGATCTTCCAGTATTCATGACCACAGGAAAGGAGAACGTTGAGAAGAAACCCGTTGTGAGCAGCACATCAAGTCACCTGGAGCGTGTTTATTGCTTAATATGGAAAGGAAAGGCTCACAAGCAAAGTGTGCTTCTGGTTTCATTTCCTTGAGGGGCCAGTTAGAAGACCAAGGCATGGTGGTCCAGCTTACAGGTGCTTTACTCCTGAGGTTTGGTTGGTAGCTAGGTAGGGACCTGAACGCGTAAGACAGGACAATTCAGCTGGAAATCTCTATTAAATTTTTCGCTTACAAAATAAGAAGTTACCAGCTCTATGATCTGTAGGTCACAGAGCTAGCTAGGCCGTGTAACCTGCAGGTTAAACATGCATGATTATATATGGCTTGTTAAAAGTATGAGTGAACTAATTGATGGAAAAATCATGCTGCACCCAACTGACCTTATTATTGTTCAGATTAAGAAAAGGTCCCCACAGAGCAATGACAGCCAGTGCTTCATGAGTGTTTTCAAATCTAATGCGGTATTTTACCAACATGCAGAGATATTTCACACCGCAGTCACCCCTAACAGCATCCTGTATCAGATGACAGAAAGGAACTTGCCACCCATCACAGGGAGACCGCGCGGTAATCCTCTGAGAGATGCTGCACCGGCAGGATCATTAAAATGCATGACATATAGTCTGGCTGCTATCAGATCAGCAGTGCATGGGAATATGATGTCGATAATAGGGAACATACTGGCTCCAACTTTCGTATTCATTTGGGATACCTTTAGTACATCGGAGTTGGACTGACTTATTTCATAAAGGGGAATGGGCCATATGTACAGGTCTCCAGTTGGCAAGCGTCACGAGGAAAGGAAACACAGAAAGCATACGAGTAGCTTTTTAAAGCAAGTCCAGCTGAGAATGAGGTTATGATTTTCAGTTTGCAAATTATTAGTGTATGCATGGGTAAGAATACAAAGGTTCCCTTACAAAAGGGAGAGAGGGAAACAGAGCACATTTTACTTATTCTTCGGCTCTATTATACTGTCTCTGCAGGAGGTGAAAACTGGCAATTACTCCTGAAGATGCACAGATAGGAAGATAGAACATAAATCAAAATAAAAAGAATATGAATGCATTCTCCAGTTATTCAATGGATATTTATTCAACCAAGGTGCCTGGGAGAGACTGTTATAGCGAGCCACACAGTACATTACAAGAAGTTGCTGCGATCTGCTTGATGTTACTTGGCAATCAGAAGAAAAGGAGATGAAGAGAAGCGACTGTATTATACGCAGCACACAATCCAGATAAAGCCATTTGGAAAGAAAAGGTCAGTACTGGTCGGGTTGGCATGAATAGTATTTCTGTAAGATGCAGGTAGTTCATAATAAATACACAGATGAATTTTAGGAACACTTGTAACAGTTCTATTCTTGCACTCTAAGGGGGTTTTAAGGGAAGAGAGGAAGACATTCATGTGGACAGTACATAATTTTAAAGACCATATTCTTGTTCTAAAAAAAGTATTTGTGTATTTGAAGGTCAGAATTCAGATGAACGTGCTGGAATTCATATTCATCAGGAAGAAACAAAGTAAGCCTTGGGAAGCCCATTAAAAAAATATAATGTGTTTTTTCCTCAGGAATTACTCTGAAATTGGGTGTCACGTATCTGGCTTAATGCTCTAATGGTACGACTTGAACACTAGGGGAGGATTTACAGGAAATATCTGCTCCTTATCTGATTATAGAAGGAAACCAAAGTCTCACAGTCTGACACTCCAAGGTGGCTTGCTGTCAACCTAAACCTCCAAAATTAACTATTTATCATTGGATTAAAACAGAACTCAGATCAGCCACATTGTTTGAGCTCAAAGACTGTCGGACCCCAAAGGAATAGACAAAAAAACCACAAAGCCAGCAGGAAAATACAGAGGCACAGAAAAAATGAGGTGACCTGCCCGCTATTTCAGAGCAAGAAATACAACGCCGGCCCCTCAGGCCAGTCCTATAGACACCGCCGCTTTCCAAGTTATAGGCTGGAAATTGTGACAAACCAAGCTTGGTGGCAGTTGTTACTGGAACAAAACACCTTGAAGAACAATTTCTGTATAAGAAATGATTCAGGAGATTGCCAGCTATCAAGAAATCATTCAGAAAATCTTTTTGGAAAGTCTCTCCTAATGGAAAATGCAGAAGCTCATCACAAGAGCTTCACTTTTCGAAAAGAGCAGTACGGAGGTTTTGTCGAGGCTGGAGCTTTGCAGATGTGATTTTATCTTAAAAGCAGGTCCTTGAAAACAACTGGGAGCACACCAAGGAGGCACACAGGCACTTCAGGGATCTTGAAAAGATACCACGGTATATAGCGGGAGACAAATTATGAGAGCCCAGTTAGATGGAGGGGGTGCCGGACCCTGTGCAGCACCTAACAAATCCCCCACTCCGGGAGCGAACGCCTGGCAGGGGCTGTGCTGGGTCTGCACATCCCCCAGCCCCTACGCCTCGCTCCAGACCTACTGGAGATCCCATGAGCTATTGCTGAGAGTGACCTGAAGGCTTTACAGCCCCGTTGCTATGCTTGTTTGGATTCTATTCAGTGAAATGAATTCTATTATTATTATTATTATACATTATTATATATTATTATAGTATAGTATATGATTTTATATTACGAATTATATTATGATTATATTCAATGAATGAAAACAGCAACGTCAACAAACTATATACCCTGAATTTACAAAATCTACCAGCAGTAATTAAAAAGAATTATGTTAAAAGACTAAGGGAAATCCAGGGAAAAATCACAAGACAGTGGCACTTTTGCGTTAAAAACTTCAGCAGTACACTTAGGGTAGTAGAAGAGCAGAAAAGGAGGAAGGTTAAAGTTTAAAAAGCTGGTTTTAATTGAAAAAAAAAAAATATATATATACACAGTGAAAGTGGCTTCTGAGAAGAACTGTGTCTTCCAAAACCGCAGACCCTTGAGCCGAAGGCGGTGGCCGGGCAGAGGCG
>NW_008825411.1:1143699-1145304 GCF_000699105.1 Pygoscelis adeliae
AAAATATACACACTGAAAGTGGCTTCTGAGAAGAACTGTGTCTTCCAAAACCGCAGACCCTTGAGCCGAAGGAGGCGGCAGTGCAGAGGCGCCTGCCCCGGGCAGCTCGGAGCGATGCCTGCAGGCGGGAGGAGCCGCAGGCGCAGGCTGGGTGACAAGAACATGAGAGAGGCAGGGAAGAAAATAATAGATGTTTTCAAGCATGTGTAGCTTCTCTGACGGGATATTTCTAATGCAAATGTCTGGTAGACTGGGGACAGAAGCTGGTTTTTTTTAGCAACAGGATAACTAAGATGAGATTATTTATGCATGAATGCAATATTGCAGTGCCAAAAAAGCTAACAGTGAATTAATTCCCCTGCCTACTGATTTAAAGGACCAGGTCACAGCCTTGTCAGATGCTTTTGCATGTCAGAGAGTGGTCTGTAGGAGCCTAGTGCTGCTGCTCGTTGGGTTTTGTGTCATGCCACCACCGTAACAGACAGCTCGCAGACAGGTAAAGACCAAGTCTCTGCCCTCATTTTGTCTCAGACCCACTGACCCAGCCTGAAGGATGCAGACGCCCGTGCCCCACGGACCAAGCATCCACAACCTAAGCCTAACACTTGCAGGGCAGCCGCAACGGCTGAAATCGTCTGATCTTTCCTCAGCTGTATTGAGGAACTCTCATAATCTGATACTCGAAGCTTATCTCTACTTTCATCAGCGCTAGACTCCAGAATGCCTTGTTACACGCCCTGCAACCATTAAATAATACGTAATGCACCATATGCACGATACTTGCACAAGGGGGGAAGCAAAGATCACAATGCATCAGCATTTGGTAGCTTCTCTATCACTTTAAAAGGGGTCCAAGATGTGCCCCCCCCCCCCCCGGTTTTTTTAAAAAAAAATCTTAATTGTTGGGCTTTTTCACCTTTATTTAAAGAATACAAGGCGCTCCATCTTGAATATAGAAGTAATGTGTCTTCGCCCAAAACAATATGCAGCATGAAGGATATTCAAACTGACACTATTTCAGGACGGCAAAGACAAACTGATTTAGTAACTCTGACAGGCATTTATAAGCAAAATAAAATGTGAATCTAATTTCAGCCTACTGTACTGAAATAATATGCAACATGTTTTGATGTCATAACATGAATATTTCATATATGAACAGCATCTTGCTTGGTAGCGAACTGCTTCCAGACACCCGCGAGAGGAGGTCCTGGGAGACAGAGAAGGCTTAATTGCTATTTCTCAGTGAGCAACCTAAGAGTACAGTAACTTTTAGATCCTTATTGACTTCTTAACTGTTTTGCCAGATGTCAATATGTAAAAGTTTAGAAGTAAAAATCATGACTGAACCTTTCCTTCTAATTAATGGCTGTATTGATCAGTTAGGTTTTCCTCTTGCCTCATGTCACAAAAAACACTGGATTTCGGAAGGGTCCCTGCCAAAGAGGTATTTATACTTATGGCTCGCTAGTAAAAAGCAAAGACTGAAATCTCCAGCATGCTAACAGCATCGCTTTTTGAAAGCACATTGATGATGAACAGCCCAATGAACTAGGGCAAAGTTGGGTATTTACAGTCTCCAGAGCATTTTGTTTTGATTTGCAT
>NW_008825411.1:1145336-1146663 GCF_000699105.1 Pygoscelis adeliae
CATGGCCACATTTTCATTTCCTTCATTTCAAATTTAGAAAAAAAGACATCACAAGGTTATATCTCAAACAAGAAATCAATCCCAGATTCCACCTGGCAGTTAACCAATGTATGTAGAAAATATAGTCCGGCTACTGCTGAAATTTTGCTGAATTTTTTTTACAAAACATTCAGCCCTTGAAGTCGCTCAATATCTCCTGGACTAAAAATATAAGCAATGAAAAAAATGCACATAATTTAAATTACACTGAATATTCAATAATGGTAATGACCTAAATATTAGAAGCTCTTTGATGCGTATTTCTGGGGAAATGGCATTTGTCCTTGACCTCTGCTTACTCATTATTTTGTCTACACATAATTAACACATTCATAATATCATATAAATGCCACTTATTGATACTGTCCCAAGGGCAACTCGTTATCTAGGAAGAACATGGACACATTAACATTTACTAACTCATTTAGCTTCTCTTCCGCATTAAACTGAAGAAATCCATTTGTCAAATCACACAGAAATGTGTATTAAACAGGCAATATTTAACAAGGTAATGTTTTAAATTTTGTCAGACCACAGTGACAGTCATTTGAGGGACAGCCCCTAACGAGAGTGGCAGCGATCCCGCGCTGCCGTGGCACGGCTGCCGCTTGAGCACACAGACGATAGTACCACCTTGAGATTAAATGTAGAGGTTGTAAATAGATACCATTTGTTTCTTATTTTTTACATTTTTTCTTATTTAGCAACAGAAAGTTGCTATGCATACTGGATAAAAGCTTCGAATTAATCTTCAGCGAACTGCGCCTGCTCAAGAGGGTAACGTTGCCCCCAAGGCACCAGCTCAACAAGGTTTGAGGTCATTCAGAAGTTCAGGTATTTAATCACATTACACAGTATATCCTTACCTACAGATTTCACTGCTTCGTGAGATGTTGAGTATCTCCTGAAGTGAGGCCAAAACCAAGAGCCTGGCAAAGGGGTTTAAGGAAAATTAATAATAATCTTGCATCCTCTTTTTTTCTCCAGAACACATTTTTCATTATTCATCAACACAACGAAATATTCAGGGCCACTTAAGATTATTTTGAGCACTTTGTTCACTGCACTTGACTTTTATCTGGGAATTATTCTGAAAGACTTTTGTAACAAATATCTGGTAAAACACATGTCAGCACTTTGGCAGGGCTGGCAAATTTTTAGTGAGCTCGAGTTAAATTTAAAATGGAAATTGGACTAATTAATTACTTGAGATGGAACAAGAGCAGGATTTCAGCATACGACTAAAATGAAGCAACGCAAAAAGCAACAGCTGGCACGAGACCAGCCA
>NW_008825411.1:1147079-1148622 GCF_000699105.1 Pygoscelis adeliae
GCGGGCAAGAGCCGGTGGGAGCGGGCAGGAGCCGGTGGGAGCGGGCAGGAGCACGTGGGAGCGGGCAGGAGCACGCTCCCCAGGCTGCAGCCTCCCGCCACCGATACGGAAATGACCTGGAGAAAGGCGCAGAGGAGTAAAGGGCTCTCAGGACGAAACCATGACATTTTCTCTCCTAAGGGAATGAAAATAATAATGAGTAAGCTGCCAGACTGAGAACTGATGGGTACTGGCAGGCCCGTCACTAGTGCTGTGGGTATGAAGAAGTCCTGGGGATCAGGGCTGCAGTACCAGGGCTAAGGGCTCCCCGGCCGTGGCCGTGCACAACTGTCCCTGTGTCACGGTCGTGGGACACGTGCAGGACCAGGGTGCGGCGAGAGCTGCTTCGTAAGGGAAGGATGCAGAAGGTGATGCTGGAAATCCGTCTGCACCCTGGACGCATTGGTTAGGCTACAGGTATGGCTCTGAATAATCGGTATTAAAAGTTTACTGCTTCCAAGGCAGATTCTTTCAGTTCAAGAAAAAAAAAACAAACCCCAGAGAAAAAGTGCTTGGTAAACAGACAAGGAATTTACTACATGAGGCTCCAACGGGGAAAAAAATGAATAAAGCAAGTAACTGCTACTAGGCTTTCATTTTGTACTTTTACAATAGAAGAAGGAACAGAACTGAAATATAACCTAAATGAGTAAGCAGCAGGTGATGTAAGGAATCAATACACGAAGTTATCAAATAAGCAAAGCTGTATGCTAGAAAAGCCTTTTCTGACAGATCCCGCTGGAGGATATCCTGAGCATTTCAGCATTAAAAAATAAAAAATCATAAGCAGCCCTGGGCAAATCGTGGATTTTTCCCTGCTAATGTTGATTTAAAATATGCAAATGTATTCAGAAGCTAGAAGGTGTGGATAATAACTGTTAAACGTGCAGAACACTGACCATTAAAAACAACAGCAGCAAATACACAAAAGAAAACAGTTTCCAAATTTGATTTTTCTGTGTTCACCATGGAAACCTCTCTCGAAGCATTATCACCAAGTTCAGCTGAAGAAACACAATGGGCGAAGTTTTACCCTCCTTTTTATTTGTGTGGTGAAGGGCAGAATTTTCCCTTATGTGTTTCGTCAAAACAGTTTGAAATAGGAGTGTTTGTATATCCATAGGAATAAACCCACAAACTCCTCACAAATTGAAATTTACCCATTACAAATTCTGAGGTTCTGCTTTGGGGGAAAGTGGTGAAAAAGGTTAATCTGAAGATGAAGTACAGCAAAAATGGATCAAGTCTGTCATTTGCCCAGCCCCCTCTGCACAATATTCCTCTCTTCTGGCAGGACCTGCACAGAAAATACATCTGGAACTGTCCAGGGTCTCTGACAAGTTACTGACAGCTGATGGATGGATCAAACCCAATATCTGGAATACAAAACGATAAGGTTCAGAAATGAAGGGGATGAGTGACAGTGGCTGAGGAGATGAACGGGCGGGGGAACCTTCACAGCAGAAGGCCGAATCTCCTTTTTCTTCATGAAGAGGATAATGAA
>NW_008825411.1:1148671-1155881 GCF_000699105.1 Pygoscelis adeliae
TCTTAAAAAAAAAATTTCTGTGCTTTTATATTTGTTAGCAGTGTTGCTAACATGTGGAAGGTATTTAAGACTTTATGAAAGTTAGCTGTGACCGACGGTAACGGGTGTCTGTGCCAACATACCATCACATTTGAGGGCTGGAAATGCTCTCCCAGATCAGAAGTCCAGCCCGCTCATGCTACCCACACACCATCACTTTACTCCATTCCTAATGCCATCGAAGACACCTCAAAGGCAGTCTTATGATTTCTAAACATGTTCAGATTCAGAAAAGGAGAAGAAAGTGTTTAGACGCGTAATATGACCCAAAGAATAAAAGGATTATAAAAAAGAGAAAGAAAAAAATAGCATTTTGGATCAAAGCACATTTTCTGCTATGAACCACTTTGTCCAACGTAGCTTTTAGAATTTTTAATAATTTGGTATGTTGTATCATTAATAAAAATAAACAGTCTTATAAATTAATTCTCAGGAGTGTCCTATTTCATTGACATTTTCCACTGGAGAAAGAAATTGCTCAAAGGGAAGTTACCAAAAAGCAACGCTTCTCTGGACTACCGCGCATCTTTGTTCCTAATGCAGCTCCCTCTCCCTGAAGCCCAGCGTAACTCTGCTATTTCTGCCACACTGCTATTTTCAGCTAATATACTTAGCCATTTGCAAAAGTGGAATATGAGGAGCCATCCAAAACAGACACACATTTCCTGCTTGTTTTTCAACAAACTAATTCCACTTTCTTCCATATCCTGCCTGTACAAATGACATCCTTCCTACAAACTGGTCTACAGGACCACAGTACCATTTAGCAATCAAAACAGGGATGCTCATTATCTGCTTCTCCTTCTGCTATTTACTTTTTTGGCCTCCATTTGCCTTTTCTTCTCAACCTATGCAATATTTGGGTTAGTAACTTTCAATTCTTTTACTTTTGCATTGTCTCTCACACACTGGCAGCTGTTACGGGAAATGCATCTATTCCGGTTGTATTATTAATTTACAAACATTTACAAAAATTACACAGACGTACACTCTACAAAATCAAAATACCCTTGGGATAGTCGGCCAACTTACTTCACAAATACTAATGACACCTTTCCTCCCCTCCCCTTTTCAGATTATATGTTTAATTTAAGATTCTTTTTTTCCTACAAAAGAATCCAAAAAGCCTGAACAGAAAAAAAGGGTGTTTGGTTGGAGAGAGGGAAAGAAGGATGAAGCTGAAGAAGTTATTTTTTCTGGTCCCAAGTTAATCCTGTGGGAAATCAGTGCAATTCAAAGGACGTTTTTTTTCCCAACTAAACATCTAAGTCAGCTCATGTTCATCGGAAAGTCAGTTTACTTTAGAAAGGCTAAAGAAATCAAGCAGTCCATCAATTATTTAAAGTGTTTGGCCCTGATCCTGTACGGGCTTGGGTACACGCTTAATTTCGTCACAGTCTTAAAGCCAGAGCCTTCCACGGCCAGAGGCTCAGTCAGTGAAGTGGCTGGAAAAGAAAATGCATGAATTGGCTTTTCCAGTGAAAAGGGTCGTTCTGGTCATGGATGAAGGATGCTCTGAGCAGACGAATCCAGACCCGGTTCCGCAGGGCATGGTCCCTGCCACCCCGGTGGCCCCCCGAGCTCAACCACCTCCATCAGCAACCATCTCACAGCAGGGCCAGAGCCGGACAGCGGGGTCCAGATGTGGACTATCAAGCGCCAAGGGAGGGGTGATGGTCCCCCCCCGACCTCATGGCCACGGGCCAGACCCGAGGGCAGCTGAGCCTCAGCACCGGCTCGTGTTCAGCCTGCAACCCCCAGGTCCCCGGGTCCTTTTCAGCAGAGATGCTGAAATACAGATGTAGAAATTCAGAAAACACAGGTATATAGTTAATATATATAAAAATATACTACAATATATAAGAACAGAAGTATAGATAATGCACGTGATCTTTGTCCTTACAAGAAGTGGATTGCAATGGAGAAATGCATTCTTCTGTTCCATGGATTTTAATTAGTTACTAAATTTAGATACTGTCAGTATAATTATAGAGGATTCACTGCAGTTGGATTTAAATATTGCATGATATTTTATATTTTACACAATACTAATGGATGACATTACGTTAGTACAGATAGTGTCAAGTATTTCTATGCGAATGCTTAGATCTACTCATAATGTTTTAGACGGCTAAATCATATTTGATTACATTTTCAAAAATATACTTTCAGTCCCAGGTTTTGGTAGTTTTAAAGCAAGTATTCAGAGAGACCCGGAATCCCATGCAGTTGGGAAGGACCGAGCCAAAGCAAAAACACAGGTGCAAAAACAATTAAACCTGTTTTAAGCATAAGACAGAGTTATAATGCAATCCATGAGGGATAAGGAAAAAAGTCAGTGTTAAAATTTCGCCTCTGCCATAAACTTATTATTTTTAATAGCTCAGTACCCTAAAATTCAAAGAATTTGGGTAGAGCTTACTAGAAACTGAAGTGCCTAAATATCTCTGTATCTCTGACCATCTCGGCATGTGCATCTCAGTTCTTCATCTCTAATAAAATAGCACACAACCAGCTCAGGAGACTTCCACAAGGATAATTAAAGACCTGAAATTTTAAGTCCATTCAGAGATGACAGTAATAAGGGTCAGATAAGTTCTCAAGTTTGATGCAAACTGCTTCTACATCAAACTCCAGAACTCCACAAGGTATTTGCTCCTGGAGACGTTGGGCTTAGCTAGTCTGGCCTAAATTTTCGGAGTCTTATTCAAAAGTCACTGAGACAGACAGTATCTGTCATTTCAGACTGGTGCAATTTGTGAAGGATTTTATAAATCCTTAAAGAGCATTCCCCCACCTTCTTTTTTTTTTTTTTTTAATTGAGTGGACTGACGCAGCCCGAACTACTTTGCAAGATCTGTGCCACAGTAATGCATGGGGCTGACATCCCAGGTCTGCCAGAGATAGAAGCTAGATGGTCCAGAACTAGAAGTGCCATTTTAAAATGTGACCCTGAAGTTTATTTTTGACAGATGGGATTTTCCAGCTACGGAACTGTGTTATCTCCGTAATATCTGAACTCAATTTAAGTTTGATCTATAAGATTATTTTCATTTCAACCCCTTTGGACACTTGCAACAACAGTATTTCCCTTCTCCCTAAACGAATCTAATTTGGTCTTGCACTGCAACTCTGCTTAGAAAGCTGTTTAGTGGCAATGTTTCAGAAATACGAATCAAATTTTCTTGACTGAAATAAAATTAGCTATCCAGGAAAGGATAATCCACTTTTCTAGGGGCAGTGATTCCATATTTTAGGTAATGGTTCTAAAATACAATAATAATCATAATAATAAAAGGGTTCTGAGATACAGTGCGTGCTGATAGCAAGCAGGCTATCAGAGGTAGCCTTGCTGTCTCTGAATACGCCGGGAATGATTGGAAGCATTAGCTGGTCCATAAAACTGTATACTTACACCACAAACCTCAGAACTTCCTGACATGTTAAAATAAAGGAAAAAGTCAGCAGCATAACAGCTGAGCGTTTGGTCCCAGGGCTGGTTTGGATTCGGAGACCACTCCGGTGCCAGGTTAAACGCTTTTAAAAGAGGATTTGAAGGATCTTCCCCCTGGACCAAAACAGAAACTCCTGCGCTAGATGTCTTCTTCGGGCAGAAGGGGCGACCTCTTCCCCCTGCACCACCTCGGCAGCCTGGAGGAAGCTCCCGGAGGATGGAGGAACGGGACGGTCCAGCTAACCACTGCCAGTCCCTCCTCTGAAGCAAGAGAGCCTCTTTGGCAGCACACCCACCAGAAACAGGTTTTGTGGCAAATCTTCCTTGGATTGTGCTGACAGAGGAGAAACATCCATATCTCAGTCTTCTATGGGACGTTGTTCTTACTGCTAATTGCATGAGTGATGTTGCATGAGCCACCAGTGAATGGAGCCACTGAAGCAGTAAATGACAGAAGAGTCTGAGTAATGGAGAAAAGAATTGAAAGGAGGAATTTTTTCCTGGCCTTTTGAAGTTTTCTTGCCATGCCCCATGCTCTTCGCCCTTTTTCCGTCTCCTCTGTAACTCCCATGCCTTTTCCTCTCCCAAAGCAAAGAGGCAACAAAGCCTTCAGCTGTCCCGGCTTCTTTAAGCACCTTCCATCTCCTTCACTCCTGCTCAGCACAGACCGCTCAGGAGGAGGCAGAGCCTCAGAGGCACGGCTGTGCAGGCAAGTGTAATCACAGAAGCAAATCTAAAGTAATTAAATAAACAGCAACACAAACATCGCACTTCTGTCCATTTATGCTAGCTATTGCAGAGTGGGCTTCTCCACATAACGTTTGCACAGGAGCTGTGATGTATCACTTAATCTACTGTAAGGACTCTATTCATACCACCTGAGGCTGGCCAACGGTGTGCTATTCAGCTCCGCTGCAAGCTCCCACTTACACAGGACTGAACAAACCAGAAGAAGGTATTACTGAGCTATTATTGGCATCTTTTGCCACATGCTGTCAAGTTTCTAACTTCAGTGGTCCAGAAGACTGAAGTAGAAAAGCACATGAGACAGCACAATCATGCGGTACAGCCGGACTTTATACTTACACACTGGAAAAACAGACTGACCTTGAAACGTGCTCTTCAAAGGAAAGAATCAAGATTGAAACCAAACCAAAAAAAACCCAAACCCTACACCCCTCACCAACAAACCAACCCACCTCAAACGGAAGGTAACAGAGGAGCAGCAGCCAAACCCACTTGAGCCATGTTGTTAGCACAGCTCTGTGCGATGACGTGATCCCAACATACTCAGAACACGTTGGGACAGAACCATTTCAGTGCCTTAAATCAGACAGTTTCAAACGTGCATATTCTACAGTGCACTTTGCTTTTTAAAAGACCGTATTTGTCATGATGTTTTGTTTTCTGGAGAAGGGCATCTCCAACTCATACGTAAACCTGTGGTGAGAGCAGGTGACCTGGTTCTGGTGGTTCTTCCCAAGGAGCAAATGTGGGTGTACTGAACTGCTCTGTACGCTGCAAAGGTGCTCTGGACAGCTGACTAATCTGCCAAACAACGCAGAGTCTTCCTGAACTTCAGAAGTGCAAGTTCAGAGCTCACAAAACTGCCTGACGTGGCCAAAAACATGCAGTGGCAGTATTTAGCAGCTACCCAATTCTGCACATTTTCTGAAGCCCTCTTGGTGCAACTCAGCTGCAGTTTCAAACCGCTCCGCACCACCGTCCATCCCCCTCCATCTATCTGCTTTCTCAGGCATTGCTGCATGTTTAACTTCTAAGCCCTTGAGGGTGATTGAGCCAGTTACCAAACGTACAGTCAGCTCCCCACAATGAAGTCCTCAACAACTCCAGTTCACAGCCAAGTTTCAGGAGCTGCTGATCATTGCAAACAGGCTGACCCCACCCTGCGTAAAAAAACACCACCAACTAAACTGTCAGTTTAGAGCAGCACCTCTCCTCATTCCGTATTTCTCAGCTATGCCCTGCCTTTCAGCATGCCCAGTAATTTGGCAGCTAAAAGAGGATAGGCACCTTTCCAGGAATTGGGTTCATCTACTGATAAGGGTGGCGGAATCGGAAAAAAGGGTAAGAGCAAAATCAGGGCCAGGAAGATGTGGGGCTGCAGCCCTCCTATGGCCAATAGTCTAAAACACGACTATTGCTGAGGATCCTGGAGAGGTTTCTGATTTAAAACAGCCTGCACGGGATTCAGAGCAGTCTATGGACAAAGCTCTCTGTCAGCCCAGACCAGACTGGGAGAACCATCATTTGAAGGTGACCAAGTATCTCCTTGCAATGCACATACTTCTCCAGGGGCAAAAATTATCAGTGGTGGTACGTGGCCTGTGAGTGTTACTGGACATACTGTGCTCATAGCTTTAAGTTTTCTGTTGCAGTGTGACATGATAAAATTTAGAGTATATGAAAGCTTCTCAATCAAATCCTTTTTTTCCTGTGGACACCCACCAAAAAAAATTTCTGTTAATACAATTGCATCATGCTCTTGTAACAGCTAACTAGCTGGGGTTTTTTCCCCCTTTCAGGTCATTCATAGTGAAGTACCTTCAAGAGCAAAAAACGCCAGCCACAGCCAGCTGGCAGGAGGGCTACGCTTTTAATATCCGCCCCAGGGACAAAGGACATGCAAACGCCTAACCTGCACACTTGTTGCAGAAAGCCCTCGGCCGGTGAGACCACACCATTCCCAGCTTCCATTTAGCTGAGCAAGCGAAGCCGGGAACCCATTAATTTGCTGCGTGAGTTGTGGTTCCCTGCAGCACCTTTTCTTCACTGTCAAGGTTCTGCAACAATGACGAATGCAGCTACATTCAGCCCAAAACTTCAGAATTTGATATACTAAATCATTCTAGATATTAAATGTCTCAGCAATAAGCCTGGCAAATGAATTCCTCTGGAGCCTACACTTTCTGCTGTACACGAGGCAGGAGGGACTCCCGATATAGTCCCCTCTTGTTTCATGGAAAATTGGGCAGTTTGGTAGCATTGTCGCTCCCAGGAAAGAAACCAGAATCCCAGGAAAATTCACACAACTTCCAGCGGCTACTAAGAGAAGCTGCAAATCTGCCTGAATAACTGAGGCAGCAGAAGGCAGCTTGCGGCGTTAGGAGCTCACTAGTTATTCCTATTTTAATAGCAGTAGCTGTACATGCATATAAAATTTCCACTTACCCTAGTAAATAAACAGAAAAGACTGCAGCAAAATAAACAAACAGGGGAACACAGTCAGAATGCTTAAGCAGCAAGACACGGGCAGGTTTTCAGTCGTCTTCTTATCAACCTCACTATTAATCTTTTTTGTTTAAAAAATATCTCCTTCCTTCAGCCACAGCATACTAGAGTCAAGAGAACTGAATAAATTTCATCTCAACTAATTTGTGAAGAATACATAACTTTTCAAAGGAATCCTAAACCAAAACAGATTAAGGCGTGAAGGGGGCGGAACAATTGCTACTTCATTTTTAATTTCTCAAAATCACCATCAGATATATCATAGTGGTTAACACCGGAAAGATTTTGCAAGCTTCATAAACAATAGAGGTATTACTCATTATCACACAAGTACAAATTAGTTTGACCTTTCCAGCTTTCTCATACTAGGCTTCCTTTTTTCCACTTGACTAGAAAAAATACCGAGGCAATCCATGTTCTGCGCTTTTCATTCTCAGATGTATTTGACTAGTGTTTTTTTCCCTA
>NW_008825411.1:1155950-1163815 GCF_000699105.1 Pygoscelis adeliae
GTAATTCTTTGACTCAAACCAGCGCGTTACTAGTGCTCCCTAGGAGAGACCCAGCCCAACGCTTGGCATCGCACCATATCCGCTTTTCCCATCCCTGCCTCCCTGGTAAAAAGATGTGTGGTATGTTCATTTAATATTCATTGTAGGAAGCGTTGGCAAACAGTATGAAAATATTGCTGTGGCAGCAGAGATCAGAGAGGGAAGGATGCTCAGTGCTTTCCATCTGCCCTGCCCGTCCTTCCTGCCCACAGACCTTATCCCTGCCCACCAAGAGACGCCTGCTTGATGCCCACAGAAAACGGAGCTGGCAAAGCAGCCGGCAGATCTCTTCCGCCACGTGGATTTCTGGACTGGACTAACGCTGAGCTATCCTTAACGGACACGTGTACAACCCCAGAAAGCCTTCCTGCTAGTCATCAAGTAGGAGAACTGCACACAGACAAAATATCCCTTATGCCATGCAATTTTCGGGACAGCTTCTCTGCACAAACTGTGCGCTCACTGCTCACGGGCACTGATTTCTGCAGAGTTTAAAATCATTCTTTGTGAATAATCCATGCTTTCTATCAGCAAGTCTGACCGTGCTGGATCCATCCTCTTGTTCTCTTGATCATCTTGTGTTGAAATCAAAGGAGCTGGGGAAGAGCAGAGAAAGGGTGATGCTGAGCAAGGCACAAAAACCCCCTTACCTGTCAGCCAAAATGTAAGAGGACCTGCTGCATCAGGCTGTGTAAGTAAAGATGGGTAACAGCGAGTATAAAAGCAGTGGGGAAAAATGAGGGGGAAACTGAGAAGCAGAATGGCTTTGTGGGTCAACAGAGAATCACGACACCGATGAAAGAAATGTGTCAAGGAGGAAAATGACGCATTTTTCTATAGATTCCTCAGAATTAGGAATCCTGAGAAAATTACACTGTAGAAACTGTGATTAGGGTTATAGGCATAACATTCAATATCCGTCTAAAAAACTGGCACTGGCTCCTTCCCAGGCCAGCGTAGAGGGGTGCGCTCCCAAAGCTCCAGGGCTGGCTGCGGGTGCTCGCCGGCTGTGTGCTGTTCCGGAGCGGGAGGGATGCGCTGCGAGGTTGAGTGCACACCCTGTGGGATCGGTGTCACCCGTGTCTGTGCATGTCACGCTGCTGCGCGCTCTGCTGAGCTCCCCGACGCTCAACAGCGCGCCTGTATTTGGGAAACCGTGGGGGGCTTCGTAGCCCAAACAAGCTGTTTCCAGGAAGGCGTGACACACTGGAATACGTTTGAACATTTATTCAGGAGTTGGAAAAGTTTACAAATGTGATTTGGAACAAAAACGTTACTGAATTCTGGCCAGAATAAGAACAAATATTATAACTCGAAATAATTTGCACGTCAAAGTTAACGATCTGATGTATATACACAATTCATATTTACTCACACATATCAAGGCCTGGAGTGAAATCCTGTTTTGTACATTGCTAAGAGCTGATTCTATTTGAAATTACTCTTCTGCTGTACTTCATATTTCATTCATTTCTACTTCCAGCTATACATGTGCAACAGAGGGCATTATACATCTCCCTAATTGAACAATACAGATCAATTAAATATGAAAAGTCATTCCTGGACTAAAACCCTCTTAGGCAAATGTTCTGCTCTTATGCTAAGTAACTCTTTTGAAAAAGCTAGGAGTTGAGTGCTGTTCAGAAACTTTTTTTTCAAAAGATTGGGACGCAAAGACCAAGAAGATTCATCCATTCGTTCAGGAGAAGAAGATACAGAGCTTTTGACTCCATTTCACAAGAGCAGGGTAGTAGCGATAAAAAAAAATCTTATTTGCTGAAAGCTATTCAGTGCTCTGTGCGGGAGGTGAAGAACCCTCCTCCGCTCAGCGCTGAACATGCCTTTCAAACACCCCTCGTGGGTCACACCACTAACACGGAGTACAGTGTTACCAAACAGTATCATGGAAAAAGAAAATCACATGAAATGACTTTACGCACTAATGGTAGCCCACCAGCTACTCACACATATAAAATGTGGGGGTCCCACTACAGGTCCAAGGGGAGAAGATCCACCGTTATCAGCCCAGTTCACACTCTTGATGGTGTCAGAAACCAAGGTTTCCGTGGGCGGGCTGAGGTCCCCCTGACAGCAGCTCAGCACTACGGCAGTTAGCCGGCATGTTCATTTTGCCATTGACTCACCAATACACATTCCTTGCTAACATACAACGCTGTCCTGTAAAAAATTATTGACTTAAACCTAGTACAAACCTACAGCTAAGTTAACAGAAGAATCTGGCTCAGACATGAGCCTAATACTATCAGTCCAAGGAAGGGAAACCTGCCTGACAGCAACCTGGACAGCTTTCGGGCTTTCTCCAAGCCCTAAGGTCAGCCGTTAGCTCATAGGTAGTGAGTGGGGTGTGACTACCCGAAGGCACAGAGGAAGAGACCATGGCTCAGTCAAAAGACGGGCACGGAGGAAGGAGGGACTAAACCCAGCAGAGGGGTTTCAGCAGAATTCAGGTCTTCTGCTGATTGCTCATTAACAGAGCCCAGGAAGGAGGAGACCGCCCAAACCGTGGCTATGGATCAAACTGGAGAAAGATCTCTGCTCAAGGTTTTATAGCTATAACGAGAAAGATGTAAAAATGGAGGTCAGAACCATTAACGTACAGCCAGGGAGCGGGGAAAGCAGGAAAGCAGCGTGCACTGAATATCCTCAGCAATCCTGTGGACCTCCACAGATGGATAGTTGGGTTTTCACACTCCTATTACTGGAAGCATAGAGATGGAAATGTGTTTAATTGTTTGAGTATGAGGTCGTTTGTAAGTCTTCCCAAATGATACCCTGTTATCTGCATAAGAGGAGTTTAATAAACCATGCACTTACAGTTCGGTTAAAAAAACACTGGTAGGTTATTGTTATTGAGTACTATTCAGATTAAATTACCATTCATAATACAGGTTTTTCCATTACAAACACCAAGTATGCTATTTGTTCCCTTTCTTAGTCTTCTAATTGACTAAAATGACCTGCTAAACCTTATGTAGATTGGGTTTAAATACCACATCTCTTCACTGGCTACATATTTATATAAATAAATTATAAACACAGATTTTGTCTGAGGCCGACAAAGACCTTATACTGATACTACTTACAGAAGAGTAAATCAATTTGGAGTTAGAAGCAGCTCAGGACTAACCTGTCTCATGAACAGCTACCAAGTGCCAACAGCTGTTGGAAACTCTTCCAATAAAAACATCTTTGGTCCAAGATCTCATCGGTCACTTACACAACCCTCTATGGCATCAAGCCTCAGCAGCTCTGGCCACATCCCCTTGGCTGGATGCAGTCCCCCATGCTCTCCCCAGCACATCAGTCACCTCAGAAGTACGTTAATTCAGGAGATCCCAGGAGACACAAGCGGTGACCAGGCTGGAAATTAAACTACTCCCGAGAAGGACCGTGGGAGGTGCAGGGACACTGATGGAGGGGTGAAGGGCACAAACTTTGGACTGTGCTACTTGTGAGCAAGGACTGCAAAGGAAGACGGCAGGGAGTGCTGTCACGTTGCCCTCCCCAGTTAAAAAAGTCTGGAGAAAGCCAAGCCTAACACTTGGTCTTTCAACGACATCTTGCTCTGCAAACAAGAACGGGGAAAGCCCACGTGAGACAGTTAATAACGATTTTGTCCACTGAGTCTCACTGAAGCCTGGCTCAAAGCCTCTGGAAAAACAAAGAAAGAGGAGACAAGGTGGTGAAGTACCATCGTGGTACTTTTCTTTTAAACTTTACTGTAATGCATCTTAGGAGAGCTTGGTACTGGATATATCAAAACTTTTATTCATTAATAAAGATGTTTGGCCATATCTGAGACATCTCCAGCAAATCTTCAAGTAATAGAACACCAGCTGCTGATCAATTGGGATCTTATGGAAGGATTAATAGAAGAAACAAATGTCGTAGAGCCACACTTTTGAAACCTTGAGCTGTTTAACACAATTTTTAAAAAAATAATCCCTGTAAAGGCCATTTTAAATATGTAATGGTTGTAGATTACTTTCTTGAGTCCCCAAAACATGGAATAATGCAGTAAGTGTATCACTTACCTTGTTGAAGTCCACATGCTGATACATCTATGCTGTAACTGGGTACCTCAGCAAAAATCCCAACTTACACTGAAGAGCCAAAACTTGCTCCTTATGCTCTAGCTTCTTAAATTTGAATCATGCATATGACAAAGTCACTAGATTAGTTGTTTTTGAAACACTTTGACCCTGTTGGTCCTGAGGGTTTGACTTTCGGTGATTTAACCCAGCAATTAAAAAAACCTCAACAAATCTTTCTTTTTCTTGGTGTCATGCTGAAACAGATTTTTATCCTGCAGATTAAGATAGAAAGTGACTGCTTGTATCTAGGGAAAAGCAAAGAATGAAGTTATTTCCCAAGTACAACACATACAGTACTTGAAATCACTGTTTAGTGTAGAAAATACTGTTGTCTTCGTTCATAATGAAATGTGAATCTCATTTATGCTAAGATTGCACGCAGATTTGACACAAGAGTTTTTGTTTTAATATCGCCTTTTTTGGTGGATGATGGTAGGGGACAGGGAATAGTTGTGTACTCGCATGAAACAGTAAATCAGTTGGATGTCATCATTATATATTTGCTTTGCTAATAATAAAAAGAATGAATCACTGCTGTCATGATATTCATATTTATATTTGAGTAACCACTGTAGCAGATAACAGCGAAGATGTGTGCAAGTTTAAATCTTGGCAGCATGCCTAGATTAGAGCTTCGGAGCTGACATCTGTGGATTTCGTGTGATTCATGTTACTTTTCTGTGTTTGTGATATTACCTTCCTGTCAGGGGCTGCACATCACTCATGCACCAAGCAGCAGTCTTCCAGTTTCTGCATTTGAAGGAAAATTCCCAACTGTTGCACCAAACCCTCTTCAAAATGAGCCCCATCCTCTGTGTAACAATGGGGCTGAACAACAGGTCACCAGCAAAATCAAAAGGAGTGTGTAAACAGCCTTTACAGAGACATTACCGGGTCACTTTAGGCCACAGACAGGAGGTGTGGGAAGAAACCCCAGACTTTCTCTAATCTAACATGGCTAAAAATAGACCTGTGATGATTTATGAACTTTCAAACGCAGCAGAGTATTTTTAAGCCACAGCATCTTCTCCCGCACCGCCTGGAGCCCGGGAGCTGCCTGCACGGGGCCGGGGCTGTGCCCACCCCATGCCCCCGATGGAGACCAGCCACGGGGAGCTGATACCTCCATCATGCTTCACCCAAATAAAATTCTGAAAGACCACGAGAGAAAATAAAAAGGCAATGATCCAGCTATCTTGTGGTTAATGTCTTTCCTTCAGCTCTGCCTTGTCTTTACCTCTGATTTGCATTTTTTATTTAATCAAGCTAACTACAGAGAACTGCCAGACAAAGCCAACTCCCCAAACGGAGGGAAAAAAGTTACTTTGCACCAGAATATCTACAAAATTATTCTGAAGTTTTGCATCTGGGGTAGGAATTGTACAGGAGCTTAACTACCACACCTGTTTTCTTAGTTGTCCCTGATGGGGTAACACAGGAGCGTATTTTAAATCAAAGAAATGTTAATCCCTATAAAAGTAAAGACCTGGATATCAACAAAAAACACTTTCATGCGTGAGGAGGTGCAAGTTTGGGAACCAAGGTGGGCTCTCTCACCAGTTGCTTGCTGTCTTGCAGTGCTGCCTTTTTTCCCTCTAGAGCAAACACTCCTCAGCTGACGGCTAAAAATCAGCACTCGGGAAACAAGCAACAGAGGGATTAACACTGGAAATACAACTAAGGCCACTCCAGGGAAGGATGGCTGTGGTCACAGACAGCACCCATCCATGAGGGCTTGTGCCACACCACTGCCCAAGGTGTCCCCATGGCCCAGGGAAGAGGACACGCCGCCACTCGCTCCCTCCCGCCACCCAGAGCACATTGAAGGCACACTTGCCCCTCATCAGACATCCATGGTGATCTCAGGCGAGGGGCTAAGGAGCTCCGGACATCACTGTTAACGCATGTAAAGTTAGGGTTTGTGGGCAATATCATTTCATCATGTTTGCTGGTTACATGCTAAGGGAGAAGTGAGGCTTCTTACAAAGGTAAGCTTTTCTTCTGCTGTCATTCACATTCAAAACATATGTTTTGTCATCATGTAGAACAGCACAAGCTTAAAATTCTGGGAACACTAGATGGGCTAGAAGAGAGCTCAACTCCACTGCAGAAGATAAGGATGGGAAAATTTCCAAGTCGCCAGAGTTTTGCCAGGATCATTCAACTCCAACTATCTGCAGGCACACCCTGCTTTACTCCAGTCCCTCAGCACCCCAGCGCTGCCTCCAGGCTAGCTAACACATGGGCACATGGGGCAGGAGACCCGCTGGAGCCTCCGAATAGGTGGTATTTACAAATACACACAAAACAAAGGTTTTGGTGTGGCTTCCTGCGAAGGGTTAGTTCACTTGATGGGATCTGATGAAACGCCTCCTGAAATCAAGCAAAATCTTGTCAGATGTATTTAGCTCTGCCCAGAGTTCAGCACAGGAGGGAGAGGTTGCTGCACACCAGTGGAAGCCATTGTCTAAAGCAGGCTGCTTTGGGAAAATTAGCCGTGTGCACACCCCTAAATGAGGCTGTACAGCAAGTAAAAGAGGGATTAGCCATGTAAAGTAAGTCCTTTTGGTATTAGATTAAAAAGGGGAGGTGACTTTGAAGGATTATTCAAGAGCCATTTAAGCAGTTTTCAGGGACTTACAAACACAGGGTAAAAATGCAAGCTCTCAGGTCCAGAAAAGAAGAAAATGACACGTCCTGGCCAGGAAAGCAGCAGAAAAGGCTTCTGGAGGATCCACCAGGCTGGCCCCAAGCACAGGGCCCCATCACCCTGCTTCCCACGCTTGGCACCGGCCCCCGTGCCCCACGACAGCAGCGTGGGGAGCCCCGGCGAGCGGGAGCCTGGGCTGGAGCATGGCATGCACACCTGGGATGGGGCTCCCGGCAGGGAGCAAAAGAAACGAGGGAAGGGGCTCCGACAGCCGCGATGCCTCTGGGACGTGCCACGGGCCGCTGCATCCCCGGCCCCACGGCAGCTGGTGGGCGGCTGTGCACGCCGCGCTGGGGGGGAGCGCGGTAGACGCTGTGTCAGAAGGGATCTTACGAGTAGTGTGGTCATTTGAATAGGAGGCTTACAGCAGTCTCTGCTCTCATCTAAATGATTTATCTGCTAGGATGCAGGACCTGAACTGAACCGTGTAAACAGGAGGATGTGCAAGCACAAACACAAAAACTGACTTCTCTCCGTAGCCAAATGTTCCCCTTCTTCCCCACACCTCAGGGTGCCTAATCAACACGCTGGCTCTTAATCCTTTGCCCACATTAATCCAGCAAGGGAAAATGAACACGTTGCTGCAAGACATCAGACTGTTTTATTGAACCCTCCTTGCAAAAAAAACCCTTTTGCTTAGTCTAAAAGGTAATGGATAATTAGTATGTAAGATACAAACTATTTCCACTTGTTATGCAAGCAGCATCGTTTAATTTGTAGTTTAGAGAGCAAGTCACTCCTGTCTGGGATAAATAAAACAACATGCTGCATTATGTTGCTCACGACACGGAAGCAACATCAGCCTGGGGAAAGCAAAAGAAGCTAAAACTCGAGCAAGGAACGCTGGCTGGATCAAGCAAAAAGTTACGCGTGCATTTCTGCCAGCTTGGGAGGGGGCATCCCTCTGCCAGCAGACCCGCAGGCACACAGCCCCATCCCCGCACTCTCCACCGCGGTTCCCTCTCCCCGTGCCCGGGGCGCCGCACCGACCCCCCGCCCAG
>NW_008825411.1:1165468-1173541 GCF_000699105.1 Pygoscelis adeliae
GGCAGCCCCTCCGCTGCGGGGGAGCCCGATTACCTCCCGCTCCCAGCTTTTCTCCCATCCTCGACCGGTTCCGGTCCCACTAACGAGAGACCCGAGAGTGCCAAATTACAGCTCGGGGTAATTTTTTTTTTTTCCTCTCTGCCTTGGCCTCCGGCATTAATCTCAGGTTTGCCATAATCGTTCTCACTCTTCAAAAGCTGCCTCCCTCCTTCATCCGCCTGCACTCAGCCCTTTGCACGACTAGACCATCCTCTCCTTTCATCCCCTTTCTGACCCTCCTCGTCCAAGAAATGTGTGTCTTGTGCAGGGAGATGAGACAAGCCGGAGGGGAGAGCGCACAGAGGTACCATCCCTGCTGCTTTCCGGCCCCCCTCGCCACCGCTCTACCCAGCGGCTGTCCTGCGCTGGGACCTTTCTCAGGATCCCTCATGAGCGTCTCTACTTGCTACCACAACGCAGATTATGAGCCACGAACTGCTTTGAAAGTCTGAGTTCAGGCTTAATAAGCAGAGTGTTCTAAAGGCACAAAGAAAAGAAAAAAAAAAATTATTCAGAAGTGAAGGTGGGACCTACCTTTCCCCCTGTCCTGGAATCTCGTACCGGGAAGTGCTCTTAAACGGCTGTGCAAAAAATGTCTTTCAGTGCAAAGAAGGTATTCAGTCTTAACTGTGCCTCCCCTGGGTTTTGAGGGATTAAGTGAAACCCTTATTACGTTTAATTATCTCTAGAGTTGCTCTCTGTGCTTGCTGCCTTGCTTTATGGTTTAATAAACTGCACATCGATATAAACTGAATGACAATTAACATTAGTGCAGGTTGGATTCGCGTTTATTGCTGCTTACAGGTTCGCACTCGACGTGCCTTCGCTCGGATGTTTCATTGCCATCTATCAGCACCTCTTTATTAGCGCAGCTCCCAGCTCCAAAAGGCAGTTGGAAGTGCGCCGAGCGGCTTGGGAGGGCGGCTGTCCCGGCGGCGCGCTGGGACCCCAAGCTCAGCCCCACGCGGGGCTCGGCTGTGTGGGTCCAAGGGGCTTGGGCAGCACTGCATGCAGCAGTGAAGCAATGCACCTGGGCTTCTCCAGTGGTTGGAGATAACTGAGCACCTTTAGTTGGCCCAATCCTGAGCAGCCGCTAAGTATCACTGCCCACAGGGCCTTAGGAATGCTCAGCTCCCGTATGATGGAGGATGGCCCAAAACATAGTCCGCTGCTCATGGAGAGGGCAGGAGGGGCCAGTGCTGCCTTTCCTGAATCCTAGTGAAGGTTTAACGTTGGACCCAACTGTGAAACAGAGTCTGGAGGAGGCAGGAGTGTTGTACTTGAGCCGTGCATGAATGAATCCCCTCATGTTATGAAACGTTATATAAACGTTATGTATTATTTGTGTAATCTCATTCTGATTTATACAATAGTGGAGACCGCTCGGTAATCCAAAATAAATATATTTCAAGTTTAGCTCCAAGTGTTTTCAATTTGGGAGTGCCTGTGTCTCCAAGGTCACCTCATAAATCCTGGCACTGTGGCACGGCGCTGCCAATCTGTGTGGGGTGTAATAACTCTTGAGGGAAATCAACGCTGAAAATGCTTCCGAATTTTTCAAAAGGAACATGTGTAGAATACATCATCATAACCCATCTGAGCATGCAACATCCTTACAAGCGCCAGAGAAAAACATCATCCACCCTCAACTGGGTGGCAACCAAAAGCAAATAAGATCTGAAAGGTAAACCCATGGAAGCGGTGTGTGCAGACAGATGGCTTCCCTGAAAAGCCTTTTGGTTGTGCCACCTTCTCTGCATACGTTATAACTCACCACCGAATGAACAAGCAAACCAGGTCACCGGCTTTTTTTCCCAAATGAATCCACAAATGAGGCCAAAGGTGGAAGAGTCAGAAATCAAAGACTCCAGTTTAAAATTCAGACATATTCTTTTTAGCAAATAGTCTAAAATACTTCATAAATCCGGCAAGAAAAACTGCCTTGCAGGTTTTTAAGATCACTTGTGATAGCAAAGCTGACACTTTGAATAAAGCCTTACAGCGCGACCTTCAGAAGCACGCTGCTGCACAACTGTGTCCATGATTGACAGTTGGGATGTTCATGCCAGAGCATCACTACAATATTTAGCACGATAATATTAACTACGTAAAAACAAACTATTTTTAATTACCGTGAAGGTTGTCACGCAAGCCTGCAAACAAAGCCAAGCAGAAGCTGGCACCATCCCTAATGCATTTGCAGTGTCCTGCCCTGCGACTGCGTTACGGAGGGGTCCGAGGCCCTGGGCCAGCGCATGCCCCACGCGCTACCTGAATAAGTAAAACGGTGCACAGCCCTGCAGCGCTTCCAGGACAATTTATAGGGATAAATCAGACACAGGGCCAGGCTGTGATTTATGGATGCTGAACTCGCAGCCTGAACTTGGCAGAGGCTTCTTTGTTTAGGCTGCAGTTTGTGTAAATCTTAGACAGGGTTTGGGCATTGTTTTACTAATACAATAAGACTTCGTTAAGCAACTCTGCTTTGAATGACTGCTACAAAACATCTCCAAAGTTTACACTGTAGTTTTGTCTGACCTTTAATTAAAACACCGAGACCGTCTTTACAAGGTTATAGCTATTTGAAAAGTCCTTTGAGGGGCTGTGTAAGTCTAGGGCTGCTTATATCTCAGTGGTACAGGGAGCGATACAGCTTACAAGGAGTTTTGTAGAAATTTGCCTTTCTTTTTAACCATCACCAGCCTTACATTGTATGAGTTTCATTTTAGGACAATGCATCAAATACATCATTTTTAAGGAGATAACATGAGAAAAGAGTAATCAGCAACTGGTTGAGAATTATTTGTGATCTGTATTCCCAAGTCCGCAGATAAGTGACAACACAGATGGTGATATGTAGGAGAATAAATCTTTTAGACAAAGTTGAAGTGATTTTAGTACTGTGGACAGCCTTGGAGGCTGATGTCCTATCAGGCAGCAAGGAAGAAACTGAAGCAAGACCTCGGTGTTCTGCCAGCATGACCCAGTGCTTGTTTCAGAAACCATTGCTTGGAGCTGCGAGGCTATGTTTGCTCCAGACTGAGTCAATCTTTGGCCACTCTGGTGAGGTCCCTGCCAAAGATGCCAGCTAACGCCAATTTTTTCAATGAAGTATTTTGAAAATATGGATATTTAACAGTAACAAAATGGTTGAGAACCAAAGATCTAAACCTACAAACTTAGTGTCATTGAGTGGTCTCCAGATGTTAGTTTCAACAACGTCACTGTCAAAGGATAAAATACAGCTTTCGAGGTGCAGATTTCTGAAGGAGTCTTAATTTCTTTGGTTTAATTCAAAATTCTTTAGGTCCGTAAAGTCTCTGGAAGACAACAACAGTTCTGCCTGAATCAAAGAGCACAGCAATGGACCTAAAAATCATAGCTGGAAAAGAAAGTCTTTGGCAGTCTAAAAAAGGTCAGCTTAACTAGCAGCTGAGTCCAGAATATCTGTGTGGTGTTCATTGGACTTTCTGTACCCAAACTCTCCCTGAACCTTTATAAAAATCCCTTAAGGCTCACACTTCGTAATCACATTTGATAATAAAGCACATTTTTATGACGAAATAATGAAATTCAGGATTTTTGAATGAAAATGATGCAATTCTCAAACGGTAAAACTATAATTTATAACTCTAAATTAAGGCCTTAGGTTACAAAGCAAAGAAGTTTAACATTAAAAAAGCAAAACGGGAAAACCCTGAAGCTTCTCAGTCTAATAATTTTAAATTATTTTTGTCATGATTTAGATTCCAAGGTGACACCCACTGCTACCTTTTAGTAGTTAAAGAAACACGTTAATATAAACTTCATTATCTGCAGTGAATTTTTCTACACTAGATTTAAAATGCAATAATCAAATTACTTCAGAAATTAGAAGAAAAGCTCACCATATTTCTAAATCATTGCAAAAGGGAAGTTTCAAATGATGCAACCTTAATAATACACACATTAAAAATGTTAAAAATAAATACCTTTAAAACCACACAAAATTCAGTGTGTGTTGCCACGATAAGGTGCTGACATTTAAAAATGCCATGTGATTAGCATGTGAAGAAGAGATACACATTCATTGTACGCTAAGACCTATTAATCATCCATCACCTGATAAACATACAGCATAATGCCCTCCCCGTTCCCTTTCAAAGTCCTAACAAAGATGGCTGGTGGTGCTGACTACTCAAACACTTCTTCGGATCAGTTAGTTAGGACTTTTGATAACAATAGCTTTGCGCACCAGCTGTGCACAGCTGGGGTCGTGTTGAAGAACACAGTGCATGTGGGCTGTTGTGGGTCAAAATTAAAGACTGGATTGAAGAAGGAGCATCAACTAATTGCCTCATCAACCATCGTGCTGTGATTCTTCTTCCAAAGGTAGCTGAGACTTACAGGCACTCGTGCATTTTCTACTGAAAACTTTGGTGTTTGGCTTTCAGGGAATGAATCTGCACTTTAAGCTTCACCAATGAAGTCCTCCAGCCATGTGAAGCCTCACTGATTCCAATGTACCTCTGCATGATCCTCCATGAGTCCAACTGTGTGAGCTGGGGAAAAGTGACAGCTTTTCATCCCAGGGAAGCCTGTGGAAACAGGCTCTCCAAGCCACATAAAATTCCAAGTATGCGGGGAAAAGTCAACTCAAGGCACTTAGGAATTAATGTCATAGGACAAGAGTTATCAAATCAAACGTGGTCTGTCTTATCTAACATCTTGCCTCAAATCATGGTTGTCATGAGTTATTCCAGGAAAAGGAGCGAGAAATGCCTCCTTCCTCTAGGACTCAGAGCAGCTGGACATCCTAAAGCGTGATGTGCGGTACTTCTGTGTCATTGAACATCCCACTCATGAATCTGATTGCTATCAGCATCATAATTACACCGAGGAGTGTAACAACTCTTGTGAATAACTGCCAAGAGGAAACTTTTTGCAACGTACAAATTGTATTAATACTACCAAATGCAGGAACTATAACGAATACTTTTGTTCTGACGCTTCAGCTTTTGACATATATCTCCCACAAACACACGCAGAGCTGCCTCCTTTCACCAGCAGAGCCTCCGATTTCAGAGCAGCGTCATGGGCCTGATGTGGTCCTCACACAAGCCACCCGTGGAGTTTTCACTCATTTAGAGATAGGGGATTGAAGTCGTAGGTAGCTAACTAAAACCCCTTCAAAATATGAACCACTCTTCTCAGTAATGAGAATGGGAAGGCCTTTAAGACTTTCCCTGGAATGGGAGCCACGGAGACAATTCTGAGCAAGACAAAGTCTATTGTTAATGTACAGATAAGGAAGGACAAAAATAGAACTGTATTAATTTCAGCACAGAAATACCGGGGAAAATATATTTGTGCAAAGGAAAAAGAAAGTAATACAAATTTTTATTTGAAAGATTTCTGTAGAGGACATTAAAAACAGCAGAGGCGGGGGGGGGGGGGGGGGCTAGGGAAAACATCTCTCTGCAGCTTATGAATAACAGATAAGCTTTATTCCAGTAATGATAGGGTACTGCTTTATTTGAAGAGTAGTAGCCTGCCAATAATAAAGATAAAGACAAATACTTTCATAGCTGTTAGAAGAATAAAACCAAAGCTGACTCTTCTTTTTAATTGAAACAATTATTTTTTCCCTAGGACAGTTGGGTACATTCAACAGATAAGTTATTAACTGTCACTTTTGAATTTTAGCTTTATACAGCAGTTACCAACACACTGATACTGCATACATAATTTCCTAAAAGGGATCATATTATTATGGAAGTCATGTTAGCAGTATGTGAACACCCATGTTCCCATTTAAGTCATTATCTGAAAATAATATCCTGAACTGGATACATCCTGTGGTAGAAAACAAAACCAAACAGCTTTGCCCCAAATGTATTTATGATATTTAAGTAAACACAGGAGATATTTCACATATATGATGAAGCCACAAAAAAGTCAAATCAGTGTAAAAATATTGTAGAGGGTTCAAAATGCTGGACCACCAAGACCATGAGACATTCAACAGGTGCTAAGTGATGTATTGCTTAATTTTACTAATCCACATATCCATATCTCCCAAACTTGCAAATACCACTGCAAATACTTTACTTGTGAGAAATTATAATCATTTCTGGGATTACATTAAAAGGAACAGTTGTGGAGCTGCTGTATAAACCCAAATCGGAACATAGTATTAGCACCTTCTGCTGCAGTTGCCTGATGGTGGGTAGGAACATTGAAATTTATTTTGTGAGTAGCTGCAAAAGTAAGTAGTGCTGTAATCACAGATCTCATCAAAATCAACTCCTCTGCTGCCCCACAAGAAGTTTTCTATCTAAGTAGAAGTAACATGTAAAAGTTGGTGTAAAAAACCAGAGATCCAAAGACATGAAGTGCTTTGTCCTATGCAGAGAAACAACCAGCGGCTGAATCTTCCTGTTCCCACCTCATGGTCTCAGGAACAGGACCCTGTTTGGAGTCACAGATGCTGCTGCCACCTCTCGTGGTCTCCTATCAACTTACCCGCGGCTCCAGATGCCCGCACTCAGAGATGCCATTTCTTCCCCAGAAGACGCTGGTCCCACTTGTTCCTGCTCTTTGCTGGAAGTGACAAAGAAGAATGATCCAGACATTTTAAATTCCCTGCTTAGATCTTCACTTTGAAAACCAGACCTGTGCAGAGAGATCACCAAAACTATGCACAGCCTCATTCATGTCCTGGGAGCCGAGGATCATCACACTCGTGTGGGCTATGGGGGGTTCAGCCACAAGGTGCCACCATTTCTGTAGTAGGTAGTGCAAGCATTTCCAAGAATTCTCATTTCTGGAGGTGGATGCAAGTTTTCGGTGTGGTTTATTTCACCTCAGCTGAGTATTTATAAGGTGATGTTTTGCTACTGAAATGAAGGCTTCCAGGATGCCTCTGTCTTCAGGGTAAAGAAGCCCACAGAAGCAAAACCTCAGCAGCAGGATCAGGGAGTGCATTAGTGTTAACTGATGAACATAAATGGTCCTGAATTTGGCTTTTGTGTATTCTGCAAGCTTTATGGACCTCCCTGTAGTGACAGAGCAGCTGATAATTCATTACAAGGAAACAGAAGAAAAGGATGGTTGAAATCTTTCAAAAGCTAAGTGTGGTTTTTTTCTAAAGAATGGATTTAGCTCTGTCAAAGGAAAGGCGAGTGAACCATTTGAAACCCTAAGGAAATGCTTACTCCTTCCTTTGCAATGCTGGGATGTTCCACTAAGGCTTACATTATTAAGAGTCTTCCAATGGATTTATGAACAGAAGATTACATTCTTAATGCTCCTTCTCAGAAATTGAGTGAATAATTCAAGGCACACCAATATACTACGGAAAAGAGAAAAGTACCTTACAGCTTGGTACCTTACAAAGAAAGTGAGCCTCAAGCTCACTCAAGCTATATAAATGTGATATATGTAGCATAAAGACCACTGTATATGAGGCAGCAGTATGAAGTGAGGTGGTATAAAGCACTGAGTGGGAGCTACAGCATATGTAAACAATTGCTAGCAATAATGCACATGTATAAGGTAAGATTGCTAGCACTACCCATGAAAAACACAGTAGCTGGACCATTAATAAGATCCTTTTGTGCTTCATATTGACGGATTTAGAGCATCTGCTCATCAGAAGTCAAAGAAATTAGAGCGATAGCCCAGGGCAATGAGTCAGCTACCAGAGGAAGTTCATCTTCATGTCAAGAGGAGAAAGGAGCAGCAGTCAGAAGCTGCCTCTTTAAATACCTGCACTGTACTCTTTTAACAATGGGGTTTTTTCCCCCTTTAAGAAGGCTCGTGGCAAATAAGAATAGGCCTTCATCAGATCTACCAGGGCAGAAAGAAGCCATATTATGTACCTGAGATATTAAAGCAGGGAATGGCGGTATTCTGCTAGATTTGACAATAGGGAGCTGCTAACATGGGGATGGTATGAGGAAACTCAAAATGGGAATGGTTTGATTGATGATTATTGTACGGAGCCCAGGTTTTTCTGAAGTAAATAGTAGATCAGTCATCCCTACACATGAA
>NW_008825411.1:1173562-1185936 GCF_000699105.1 Pygoscelis adeliae
CCTGCTGAGATGTGAGAAGAGGCCTATATCCAATGACCGGTGGAGGTACATACCATTGTGGACCTAAGCTAAGACATTAAAAGAGAGGAAAGCTTATGATAATCAAGCCAATGTTTTGAGGTATTCAAGGAAATACTTCTTCCTTTCTCCTTCTCTATCAGAAGTTGGCATCACTGATCCTTTCTGTCCCACCTCAGAGGCTGACAACAGACCTTCATCTCCATGTGGAGAAAGACAGCCCAACTACGTGACCCAGAAGCCGTGCTGATCCCTGGCAGTGCACCGGGAGGGCAACACGTCCCGAAGGGCTGGTGTGAATAGTGCCTTTCCCGGGGGTATGAGCACTGTCGCCTGAGAGCCGGGTCGCAGAGGAGCTGATGCAAGGATGCGATAAACCAGCAAAAGGATCTCTGGGGAAACATCTCATCAAAGGTTGGCTGTTTAATTGTACGGCAGGGACTGGTGTTGATTTGCCTATCTGTCCCCTGTGAACACTTCTTGTTCCCAAAGGAGTCAGCATCCCTGAGTGCTAACCTGATGGCTTTTCCATCAGAGTCATTATCTGCCAAAACTGTCCTCAAAATGCTTACGTGCCTGCTCAGCCGATCGTTTGAGAAGTGCACAGGGGACGCCAAACCCAGGATGCCACGAGCTTTCTGTGAAGCATTCCCCACGAGGGCTGAAGTTGCTGGGGGTGTGCCAGGGCTTGGGCTGCGCTTTGCAGGGCCAGCTCAGCCCAGCAAGGGAAAAGGGCATTATCAAGGTACTGGTCATAAACTTTCCGATTCAGAGACTTGGTGCCTGTGGGACTCAGGGCTTAAACCATCCCACTAGAAAGGTCTCTCACTAGGTTTTACATCAGTTAGACCCTGCATGAGCAAAGCAGACCACTAATATCTGTTTTCTCCACCTTCAGTATAACCTCTGCAGGAAGCAAAAAGATAAAAGAGCTGAGCCAAGCCATCCTTACCAAAAAGGAGCTTTCCCCTTCTCAAACATGCACGTCTTGACATCTGACTCAATATGACAGTTAAAAATGATCCCTGTGTGATGTCCCGAAGGCAATAAGGGTGAAGAATATGTGTCCTTTACCACTTTTGGGCTACCTGCTTCCTTGTCTTTATTTTAAATTACAGATGATAAATAAAGAGAAAGAAAGAGCAAAAGAAGCCTGTAAGAACAAAGTCTTTTCTGTCCTGTGGAGTGATCCAGCTGATTTAACTATGTAGAAATGTTTGATGCCTGCTGCAAGTTACTTTGCTGTGTGCTCTGTTTAGCTGTATGTGGTTGGTCTCTCTACTGTCTTGCTTTCCGGATTATTTTTAGATCTGAAAGATGTTCAGCAATTAGCTGCTTTTTTACTGTGGTAGTTCTTTACCAAAAGCTTGCAGGTTGCCTTTCTTTCTTGCTGGAAGCGTAACTGTAGCTGCAGAATGGCTTGGCTTGCCTTGTGCCATGCAGTCAACAGTGTGAGGCTAAAGGATTCAATTACTGACCTGTTTGCTAACGCTAGCCTCCTGCACGTGTTTGGGTAAGCCGAACACGCTTAATTTTGTGTTACACACAGGCGCTGTACTGCCTAGGTAGCCCACAACCGCAATAATGGTTCTCTTTAAAAATTATCATTTGCTACTCCGTGGTATTAGTGTGGATAAATTCAGTAATAACGAATTTTCTACCATCCAGTAAAAGAATCAAGTAGAGGTAAAAATTATACATGAATGTTAATTCAGTGCTATTTGACACAGGGATAATTTTTCTTTTGTTGCACAATCCCATCCTCCTGAGCTTTCTAAAAGTGTCAGATCTACCCCATGCAACATTCATCTGACACGCGTTACATGTAGCACGAGTACATCTAAACACATTCATGGAGGTTGTAGACAAGGCAAGTAGCTGGATATTTGTTTAATGCTTTGGCAATATTCATGACATTCTTATTTAAAGTCAACTCCCTTTTGATTTTACAGGCAATTATGGCTCGGTTAAGGCTATCGTATCAGCCTGTCTTTCCTTCCTCCTTTTCTTCCCTCCTTTTTTATTCCTGCATGTTAATCTGTTGGAAATCTGTGTCAAAACCTGTTTACACTCATTCCCAACTACCACTTACATGGGCACTTTGATAATGCGGCTTTGCTATAAGCACATCACAGAGGCTCTGTTTCATGCAGAGAGAGACAGAGACCGCAAAGGAGTCAAAAACACATATTACATTCTATGGAAATAATTTATTTCCGGTCAAAAAGACAAAGAAAGACCATGTACTATTTTTGCCCTACTTTGAGCTTTAGGCTGTGAAGCTGATACAGTGAAATGTCTCCAAGCTGACTCTTGGCAGAGAAATTCTTTATATTTTTGTTGGTTTTGTTTTCCTTAGTATTAGTTGAATCATAAATACTGTTATTTCTCCTCAGAAAGGAGGGGCCATGAGGATAGGTGATAGTATCCACTGAGACCCCTATAAAACTATTTCACATCCCTAAACACCCAAGACCACATTGTCTCATTAGCAGAATTTTAAAGCAATGTATCATTACACAGCAATACTTAGGCCCAGTACTTGAGAATGGTAGTTTATTAGAATAATTATTTTTGTTTTAAAACCCAAAGATACCTTGTTTGAGCATTAGATCCTTACCCCGTCATTGACAGGCGTACCGTCCACGACTTGTCTAATGCGTTTTTTGTAGCAACTAAACAGAACCAGCTCCTCAGAGAAGAAATGCTCTATTCCTACTTGGTTATGAAACACTATGCACACCGCTGAACACTTATGGGTGGTAAATAGTAGAAGGAATATAAAAAAAATAGATATTTTTTTTAAATGGAAGCAACTTCCTTTCTGGAAGAGAAGTCAATTAGTACGGTCCCAGTCAACCATCAGCTATGCTCTAGTTACGACAGGGCAGCTATGTGCGTGCCTGCAGATACGTGCATTCACCTTAGTCTTTTTAAGCGGCATGGATTTATAAAACAGAGTGGGGCAGGAGGGGCTGGAAATAAAGTAACACCGCTTGCTAACAACATATTGTACATTTTCACTTGCACCCCCAAGTTTTGTGCCTGTGGAGATTTTACAGTCTTGGAAGTGCAACTTTTTACGTGCTTGTAGGTGCTGGGAGATACTCCTGCTCAACTGGGGCTAGGAGGGCTGCCCCTGGCTAACCGGTGTGCTGTGCTGGGATTTCACCTGCAGATGCCCGCAGCAGATTACAATCCATTGCACTGCAGGCAAGTTGGGTAGAGAGGGAGCGTTTCTCAGCTGGCACAATACTGCATTGCAAAATTAAATCCGCAGAGGGGGAGATGCAGCCCACACGTGATGGCAATCACAGAACCCAGTCCCTGGAGGAATCAGCTTCTCCCAGCAAAGCAGGACAGGGGCTGTGAGAGAGGAGGGTGCCCCGCCGGCTGCTGCTGCCGCCAGTTCCCTGCCAAGACCACAAAAAGTGGAAAGTGGTGGTGGCAGCAAGGCGGGGATTTAGTCCTCGCATCTATGAGTCTGCAGAGCTCACATGCCAGACGCCGCTCACTGTCTCTCTGCTAACAGAGGGGAGGTCAGCAAGGCTGATCTGGTCATCTCCATTCATACTTCCCCCGTCTATTCCCTAGGAGGACGTAAGGAAGAGTAATCCTCTGAAAAGTCTTATTTCACCCAGTCTTGAATCTCCACTGTTATGCCTCAACAATATCCTCCCACAAGTGAAAGTGAAGCCATCTCATCTAAAGCAAAATAAAATAAGAAAACTATGTCACTCTCTCGTATCTACCAACTTTTGTAGTCTGATATTCACAATCAGATCATAACAGCTTGGATCTGTTCTGTCATTTTGCCCAGCACACACTCTAAATAGCAGTGGAATTTAAACTACTATCTGTAATATTTTTACCTAAAACAGTATATGAAGAAGGATATCTTGCTGAAGTAAGCACCTTAGCCATTTCAGGGGTTTTCATTTTTGATGACGCAACACTGTATATGAACCTTCATGACATACTGGCTAGGTAGTGGAAAGCAAGCAAAGTCCAATGCAGCCAAAGGTGAATTCCAACGTTGCTGATATTTGTAATTGGAGTGAAGAAAGCAGATGAAGAAAACTTTTCATCTCTAACATTCCTGACACATCATCTGAGCCTTGAATGACCTTCATGAATGAGTGTTTTGCACAAGCTTGTCTGAATCTATAGACCGGCTTACAGTCTCATCAACAATATGCATGAACATCTTTCACTTTATTTTGTTAATCAAAGACTTATTTCAAACTAGATTTTCTGGAAACCTATGCTAACACCTTCTCTGATGGAGGAACTCTTATCTCTGCTGATGGGAGTCTCCTTTTCCGGTTTAAAAACCAACATTAAAAGCTGTGACTAGGTCTCTTTCCAAGATGTGTCCAGAACAATGGTCATGCAGAGATATTTGAAATATGTGGAAAAATTGAAGCCTTGGTTGTACTTTTAAAAACCTAGCACCATCATATATTCACTACTGTCTGAGTTAAGACAACTTGATTAGTGTGCAAAACATGTTCTTCATTTATCTTTTGTTTTCTGCTTGTTGTTAGTGTTTACTTTATAAATAGACAGCGTCTCTCAACATATGTTAACTCTGCTTTATGTTTTCAGCAGAGCGTACAGACGTAAGGAAAAAAGATATAATCTAAACAGGATAGCTGTATTCCTTTGGGAATTATTTTCTGTTTATTTTATGTTTCCTAAGACACCTTTTAGGGTCCTGAACTAATACCTTTCCAACTTCTATACTTCAGCTCATTGAACCCTCTTTCCACTGTCACACCATCAGCAAGAAATGAGAAATTCTGAGGGTCAGTGAACACAGCAAATTTTCCCATTACTGCAAGTGAGACTATTGAGTTTGGGATTATTTGTGTTTGTGACGCCGTGTGCCAGTACACTAAGACGCTCTAGGAACAACACTTCCAAAATGCAGTTTACCGGGATTGGCATTGGCATATAGATTCCTATTGTAAAAAACTCATAGCTCAAAACTTGGGAGAGGATGTTTTTCCTTTCAGCTGCTGCTTTTTTGCTTGTTGACATCTCTCGGTCTTTTTGACTTTATTAAGAAACAACAACCCATAGATACCACAAAAACAAAAATCAAAGATGGAGTAAGCATAGCTTTCCAAGCTGATCTCTCCATCAGTCTGTAGCTGTGTATGTACGTCCAAGCCTTACGAAGCAAGAGTAGGCGAAACGAGACCTATTCTACTGTTCAGATAGCAGTACTTCTGTTTTGGCAGACCTTTCAAGATCTGGTTTTGCTCTGCACTGGAACAAAAATCCCCCTGCCTACTAAAATCAAAGAAACTAATTTATCTTTGTCAAAAGACAAATGTGTCGAGACTACCTGTCTGGGTTGAGAACAGTTTATTATACTTACAGCATTTACAAGTTCCTCAATCTATCTTCAAAATGTTTCCTAAAAATATGTGCAAAGTTTTGGCTGTACAAGTAAAACTGCTAAAAATCAGAACAATCATAGGCACTCTGTAGAGTGCAAGGAGTCTAGAAAGCTGGTATATAAATCACCTGGTCAACAGAGGACACGTGGCATTGTTCCAAGTTAGGTAGTAGTCCTTGAACCCTCTCTTGGTGGTACTGTTTGTTATTTAGTTTGTGATATGGGTGGCCATAAAATTAAATCCTGTAGGCCTTCCAACTTACTTGTTTGGTGTGTCAAGAATGTATTAACGTGTACATGTTTGAGCATAAAATATTGCTTCGGTTTTAAGGTCAAGTGATGGAAATACAGAGACTAAAATATCAAAACGGCAGACTAAGTATCTCCATAGTAATCATTTACACAACCAGATAATACAACCGCTTGGAAACAGCAGTCAACAGATCTCTTCCTATCCACCACCTGTCTCGGAAACCCTAACTGAATAACTACATTTATACTAAACGCTTATGCAGTGCTGATATTTCTTCCAGAAACAAGCATGCAGCATAAGTGTATGATAACGGGATCTATGTAATTGTTTCTGACGCTATATCCGAGTTTGGCGTGTTCTCCTTTTCTGTTTAAAACTACTGCAGAAAAACCTGAGCTGACATGGGCGTTGCGCCCAGCAGAGCGTGGCCCTGCTACGCCACTTCCAGCCCCACCATGCGGAGAGGACTTCAGCGCCGTCGTCACCACTTTCTTGAGTCTTCATCTTGGTGGGGGGGATCTGGCTATTACTGCTTGTCTTTCCTCGGCTCATTATATGGCTTCGTTTCTTTTGCTCTTTGCATTTTTGCTCACCAGAAAAATGCACTTCAAGCATAATACTGGTCTTCTATTGAAAAAGGCAATAATAAAGGGAAACCCTGGAGTGGTACGGAGAAAGGTTACCTTGAGCTATGGGAACTGTCAACATATCAAAGACGTATAGCTAAGCCTTTGCTTTGATTCTCCCTTACATTTTATGCTGAATTTTTTGCTCCTGTCCTCATGGTCTCCTTAAGAATTTCCATCAAATTAGTGGCTTTTACCTGGTTTCTTTATAAAACCAGGAGATCCACACAATGGCAATTTGATTCAGTCTAAGTAGAAACTTGTTTGACATTAATACTGTAACAATACTCTAATGAAATTTGCCCAATTCAGATTTGAACAGAAAAACATATGCTATGAGTAACAAATAATTCTCATCATCCTCAGAAGCCTTGCCCCCCAAACACAAGTAAAGAAAACAAATGGCTCCAGTAATTAAATTCTACATAAGTATAGTTTATTGGTGGTGATTAATAAAATAATGGCAATATGTAGCTCTTGAGGGCTGACACAACAGTTAGCTATTGGCATCGTTCTGCTGAAGTCGGTTGAGTTACAGCCTGAGACTGTAGTCTAAACAATGCCACTAAATTAGCTGCCATTAAAAAGTAACTTCTAGCACTTTTACTATTTCAGACTTCATTACCCTTTTTTAATTTGGATGTTCACCTCATGTAGCCCTGAGGGCTTAAAAAGTTGCATGCATTGTCATAGGCACACTATTTCGTAGTACAGGTAGTTCAATAAAGAATGACACTTCAGGCTGGTCTTTTGAGAGGGACCTTACTTTAAGAATATCCTTCCCGCCAAGTTATATATTTTTTAACGTGCCTATGAACAACTATTAACAAAATTAGTGAGAACTTTCTGAAAAATGGAGAGGCTAGTCCATTCCTGCATGGCTCTCCCTTCCTGTGCTTGCTCTTGGGCTCTTGGGAAAAAAGGTGCACGGCCTCCCCTTCGAACCTGCATCTCCTACAGCTCGGTTGGCTCCGACTGCCGCAGTAACCATGTCACGCCATGGTTTTCCTCAATGCATCCAACCCCATCTGGAAACCAGCCTCCTCTTCTGATTGAAGAATCGTACCAGAACCTTATTCCTACAACGCTCAGATGCCTTCTAATTTCCAGCCTGATTTCATTGCTGACAAGTCCAGACGCAGGTTTTTATGCACCCATATAATACTCTGGCTTATCAACATCTACCCTCTGGGGTGTTTAAAGAAAGCAGCCATACCCCCTCCCATCTGTGTCTAGCCAACCTTTCTTGCATTATACAGCCACACTTTACTCTCTTAGTTTCCTCTTACAGGGTCCATCATCCAGTGCCCACATCCCCCAAGCAGCCCTCCTCTGCCCTGCTTCGGTGGGAATTCATCCTTCTTGAAGGTGTGACCAGAACTGCAAAACTCAGGTAGGCAAAGTTCAGAACTTCAAGATAAATGGGGTGCATTTATTTGTCCTTTAATTTGCTTGACCAGCACTTACTCAGCAAATAACCGAAGGTCTGCGTGACCTTGGCTGAACAGGAGGGTTTGTAACATCACGTGGAGAGACACTCTGCAATAGTTTCGTCAGAGTACCAGCTACAGTGCCTGACAGCAGCCTATCACCATTTCACCTGTACAACTTATTCCCCCACCCTCAAGGCGGTAAAGGAAGTGTTACAGTACTGTCTTTTCTTTTAACACTAGATATGTGCTTTCAGAGGGCAGGTTATTCTCCCAGCACAACTCTTCTTTCTCTCAGCCTCCTACTGAAGTGTTGATTTGGCCATATGTGCACTTTTGGGGAGGAAGGTTGTGCTCATTTGGAAAGCTCGGGTGATGGGGAGTTCAAACAACAATCTTTTCTATTGATCTTTCATATTTCTAAAACGAATTGAAGGTGATCTTTTCACTGCCTGCCCTAATCAGACTAATAAAATATTTCTGGGGAAAGCACTGCATAAAAAGAGAAGTGATTATTGAAAGTCTGTTCCTCAAAAGTATCCTGGCTATAACCAGGAGCTGTCATTATACTAATGTATGTTTTATAATTACTCAAATACTTCTCATATTATAAAAGTGACAGCACTGGAAACCAACACTGTACAGAATGAAGCAGCTAATATTTGGTTTGCATGGACTTAGCCTTACAACAGTGGATTCATCATATGTTAATAACAGTAAATTATGGAAACACAAAGACTGGAAATAGCTGAAAATAATTCAGAAACTACTAAACAAAGGATATATCACTTTGTTACAGCAGTCTGGAGCAGATGTCCATGAAGCGAGGGCGGCGTGTGCTGCGTGCAGCCGTCAGCCCGTGTTGGCGCTGGCCCTGCGCACAGCCGGCAGGCAGGAGGTGAGTTACGCTGAGTCAGCACTCGGGTACCACTGCCTCACTTTGCACATCCAGAAGTCGGCTAAGGAATTTGGGAAGAGATACATTTCCAACCTAGTCATCTCCACTGGAATGAAAGTCCTAATACACCCCAATCATGAATAGACTATTTTCTTCCTATACATCCAGGCAAGGAGTAATTGTGTCCAGTTTACAGATGGGGAATTGAATACAAGCAGCTTGAATAATTTGCAAAAATTAGGCTGGCAGATGGTGGGGGAGGTAAGAACCGATTCCCGGTTCCCGAAGCCTCCGCTCTTTGCTGCTGCTGCTATGTAAGGGAGCCCACGAGGGCTCCCTCCACCCCAGCCCCAGGGCAAGGGGCTCCATGAGCAATGATGGAAAGGGAGGAGTGCTTGGGGCCCCAGCCCAGGGCGGCACGCTGGCCTGCTCTGTGGAGGTGGGCAGAGAGTGAGAGAATGAATGTCATAAATTGTTCCCTCAACTGCAGTAGACGCTCGGGCATGAGTTCATCCAAAGTACATCTTGATTTTCACACGTTGAGCCTTTGAGCCTGGTCTTCAGGGATATTCCTACAGCTGCCTCGGCCCAGCATGTTTGTGTGTGTTAACACAGTGCAGTAGGAGCTCCCCAGACAACTACCTTACTTTTCATTAAATATTCCCCAGTAGCTGCTTTTCTCTGAGCTGTCAGTTGCCGGTGACATGCAGCATGACATCACACAGGTGCAGTCGTAGCCAGAGGATTATTTATCCCTCTTCACTCTGCTTCACGTAGGAGACACATTATGACAATAGCAGCGATTGCATCTGCGTGATTTACTCCTTGTGCATATGCTGCGTTTACAAGAACAGACTTCATTCTTCCATATGTGATTTATATTTAACTGTAAAAGAATTCCATGGGAGATCTATCAAAAGTAATAGGAGGCATAATATTTTCTAAGAAGATAACATTTTCTATTTGCACCAGCGAATGGATCTTTAACAGGTTAGCGCAAAGCGCTGCCGTACACACAGCTGTACTCAGCAGAGCACAAAGAATTGCTCAGGCGATGAGGAGGGTTCCACACCCAAGTGTGCACGCCGACTCCAGGTGCCCACGCTTCCCCTGCTCTTTGAATCCTCTAACTCTGCTAATTTATAATTACTTATTGAACTTCATGCCTCAGGACTGCTTTTGGAGGCAAATCATGTGACGAGAAGTTTTGCTGGATTTCAGGGAGAAGGATGGAAAACCATTCCCCGCTGCCTGTTTGAACTGTTTAGGCAGAAATAGAGATGTAGGGCTTGAACCCCAATTACATTTGAATATTTACATATCTTTGGACTCAATCTCCTTTAGATTTCCTCATGGAACAATTTACATGTTAATGAACTCTAGAAATAATTCCTGAATCAAAACACGTTTCCTATCAAAAAAAAACATACGGACCTTGAACAGAGCTGTGTGGCAGCTTCTGATTCAAACACTTTAAAGTTGAAAGAGATCAACAACATTTATCACTTTTAGTTTTTACTCATTTTCTTGGGGTCTATTTTGAACAAACTCATTCCATAAAGTCATGGGGTTAAAAAAGAAAAAGAAAAGCATTTGAGATAATAACAGTGAATATTTGGCATATTTTGAAATGAACGGGGTTTTGGGAACTGTGGCTCATTAGATTGAGACCCTTATGCAGCACAGTACAGGTGCTGTATTCACCTGTACCGTATCTCTTGTCATACACAGTGGTCAGACACCCTCGTGAAATACTGTTTTCTTTCACTGAGATTTGGTATTTAATGGAAAATATAAAGTAACAAGGACCACCAGCATATGCAGGAAATGGATTTTAAAAAACAAAGTCCGTGAGTCATTATGTCAAGGCTTTTTGTGGTTTGCGCTAGATTATGTTTACCATGGAAAAAAAAATGCACATGAAAATTGAAACAAATTGAACTTAAAAATTCAACTGCCTTAGCTACTGAAATCTTTGGGACAGGCGGGAGGGACCACGGACTCTCCAAGCACTGGAACGGTGTTTCCCTCTGCCCAGCCAGGGGCTGGTAATTTGTTGGTGGGAGAGCAGGGAGACGTGACCTTCCATACCTTCAGCCCCTCAGCTCTGCCCTCTCTAGGTCCACCCATCAAGTTTACATTCAGCAGATGCAAAGAAGTATCCTGACAGCAGAGAGTTTGATTTTGAACGTGAGTGCAGAAGGGCGAGGGAGACCATTTCCCAATGTGGTGAGCCGCTGGGAGCCATTAGACTTGGTCCTGTCGGCACAAATTATTACAGAATACGTAAAGGTAAGACCTTTCTTACAGGGGTAGTTAGTGTCTTGCTGTATGCAATGTTACGCTTCATTATTTTGTTCTGCAGAAGGGATAGAAATGTGTGAAACTAAATGAAAAGTAGCAGTAAGGACAGAGAAGAGCCTACGCGTGCTGCTGTAGCGTAGGTGAGCTCGCCGGGGGGTCTGGGCTTTGCTGTATTCCCAGGAAGAGCCTCTCCAGGCAGATCTGGGTCTGGATTTTGTCACTGGCTCTGATTGCCGCTGAATATTCAGCTAAATATCCAGCTGAGCATCCCCATGATTTTTGACTTAAACTTTCACAGTGAAGGATGACTGTTTGTGATGACAATTTGTCTCCTCGGTGACAAGCATTAGAGGTTTGGAGGTATTTTTGCGTGCTGGTATTTTAGTTGTGTTAGACTTAGCTTGCGAGCAGCATCACAGAGCAGATGTAGCCAAACGTCTCTGTATGAGCACAACTTCCACGCAGCCCCGGGACTTTATTACAGCTCCTCTTCCGTCTCACACAGAAAAAACTGCACGCTTTGTGTGTGCCAAGTTTGATTTCGGCTTCCATCGTGGCCCCAGTGAGGCCTTTCCCAGCAGCTGAGCTAGTTTCTGATGTGTCTCTATGCAAAGTTTGACAAATCAGGACTTGATGATGCAAAAACGTACTCCTAAATGTGGGACCAGCTGGTGCCAGCAGACATCTTCATTATGCCTCCTGAGATGCCAGTGTCACTGACCGAAGCTCAACCTCTCTCCCCATGTCTTCCTGCTGTTTCTTTTCTTTAACTCTTCTCATCAGGCAAACCTTGAGGAAGGTACTCAACATTAAAATAGATTTTCTTCTGGGCACATTTTGGCTAGCAAACCAACTGCTCCTCATTTTTACCCACCTGAGTCCAGAGATGTCTTCCCACATGGAGGACTGAGGCACTGAATTTCCAGTCTGACCTTCACCTCTCTCCATCCATTGCTACGGTGGCACCAGGCCTCCATGGAAACACCTATCACAGACAACCCAATTTTTTCCCCACTGGCAAAACTCCTTTCGGTAACCGTTTCAGCAGGGTTTATGTCCGTAGGATGGAACGTGCCCTTTGCACACAAGACAAGCACAGTGACTACCCTGGTACCAGCACAATGACTTTCACTCTGACCCATCCCCCACAACAGTCAAGGCCTCTGTGGTTTTCTTGATGTTATGGCTGTTGACTCATGAGCAGCCAGATTAAAGTCAGACTCCAGTGGGTAAAACTTCTGTTCATTGCCCGGCTCCCTGCCTGCCTCTCCTCGTGGCCCTCGTGGAGAGGAGAGCTGATCCTGGGGCAACTTCCACGCTTACTGCGGTGGGAACCGTGTCTTGCTGCCCAAGTTCAGGCATGGCATTGACACGCCTAAATTCAATGGCATGGGCTCTGCTGACACCTGGGCCCGCAAAAATAAAAATATTCAATTTC
>NW_008825411.1:1185959-1192856 GCF_000699105.1 Pygoscelis adeliae
TGAGCTGTATATCTCTAGCAAAGATGGTGATGTTTTGAGATATCCACATAATGATATCATAAATAATTGCTTCATTTTTCTGTATTCTCTTTCTTGACATTGGCAAGAAATTATTAGAATAAGCTTTAAATAAGATGATCTAAAATAACTGAAAAGGCTAAAAAAAAATCCAGAACATTCTTTTCTTGATCTTGCTTGCTTTTTTAACATCCTGCTTTTTGGTCTAAAATCTGGATTACATTCACTGGAAAATCACGATTTTTCCTCGTTTTTTTCCTCATTTCATTCTGTAAACTACTCTACAATTGAAAAAAGATCAACAAGAAAAGAATAATTTCTGAAGGACAAATGTAAGGTCACCTCTGATGTAGGATATCCAGTGCTAAGGACGGGTGAAGAGCACTCCTGCCTAAGACAGGACGCAGATGTATCATGGGGTGTGAGGAGGAAAAGAAAAGATGTTTACTCAGGCTTTCCTTACGTGGATATGAACACAGAAAGGGCAAGCACATGCAGCAAAATATAAGCTTATCCAGGGCATAATTTATCTTAGTCATGTATCCATGGAACTGGCCTTTATTTGAAAAGCAGCCTAATTACTGAAATTACTGCTGCTGAAGTCCTGCAGCACAGTGAAGGAATCTATATATTCTCTGCCGTTAGAAAGTTTCACACATTTTCATATAAGTTTCAAATACCAATATTGATCAGGCAATTACCAGATTAAAAACAGCAGCAAAGCCCATGAAAGAGAGCAGAGTTTCTCTCTGCTCAAAAGCATCTAAAACACATTTGTGTGCATGTGTGTGTTTTCATGTAGCTGAAAATTAAACCAAATCACATTTTGTGTTCCAGCAGGTTTATTTTTCAAATGGGGGAAGAAAAATCCCTGAAAAGAGAAAAGCTGCCCTGATGCTGTTCAAAAGGCTTGAGGCAGTTTCTACCCCATTTATTCGTTTGGATTTTTCTCAGCCCCATCTGTTTATTCTCTATCGAGCAATCATAGTGGAGCAGATAGCCAGGCTATAAAGATCTGAGAGCAGGTGGGATTGGGAGATAATTTGTGAGGCACAGTGCTATGTTCTCTGAATCTAGCAATGCTGATTTGATGGCTTGACTGGTAACCTAATTTGTCTGCTTTTATTTATTTATTTAAAAATAGATATACTTTGTGTGTCAGGGAAACACGTATTTGTGGTTAAATACCGAAGGGAGATCACACAGATACTATGCTGAGCAAAATTGTTTTCTGCCAACTTACCCATTTTTCAAGGGACCATACCTCTTACTTCTGCACGGAAGCCAAAAGCAACCTTAAGACTCTTCTCCCCCCCGAGTCATGTATTAAGCGTCATTTGTGCACGGTATGTTATTTGATCAGATGGCAGGGCAGGGGAGAGATGTCACTTGTCCACCTTGTGGGACCTGTCAGAAGCAGCTCAGAACACCCCACTTCTAAGGGCAGAAGTAGGTACGCATGTGCAGCTATATAGGTCTGCATATAAACACACACACATATATATTTAAAATGAGTTTAGGTAAAATAGTTTGCTGCCTAAGAGTTTTTCAGCGGCACAACATCTGATGTGAAGGACTTCTGCTCTGAAGCCTGAGCAGGTTTCCTTGTTTCTCTGACCTGGAACCAAAGTCTCTCCCCTCCACACCTGTGGGTATGACCACACCGAGCTGTGGACATGCCCTCCAGACTAATGGAGAATTAAAAAGCACACGCGGTACGGCCAGTACTGCCAGCAGAAAGCAGCCCGGGTGTTAGGTGCTTCCAGACTTTACGTGGCAGGGACTGCACCATGTACAACTGCGTTGTTGCTTCTGCCAGGGCCAACAGACTGCACGTATAAAGCAGTGGTGCAGCACTGATATTTCTTTAGAGCTCAAATACATCAACAGAGTAGCCTGCTGACTCACGAATGTACCTGTGGTTGGTTATTTACTGCACCGGCCACCTTACACGCACCTGGATTCTATGAGGATCGGTCAGGTCAGATGTGCTTTGGCTGCTTCTCTGCTGCTTTACCCCTCTGTGGACAACTGTGTGTTTCTGCAAGGCATGCTCTTGTTTGGGAAGTCATGGGCTGTAGAGTGCAATGCCACCGACCCCAGAGGGATCAAGTCCTCCATGGTGAAAGGATGAGCGTGGAGTGGCTGTTGGGAACGCACGCCTGGTTTGGGGGAGGACGTCCCCTTGCCGTAACTAGCTTTGCTCTAATTTCTCACCATCCATTGGGGAAGGAAATGCAATGGGAGTCATGACAAGCACAGGATGCTGTGATGTCTCCGTGGTACCTACGTTTGGTTCTGGTTCATGTCTGTCCCTTTGCTGAATAGTGGGGTTTTCAGTCCTGTTAAGTTCTATTTTTTTAAACAGTTTCTTTACTACATTTTAAAAGTGAAAAACACTAAGCAGTCCTCATCTTATCTTCAGATTCTAATAAAATTGGCACCTTAATTACATTAACCTGATCAATGTACTAACAGAGCAACTATGGTGCTTTTGCCTTTACTAGAGCCATCAGGCTGGCAGTGTGGTATGAAAATTTAATGCTCCTGTTTCTTCTATCTTAATTATGCCTAATGAGCTACTTGCTTTAATAAACAAGCAAATTCCAATATCCTGTCTATATTTTTCCCAGCAAGACAATATAATGTTAGATGAAATTGTCTTTCTCAATAATTGAACGAGTTTAAGAATAATAAGTAATACGATCTATAAGGGTGCCTATGTGATAGAAACTGGTTCCCTCCATGGGTACTCATGGAGAGGTTTAGTTTATTCATTTATTTATTAACAAATGTTACTCCCTTAGGCAAAGCTGGTCCCAATTAAGAGCCATATTTTCAAATGATAAAAGTAAGTATTCTAATAAGACACTAATTGGCAAGTATGTTCTTTAAAGGTAGTCATAAATCAGAATATCTCATGGCAAGTGATGCCACTTCTATTAGCATCTCTACAATGCAAGACACAATTTCCCTATTAACCAGGTTTGCATTTTACAATGTTGAGAATGCCAAATGCAAATACCCTCCAGGACATCAGTAAAGCAGCCATTCTTATGAACTTACCAACGGGTAGTTAGAGGCAGTACCTAATTATTACTCTTTCTGAATCCACAATTAAAAGCTGACAGACAAACAAAGTAAACTCTCATAACCCAAAAAGTTATTGAGCGGTCAAGCACAAGCCAAAAAATGCCAGAGCAGGGACTGGCAGAAAGGCGTTGTACAAAATGAATTTTAAAGATGAGTAAAGTAAAGAAAAGTAAGGATGAGAAAAAAGTAAGAAATTGGGGGAGGGGGGAAGTTTTTAGAGCAAGAAAGATATAACAGAATAGAAAAATCAAGCCCGAGTCATGCTCCTTCAGGAAGACAGACCCAGTGGGCTTTTTATATGCAGATCTTTGAAAAGCTCCTTATAATTTTACAGAACGAGAAACCCACAAAACTGAAAACCATGAAAAGAAAAAGCTGATCAGTGGAGTTATTTCAGTGGCTGAGGACCTTCTCACAGCATCTTCGGGCTTAGTCTACAGGGTACGCTGCCCTTCAAGTCTAAGCCAGCAGCATGGCCGATCGGGGAGGCTGATTTCCGACAGCCCCCCAACACCTCCGCGCGCGCACTGATCCCAAACTAGGTGTTTTGGATCTGAGCCGAACAAGCCATTGTGAATATTTTTGGAACAGTAGTCAAATTAGTTGTGAACAACGGGATTCATAATAGTCAATTATGCCATCACTTCATACGGGCATTTCTAGGCAGAGAGGCGTAGAGATCACTGATGAGTGAGAGCTAAGCACAAGTTCCGCAGGACTCAGGCAGCTGCACAAGTTGTATTATAATATACAGAAAAGTGTGAATTTTCTTCATTCATGTGTAAACAGTTGCTCTTGCACCAGCTCTCTTACAACTTCATTTTAGTTAAGCATTCAACAGTCTAATAATGATCTACATCCATTCCTCTTTATCCTTCATAGCTGCCTAACCAAGGAGGAAATCCTAGGAGACTGGCTTTGCACAATACTTTTTTTTCAAAGAAAAACATTTATTGCAATATGTTTTATTCAGTCTGGCAACCTTCTGTTTTCATTGTTCATGTAAGATACAAAAGATACACAAAGATATAAATAATATTGAATTTAACTAACAAAGATGGGGAAAATTTAGTGAACGATGGCAGTCAGGGACTGGGATAACAGGTGTATTAGTAACAGCTGCCTTCCATAGAGCAAAATTTACTTAAAACAACAAAGCTTGATACAGATTATTACTCCATGGTCTGCTCTTCCTCACCTCTCTCTCTTGCAGAAAACCACCGTCAGGCACCTTGGCGGGTGCCTCTGTAACTGCCAGATACAGCTCTGTGCTGAAATCCCCTTTCCAGCCTGCCCAGTAGCACTTTTCTCCCCCATCCTTCCCATGCTCTTTCTCCAAGGGAACGGTTCCCTTTATTACAACTCCTTTCTAGGTTCGCTCCCTCTTTTGTTGGCATGTATGGACAGCCAAAGATATTATTTTCATAGCTATTCTTTAAGTGACAGAAAATTTTTCCTATTTTCTCCCCGGTCCCTTAACACATAAGAGCTGTTGTGTTACCTGAAAAGAATAAGGAGCTCAGGCACGGTGGGGTAATACGCTGCCCTCGGGAGCCGGAGCTGAGCCTGCCGACCCTCCCAGCACAGGGAAAAAAAGGGAAAAGAGGATCTTCCATTGACAAATAGCTGCAATGCTTCTGTCACAGGGAGGGAAGACTTTTCCTCTTTACGTAAAGCATAAACGTAACCTCTAAGTGTCCTGCACATGATACTTGTGTGTATGCAGGGCGTGCCTTAGCAGGGTGAGGGTGAGGAGAGAAGGATCACAGCTTGATCCAGGGGAAAAGGAGGAAATCATGCACGCCTCCGCTCTATCCAGTCCCTAAAGCTGTTCCCGCAAGGTCTTTCTTGCCTGGCAGTGAGCGATTTAAGAAAATCTGCAGGTAAAGAAGGAGCAAATAGGAATGAAATACAAAAAGCTGGAAACACCTTGATGTGCTACTTTAGTAGGGTAAGCAGGTTTAGTAAATACTTCAGGCTTTACTGGTTGTCTGCAAGTCTACTTCAGACAAGCTTTTATGGAGGTAAGTAAAATAAGAATTTCAAGTCCTGATTTTTGCTGGTGATGTTGGAAAAGGAAACAGATTTGCTTCCCTGTAATAAAAAACTATGGCTTGTCAAGTCAGGTGTGCTAGTGAGTGTGCTTGCACCCGGTACTTAATGGGAATAACCTGACTGATGCAATCTGGCACCTCAAGTGAAACGGATAGCTGTGGGATGTGTAGCCGCCTTTAAAAATGTTTCAGACAGTACGTTAAGAAGTGGTCTATCAATAGACACTTGTTTAATACATCAAATTGGTGCAATCTCTCTCTGGAATTCAGAATCTTATAATGCAGTAAATAATTAGCATTTATATACTGGAGGTCTTTGTAAATGAAAGCACAAGCCCGTGTTTATCTACTCAGCTGTAACACTTTCTACTCTCCCATCTCATTTCCATATTGTCTAAGTACAATTCTATATTAAGAGATGTATTACTTAGCTTTATTTAATACTTTCCATTCATAAATCTCAAGGCTCTTCACAAGGCACGGTGAGCATCAAATTGCTTTGAATGTGTGGTCATACTTTATTTAAAAAATAACCCCAGGAAATACAGTGGCTGCATTTCCCAGGTGTTCCCCCCCTCTCCCTCTGCCCTGGGCTCAGCAGCCCACCCATCAGCCAGCCCAGGGCTTCCTTGGCAGTCTGTCCTCATGGGGCCTTGACCTTTGCTAGCAATTTGGAGTGTTGTGCCACAGACCTGGAGGCTCCCCTCCAGCTGTTGCTGCTCTGTGGTGACCAACAGTGGCACAGCTTTGGCTGCTGGGAGATGATGCGGGAGCTCTTAGGGAGAAATGAATCAGTGCAGTGAATTGCAGATAGCAAATAAAAAGTAAGTCCTTTTTTTTTTTTAATATTTCATTTTCTGGGGAAAAAAAATCCCTTTATCTTATACCTGAGCTAATATGGTACCATCTTCTCCCCTTTGCATACAGAAAAGTGAGAGAGAGATAGGCATGGAGAATTTTGTAAGCTACAGGGGGCTGTGGAACGAGGAAGAAATCTTCTGGGGTTTTCATTCACCCCTTTACACAATTTACATGTCTCCATTTACACTTCCCAAGAGAAATTGTTATCGGAATGGAATACATCCAAATATGAAGAAGCACCAGATGAGTATTAGAAGGTAATGTAAATAAAGGGAATCAGGTAACTGCAGAGAGCAGTTCTCAAACGAGCCATGAGTGGGCAGATTTTTACTATGAGGGTTTGATGCTCATCTTCATTCCCTTCTCACCGGTGGCAATCCACACATTTCGGTGGAGTAACTCTTCATTTCTATGAGATTGAAATCAGACTCGAACACTCAGTACATAGAAGTGCATCAGTGCTTTTGGAAGCTGCTTGAATGATGCAAGGCAACAAAATGAATTTGTTTTGGCTGTTCTCAATTTCTAGGTGACTTATGGTTGTGAACAAGATCAGGGCTTAATAGAAAGTGGAGAAGTTGCAGGGTACTATCTGCTATATGTTAGAGTTTTCAGTAGTTTTTAACTGGAAAACAAGAAAAAGAGCCAAAATGAATGCACCAGGTAATGTTGGTACCATGGGTAGCAAATACACATAGTTTGTAAAAGAAGGATATGCAGGATTGCATCAGCTAAATCAGATTAATAAAAACTGCGCATATGATAAAAATGATGTATACTTGGAATGAAATTTTATCATTCCACCTTACACCCGCGTATTTGTGTAGTCTTCACAATCAAAATAACAGTCTTAGCCTTGCTTACAGGAAAG
>NW_008825411.1:1192891-1221823 GCF_000699105.1 Pygoscelis adeliae
GGGGGGGGGGGGGCACTGAAACATTTTCTCTTTGTTTCACTCCTGCCCATCCTATTCTGATATCCAGATACCACCTGAGAGATGGTGATAATCTCCCACTGTTGATAATCTCTCCACCCTGGGAGATTTACTATACTTTTATTTTGAATAATTTATCAATTTAAGAAAAAAAAAAAAAAAGGTGCTAAACTAGCTAAACGTCAAATACATAACCTTGAAGTACGGATGTAGGTAGTAGTGTTGTGGACTTTCACTCTTTGACCTGATGACAACATACAACATTTAATCACTGCTTGGTGGCATTTCCATGGAAAAATCTCAAAACTGTGGTTACTTGGACTTCTTACAGCTTCCCCCCCCCCTTTTTTTTTTCAAAATACATAAATATATACATATATTTATCAAGCATAATATGAAAAGGATTAGATAAACCTTATGTTTAATGGCAGATTTAATGGCTGCTGGATCATGAAAGCTAGAGCCAAGTTACAAGACAGACCAGTGGTCTTTACTGAGTAGTGGAGCCATTAGTTTTATGTTATCATCACTGTCAATGAGATTTTGCAGAATTGTGTTACACTTTGGTACAGATGAATGACCTGCAGTGTTACAGAATTTGTGATGCTCTGGCTTTAATTAACCTCCTTTACAAGTGAAGCCGAACAAGAAAGAATACAGTCCTTTTTATAAAGGAATATTTTTACAGTCATTAAATACACATTAATACTCTTCATAATATATAATTTTGTGGGTGACATGGGCACTATTTCTACAGCTGTTCTTTAGAGAAAGAAGTTGTTTCTCTTCATTAAAGACTAATAAGTGACATTACATTTTAGTGCTTGCATTAGATATGCTTCTTTGAATTTAATGATGGGGCAATGAGGCCTTTAATTAAATAGTCAAAAATTTCTACTGGGAGAAACAAAAACAAATTTATCTACAGGTTTTCTTCTCAATATAGAAATAAAACAGAACCCATCTGGTAGATAAACAAAGCTTTTATCCCTAAAACTAAGCCTCACACAATTTTGTCTTTAAAAATTTGTTTCTAGTTTCTAAAATCCATATAATGGGATGAAGAAACTCATCTTATTAGTAGATGTAGAGCTATATTCATTAATGCCTGTTTCGTGTCTCTACAGAAGGTTCTTGGGGGAAGAGGTGGCAGAAGTACATATCTATTTAGGTATTTTTTTATACACACACAAAGTTCTCTACCGTAGATCAGTGACTTATAATAAACAGTATGCTGGCATATATTCTGTCTTTCTATAAATATTTTTCATTTGGATTTCATTTATCCAATCATTTAGAGCCCCCGTAAATACTATGGACTATAGATTTCAAAACCATTGCTCATGTAATCTGTTATTCCTTAGAAATAGCATTGCAAGAAATTGTGTTGAAGAGTAATCCAGGAGCTTCCCACAACTGTCAACCAGTGACAGTTAATGAAGTCTGCAGAGGAAGTTTGTCTCCTGGTCACAAATGGTGACCTGAATTGCCCCATTCCTTCATTCTACTGTATTTTTCTGTTAACCAAAATGGGATCCTATTGTTTGCTTATTTTTATCACATTAAAATTTATTTGATGAAAATGCAGCAGATGTTACTTAATTTTCTATCACGGCTCCTTTTTGCAGTATGGCAAGTGACTTGCAATACTAATCCCTTTATTAATTTCTATATTGACTAGCAGAATAACGCTAAGTTTTGAGTGGCAGCCAGCACATTTGTTAGATGACTTTCCCTGTGCTGTATCCTTTCATCCACGAACATAAGACTTTACGTAAATACAGGCAGTTATGAAACAAGAGTGCATGGATATTTCTCATTAGCAAGAAAAGAGATGGGACATCCCTTAAGCAGGGGTCCTCTGCCTTAATTCTTCCACATGGTTAGAGGGATATATATTTTATATATTTTTTATATATATATATATTTTACACACTTTCATACTAATTCAAAACTTGATTTTGCTGACTATTGAGCAGGCAAAGATATTCCCTGAAATAGCCTGGCACCTGAAAATCTAGTATTTCTCTTTACTTGTCCCTGAATAATGCTTAGCCTGCCTCTGAGTTTGAAATTCTTGAAAAATACCAAAGTTCCTATTTTTTCTGGCTGAGTATTGTTTAATGAGAGAATGAAGAAACAAAGCAACACCATCAGCCAGAACCAAAGTATATTATCATGTAGAAAAGCGTTCGCAGCTCAGAGCTCCGTCTGCTCCACCAGTGAACATTAAATGTTTTTTAAAAATTTTAAGCAATTAGAAAAGAATTATAGACTTAGATGGTGGCTAAGGCATCATTTCATTTTTAACGTTGTCCTGGTTTTGGCTGGGATAGAGTTAATTTTCTTCCTAGTAGCTGGTACAGTGCTGTGGTTTGGATTTAACATGAAAATAATGCGATAACACACTGATGTTCTAGTTGTCGCTAAGCAGTGCTTGCATTAAGTCAAGGACTTTTCAGCTTCCCACGTTCTGCCAGCCAAGACGTGCACAAGAAGCTGGGAGGGGGCACAGCCAGGACAGCTGACCCAACCTGGCCAAAGGGACATTCCATACCATGGGACGTCATGCTCAGTATAGAAACTGGGGGGAGTTGGCCAGGGCCGGGGGGGATCGCTGCTCGGGGACTGGATGGGCATCGGTTGGCAGGTGGTGAGCAGTTGCATCACCTCTTGTTTTTTTGCTGTGTCCCCCCCGGGTTTTGTTCCTCTCTCTCTCTCTCTCGTTGTTTTACTTTTAACTACACCTTTTAAATTATTATTATTATATTTCAAGTATTAAACTGTCCTTATCTCAACCCACGAGTTTTCTTACTTTTGCTCTTCTGATTGTCTCCCCTGTCCCAGCGGGGTGGGGGAGTGAGCGAGTGGCTGTGTGGTGCTCAGTTGCCGGCCGGGGTTAAACCACAACAGCTTTGAAGGAAAAATGTCTTCAGGAATCACAGCAGGAGTCACCTCTATATAAAGACGGCTTGGTTGCCAACTGGGGTTAAACCACGACAAACATCATACTTTAAATGGATTCCTATTACTGTAACACCCAGAAAGCTAAAAATAGTCCATGAATAGTAAAGAGCTGCTGAAAATCAGTTCTGATCCAGGAAAGAATTACATACGCACAAACTTATTTGCACACAAACAGTTGCAAGCTGATAGATTCCACCCCGAAAATGCATATAACCATATTGAATTTTAACTTCTTGGATGGTGACAATTTTAATGTATCACCTTGCAGTAATAATCTCCAGCATACATATATTTATTAGGCACACGGCTGAGGCCCTTCTTGAATTAGATTCCAAGTGATTACCTGTACCCCAAAGCTCCAGGACGTGATTGCTCCATCTGAAAACTAATTTTCTGTAATAACTAGAAATTCACCAGTATTCTGACAACTGCTAGCCAAAACTGCGACACAAACGCATTATTATCAACAGCTACTGTCACACTATCAAAATATTGTGTGGATGTGCAGCTATTGTATATCGGTGTAGCATAGTGTATTGTGCAGCTATCAGTCCTAGAGGCATTCAGCCATGCGACTTGACAGTTCTGAAAAGAGAATTAGCCACACTTAAAACAAAATTTAAAATGTATTAGAGATAAATAGAATAAAAATACTCGGAGATTGCAGATGTTTGATGTTGGTCCTAAAGACATGAAGAAATGTACCGTGTGTAATACAAGAAAGAATCACAAAATTAAGGGCTTTTTAATTGTAACACAGAGCATCATAAGATCTGTACTTCCCTGCTTCACACCCAGGTTATATATAGGTATGACTAATCTATGCCTGGGAACCTAATGGCTGCAGCTGCATTTTGAGATTTCTATGATTTTTGAAGGCCATGCTTTGAAATGCTAAAAAAATCAGAAACATAAAGCAAGCAGAATGGGTGCATTATGTAGAAAGCCCGAGAAAGAGCTCCAAGAAGTCTTAATGTGGACTACACTGCACAAAGTATTGGGAAACTAGAAGTTTTATTTCTACACATAAACATAACATATATTCCCAATATAATAGGATAATACATATATTTCCATGCTGAACCCAGCTCCCCATGAGAGCTGAATATGTCCTATGCTAAACACATATTTGCAGCGCTGCAGGTGTAGACAAGACACAGAACTGCTTCTATTATTTTAGAAATTTGTCTAATTTACAGCACTCAGCTTCTTATAGGTTGGGCTACTGCTTAATTGCTAGAGTGAACATTTCTTTCTCTAACACTTCAGGGTGCTGAAAGCTGCTATTGGACCTGCAGGAAGTGTTGAGAATAACCTGAATTGAGAACTACTGAACAAATCGTCAAGAGCTGAAAAGCGTTGTTGGGGTTTGGGGGCACGCAGAACTCTTCCGAATGAATAAGAAAATCGGGACAGTTCATATAAGACATTGTTGTATCTGTTGGCTTTACAAAACTACTGATACTCTCCCGTGGAGTTTCCTTGCTAAAGAAGAATTTAGTGTTTATCCGATCCAAAGCCAATGGCCTCTGCTCCGGCTGCTCTCTTTAAACATTTCAGGTCGTTCTCCTGCTTACTGCTCTTGCCAACTCATTTTCTGATTAGAAGATACTGTTACGTTTACACCCTGTCGTTATCTTTTACTAGCAAACGTTGTCCAATGGGACATTCCCTGCTAAGGTAATGCTGTTCCTACAGTTCATCTTGGCTATAGAAACATCCCGGACCTCTGTTTAAATCAACACTAACAGAAAATCTATTGTGCTTTTCGGGTAAGTTTGATCCAGTTCTTAGCTTTAGAGATGTTAGCAGCGTTAGTAAGAATAAATAAGACCAGAGTGTGCATGCAAAGACAACAATGTCTGAGCCACATAATACATAAAACACATTGTGTATGAAAAGAGATTAAAGATATGGTATAGCAAAACATTCAAGATCCAATAGTAGTAAAAGAGTTGACCTCCTCATAACTCTGCCCACCTTCCCAATCAGGATTGCTGTATTGGCATCTAATTATCTAGCTCTTCATTCACCTCTCCAACTTTCCATCATGAAGGAGTCAATTGAGAGACTACCATTAAATACAAAGTATGGATCTCATTAACTTTACTGGTGCAGGCACACAAACCTGCCTCGCGCACTTTGTTCTCTGTTGATTGTTTATATACCGTATCTCTTTCTTTCTGGTCTTGTTTTCCTGGTTTATTTAAAAATGTAAAATGTAAAGAGCAGCTACTCTGTCATCCTATGTCTTTGTATGGTATCTAAATCAATGGTGCCCTGCTGGGTTACTGCCTCTATCACTGCAATACAAATAACAGTAATACTGATCCTATCTTCTCAGCTCTGCCTCATATAGAAGAGGACACTTAGGAGCCAGTTGCATAATAGCGATAAACATGAGGTATCATATAATAGATCTTCAAAGATACGCCAATAATATATTTCAAATCACTGATGCTTGTGCAGTGTTACTGCAAGGGAAACTGCTGGGGAAAGAGGAATGCTCTGAAAATATCCATCATCTTTTACTGTCTGTGTAAATGTTTTGAAGATAGGCTGTAAAACTGCATTAAGTTTACAATAAATTTCGAGGCTCCTAACCTATTACAAAGTGCCAAATGCCAGTGTTCATCCACTGAGGCACCAGGCTGCCGTTTTTGTAAAGCTTTTATGCTTGCTTCCCCAAAGAGCAGCACCGCATTTCACTTTATTTCACTTTATTTTGTGATTTTCAGTTGCTGCCCAGTGGCAGGCTAGTTTGGGAGGAGAAGTAGGAAAGTCAGAAGAACAAAACTGCAGGAGAAGTGTCAGTGACCCAGTGGAGTGAGTGAAGTAATAAATATTTTTGGTTCTAAGTTGTATTAAAGAAAATTATTAGAAAAACATATTTTAAAATATTTTTGTGTGCAGTCTGTGTGAATATCTCTCCATGGAGGCTGGGAGATGCTATATGTGACAGAACAGATAATTTGCTTTGTCTGAGTTATTTAGAAGTGGGGGAAATGCAGATACCTACCTCATCGAGAAGTTAAGATGTCTCTTACTGCTGATCTCTTCGCAATCTTAGTCAAGTTTTGCAAGGCTTTACCATGCTGTGCTGTAGGAAGCCAAGAAACATCAAGAAGATCATCTAGATAATGCTGTAACAGTTTTTTTCCCTCTGGAGGACAACATTTGTAGGATAAGCTACAGACCAGCTTTATGCTCACCAACCCCTGTAGGCCCCAGTTGTTTTTTAAGGAAGAGTGCGCTTCACACTCAATATTCTGGTTCCTGTAGCATTCTTTATTATTCTCCATCATCCACTTTGAAGGCATTTTTCTATCTCCGGGAAGGATGAACACAAGGCGTAGAACTTATTACTTCTGCTAATAAGCATATATTCCCTTGAGAGCCGCATATTGAGAAAGCACACTGAGCAGAGCCCTTCCCCACGCCAAGGGGAGGGCAGGCAGAGAGTCTGGGTGAGCCTGGGGAGCTCACGGGTAGGAGATGGAGCTGTGCCCTGGAAAGCCAGCTGGGGTAGATACACATCTTTAGTGCGAGTAATTGTGTCTTTTATTCTTTATTTCCACGCTATTTTTCAAAACTTTACAGACACTGTACTCTGTGCCTTTGCAAATATGGGTAAGCATACAGAGATAGCTAATTAAAAGCAAACAGCTCTATATTTAAGGAAGTTTAATCTAATAGACATTTAAATCGGTTTTCATGATATCGTCACTTAAAGGTTGTGCCATTTAGAATAGAGCAGGTAAGTATTAAATCCTGAGTTACAATGGGGATGGGGCTTAAAAAAACATAACTACTAGCTTTATGGAGAATTATACTTAAAGTGAGTCCAGGGAAGTGTGATTCAAGTGTTTGTAGATACACCAGAACTGTGATTCACAGTTGGGTAATTGACCATTCTGTACTTTTTGGTATTCAGTGACCTCCTGTTTTCCTTTGTGGCTTAAACCTGTAGAGAGCGGATATCCTGAGGTAAAAGGGTGAATTTAGAAAATGCAAATTAGGCATTTGCCCATGAAAGCATTTTGCCGCCCTCTAAACTTTCATTGAAATCTCAGTTCATTTAGAAGGTCCAAGATCTCATTATCTTGGCCATGCAAGGAGGAACAAGTTGATGCAAACCATCAGACTCTGTTGGACTGCAAACAGGTTGGCTTATCTGGGAGCACTAGTGGGTGATATATCACTCGAAGCACCTAACAATTCTTTCTGTTGCTGTTCTCGGCTAACAGAGAGGACTAAATCCAGCCCACCATACCCTATCCAGTTTGGTACTAACCAAGCGGCAGAGATTTTCCACCAGCTTTCTCTCATCTGATGCTGATAATTGAGCACCTTTCCCAATGAAGGATAACAGAAGAACTCGTCTCTTCTGCAAGTCACGTTTTTCCAGCTTTCTCAAAGCTTTCCTATAAATCTCTGTTTTCTTAGAGACTAGACCTTTCTGGAACAATGTCTGCACATTTGCCACTGAAAAGTGTGAATGATTGAGCCCAACAAGCAGCTTTCCAGTTCTTTTCCTTAAATTAGCCCAGAATACACCTGACCAGACCATTGCATGAACATATTGTATCCTCCAGCACTTTCTCAGACAGGTGACCCCAGATCTGTGTGCTTTGGTGCAGCTACAGCCACCTCCCTACATCTCCTGGCCTTGGCAACCTGCGACCTCCAGGACAACTTTGCCACCAGCCCTTCTCTGCTTCCTCTTGAAAAATTCAAGACCACTCGCCAGAACAGGTCAACAGTTTGGTCTAAGCACCGTTGTATCTTGCTGCGTATGTCAACCAGCACTGTCAAATCCAAAATTGTTTGCACGGTCTCTGGTGGCTGCTTCCAGACAGTAGATTCCAGAAGATAAAAGGAGAACCGTGTACCAGGTCAGGAGGACCTGTTCAATAGCTGCGGAAATAGCGTCAGCGCTGACAATGCTGCTTTTTGGAGTGGAGGCATCTGGTGATACCAGCAAACCTGCAGTAACCTCCTTTCTCTAAGGGGAGAAGAAACTGAAGGCAAATAATTACTCAATAATTTCTTCAGCTGGGCTGTATTTAATGTCATTCTTCAATTACATCTCCGTTACAGATATTTAAATAATTGTCTGCGTAACATGTACTCTGAAAATCAGCAGAGATGCAGTCTCTGAGAGATATGTTTAATTTACACTTCAGCTACTCTTTTTAATGGCATTACTCACTCTGAGTGTTGCTCAGAACTCTGAGGGGTAGGCTGGTATGTTTTTATCAGACTGTGATAGTCTTCGTTACTCACGCCATCTTGACCCTCGTTTCACCTGATATCAACTTTGTGGTCATGAATGACCCTGTCCCGATATTTACAATGAATCATGAGATGCGTGTAACGAGTTGTCATGAGTTCTTTCAACGTTTTAAAAGAAAGTAACAGACCGTTAACGCTTTCTGTTTTCATAAGATAACTAAATAAATATCCAAGTGGCACAGTTAATATCACTATTTACAATGTTCAAGGATTATGATTATTTTTTAAACAAAGCAAGGAAATAGAAGGGGATGAAGGAATATTACAAGAAGTGCCAAAGATGAGTAAGTTTCTCTTTTTCTGATCAGATGCACTCTTTCTCTATTCTTTTGTTTACTATGCTTTCTTTTTTTTTTAAACCCTGTGAATTATCAATATTTCAGACAGATATACACCAAACCTATTTTTACTCAAGGTTTCTGTTTTTACCTTAATTGTCACAGAAATATTGTTGCTCCATAGCTCAAAAGTTAAGTAATTGGTTTTCACTTGGATAATTGAAACAATAATATTTCTGTAAAGAAAGGTGTTTAGGAGTTTTCAGAATAATTGTCACTTTTAAACTGAATCAGAGCTCTATAATCTAAAACTGATAGTAGGCTCATTTTTACCTGTTTCTAGGTAGTATCAAGTTTGATAATGATTCAAATGTATTTCTTTAATGTTGTGTTAATTCTGTTCCTAGGACGTTGTTAGAATGAACTTCTGATGGATATTGGTAATGAATATCAATCTGTGCCCCGCAATGTGGTTTGGATTTAAAGTCTTTGTGGAAAATCATCATTCACAGAGAACAAAAGTCATCATAATGATAAAAGAGTCACTAAAATATCAACATGAAATAAAATTCCCCATTTGAGAGGAGGTGTTGGGAAACATTTTAAAAAAGTAAAATCTTAAAAAATTGATTTTCATTGGAGAGCTTGAGTATGATGCCACATTATCTTCATATTATTCATTAAAACCCCTCCCAAAAAAGAAGATTTTTTTTTTTGTGGAAATGGACACAATCATAAAAGTTTCAAATTAACCATATAACTATTTTTGTGCTGAAACTTTTTTTTTAATTACAGTTTAAAAAATGAAAATAAAAATTTAATGAAATGAAACAATGGAGTTATTGATCACTCATTGGCATTCAGATAATTTAGCTTTTACAGTCAAATTAGATATTAAAACATATCTGGGGATATAAAGTTACTTAATAGGCTGCTCTGTCAATGGACTATGTGGAAAACTTGCTGCTGCTTTATCTTCTTCTGATACTTCTGAAGTTAACGAGAGGGGATTTCTTCCTCGACAAGAGACACACAGACCTTTCAAACTCATTTTATTCTCTCAAACTACAGCTTAGTTTAGTTCCATATTTTACTCTAAATATACCCTAAAACCAAACAACAACTAAAGCGAGAGCGTGACAAGCCTGCCTTGATTTTTGGAGGGACCTTTTTCAGCTGTCGCTGCGGCTGGGTTGAGGTGTGAAGCAGGATTTGGGTTAACGGCTGTATTGAAACAGGAGGCAGGAACTAACAAATGGAAGGAGAAACTGAAGAAGGCAGCATCATTAGGTTATAAAGCAGAGGAACAAGGGGTGATTAGGGGAGGAAATGTGAAAAATGACCATGTAGTCATACTGCAACCACCTAGACACTCCGTGCCTCAATGAAAAATCCCTGTGTATCAACGGTAAAGATGGCCAGTGTTAGGTGTGGGGATCTAGAGGGGATTTGTAAGGATGTAACTAGGTGTTGCTGAACTGCTTCACTCTCAGTTCTTCCTACAATAAATCAGTCCAGTCTGGAGGGCTAGAAAGCCCCCTTTTTAGGACATCGCATGTTTTCATTTTCCCTGAAGGTGAAAGTAAAAAGTGCCCAGCACTGGTCAGAAAACACCCTCGATTTTGCAGGCTGGATACAACATACTTGATCCCAAGCCCACAACAATCAGCGGAAAGATTCCTGGAAGATTTACTGGATTTTAGACTATCCTCATCGTGAAGTGCTTGATCCTCCAAGGTGTGAATCTCTCTTTTGCGGTACAAAAAAATTTGTTTGATTCAATGAGCAGTTTTGCACTTGGAGCTCGATCCAAAGCCTGCTGAAATTAATAAGAATCTTTCTGTTGACCTTAACAGGCTTTGGATTATGCTTTATGTGAAAACCAGTTCACTGACTTAACCAAGGAATATTTATAAAGTAAAAGCAAAAGGAAACTTATGAAAGAAAAGTCTTTCATTTCATATAGTATCAGTTTTAGTGCCAAAAATATAATAAAAAATCCTGCAACATTTTTCTCTTTATCATCTTCTTCTTTACAGACTTCATGAACCTCATCTAAAAGGTGCTCTAGGTAAAAAGTATTATCATTTTGATGAATGCCAGCCCTTTGTCATGAGGAAGAAGTCTTTTATTCTCCGACAATGTCCCTGCCAAGCTAAGTAGAAGATGTAGGCAGAAAGCTTTGGGGAAACCCTGATGCTGATGAATCAGAGCACCCTGCTGAGAAGCAGCCTGATGCTACCTACCATCTAAACAGTTTAGTACCTTTTCAGCAGGTACAAGAATCGGGTTTGCCTTTTTGTAAGATTTTTAAAGGCTAAAGGCTGAACACGGCTCTTCACAGAAGGAATGAAATCTGTTTCCCATGTATGACTCTTTCTGCCTGTATTTTCACTCTTAAGCCTTTGAGCACATATTCTTTTGTTGCCTTGTCTAAGGGATAATGCAGCAAACTGTCATCACACACCGCCAGTTGTGGCGGGTGGGGTAGCAAAGATGTAGACATTGCATTGTCAGGAGCTGGGGACTTACAGAGCTCGTCAAGACTACATGGACCTCCAAAAGTAAGGCAGAAAACTCACTTTTGATTAAGCACTTATGGTGCTTTATATTTCCGATTAACTGGAAATACTGTAAGGATCACCCCTTCCTTAATTTTGGATTACTTTTTTGCATTACATGGACATAGATGACATCCAGAACAGTAGGCAAGAAATGACAGTAATGGAAAATATTAGTCAATATATTAAAACAACAACAAAAACCTCAAACACCACTTCGTTTGATTTTTCACTTTGATTTTTGGTTACTTACATTTTTTGCTGTGTTCAGCTCTATCCCTAGCTAAAATTAAGTACAGCAGCTGTTTATGACAGATTATTTGTATGAATGTAGAGCCTGAAAACCTTTACATCAAACTGGGAATTCACTATGCCAGGCACCGAATAAACTTACTTTCCTATTAGGAAAACCTTATAGGTAAAGTCTAGCCAGAGAGAAAATCAGTTTCCATCCTACATGTGCATTGTCTTTACATATTGTTACCAGATAACATAAATAAAAATGTATTCTTTATTTTTCCCCGTGATAAGTGAGAGGCTGTCCCAGCCTAAAAGTTTTACACTCTAAATAGATGTCAAACTGTACTATGGGAAGCAGAGATACAAGAAATTGAAGTGAACTTTCCAAACTATCAAAACACCCCTGCAACATAGGACAGATTTCCTATCAAAAATATGTGGATAAATTACTTCTCTGTTCATGGGTGATTGGAAATAACTAAACTTCTGGTCAACCAGAAATAACTATCTAAAAGTGTCAGAAAAACAGATCTGTCCTTGTGCCCGGCTCCACGTCCAATACCTTGCTGTCTGGCCTGAGTGCCTGGGAGGGGTTTTGCCTCTTGGTAGAGCTTGGTGTCATTTCAAGGAACGTGGTATTTCCCTTGGCCTGTCAAGCGGAGTGCATATTAGAGTTTGTTATTAAATATTTTGGCTGCTCTATCTGTGTTTCTTGTTTTATCCCCAGTTCATTAACATGTCGCGTATACTGTATTATTACTGACTTTAAAGCACACAACAAGATCAAGCCTTGAAAGAACAGTTTCTTTTTGGAAAGCAGAAAATTGGCAGGAGAAATCACTTCAGCTTTCAGAGGCAACGGCAGAAGCAGATGCTGAGTGCATATTATGCAAGGATAGCGAAGCGGAAGCAACTGGAAGAGAAACTAATACAGACATCACACATAATCTGCAGAATTTAAGCAGCAAGATACATACACTGCCCAGCAACTGCTCAAAGCACAAACTGAAGCAGACAAGGTGAAGGAAGAAAGAGAGCAAGCTGAATACTTTAATCACTTCGTATGAAGAAAGCTTGCTATATAGGTGCCAAAACTGTGGATATTTAGAAAGTAGAAAATTGATTACAAAGAGATAAGAGTGTGCTAGCTTAAAAAAGGCAACTTGGATACAAATGAAACGGAGGAATCACTGGTATGAAATTGTTTGTCATGGTGCGGAGGAGAATTTGCACAAGGTAATGAATCAAAACTTCAAAGTCAAGGACAAAAACAAGGAAAGACACCAATTACAGCCATCAAGAAAAGCTCATTAGAAGAGCTTGACTATATACATCAGAATTTTTAAATCTGAGGGTGCTGGCTTAGTGAGCACTTGGGTGGCTGAACTTCAAAGAGTTATTACATCTTCTGAAAGTTTCGGGCGCAGTCACTATGTCTATGCATCTGCTTTTCCTCTCATTATCAATACTATGAAGCACAAACAATTCCATCTGTGATAAAAGAGAAATATCTGACCCAATATTTGGTGTATCACTGGGATGGCTGAGAAGGAAAGGTACGTTCTTCTGGTTTATTTTAGCTGGTAGGATTCCCGCAAAGGAGCGATGCTAACCTCAGCTCCTGGAGGAGACAGCAGCTCATACCAGCAATTACACCACCTCTGCAGTTTCAGCTATACATTTACTACAAGGTGGTGTCCATGACGGTCTTAACTGGGTTTCTATTATGTAGAATGATGCACACAACCTCATCTATAGCAAAATAACTGCAAATATCCTGTTCTGAATATGACCATTCCACTTTTTGCAGCTTCCCAGCAGGAAGCACAGAAGACCGACCACGGGATGGTCCCTCTAACCAAAACTCTTGTCCTAAACAGCTGCTCAGCATCCGTGTCCAGTGGGAATCCTCAAAGTTGCCAAATGTGGAATAGATTGGAGAGTCTTGGGTCAACTTCAGGCAAACCATTCAGATATGGGTGAAATTGAGTTATTCTACATGGGAACATGCGCGTGGCTAGGGAGGATCAGTGCATTCATTAAGTTGGAGAGTCCAGACCTAAGGCTGGTCATATTCCAGTGCACTAAAACAAGAAAAAAAAGTGTGGGCAAAATGTTTGCCCACACAACATCAATGTTTGCCCACATTGCCCACAGTGTTTGCTTTTAAACATTCTTTAAAGAGCTTATTTCTGCACACCCCAAATCCTTAAGTTCTAATTAAAGGCATCAGTGTTTAATGTGTAACAAATACAAAATGGCTCGCTATGATTAAGTTACAGGTGTAACAAAGCCTAATAACCTTGTAAACGTAGGAGTGAGAAAAAGTCAGCCAAATATTGTAAAATATTTTCCTCATAGTTTATAATAATCCTTCTAGAAGCTTGAAATCTGTTTGCTTACCAAATATTCATTAGCTAATATTTGTACAGTGCTTTAAGAATGTAAAGCACTAAATATGTGCTAATTATAATTATAATTACTTACTATTAACAAACTCTTTCTTCTCTTTGTTCTATGTGACTGTGTCTATGAGGAGGCACAGAGGTTGCTGCCCTGGAAGCATCTTTGCCTCTTATAGGACTGAATTAAAAGCATTTGTTTCCTGGGGAAAAAGAAAAGAAGAATAACCAGGGCAAGCTCGCAGAGGGATGGGAGAGGTAGCAAAGACGTAGAGTGCATCAGCACCAGGGCTTTTTGTTATATTTGTGTTTACAAGTCTTATCCAATGCTGTATAACCTTTCGAAAGGCTGTTAAGATGCCTGTTTTCACCCCGGTCCCACTGGGAAGGATGCTGTGAAGATGCTGTGCGAGGTGCGGGAGCTGAGCCCCTGCCCTGCCACTGGCCCCACCGTCCCTGCTCGGTGATGCCTGCTTCCACCAGCAGTGATTCCCGAGAGCGCACTGCCCTGCTCATCGCTAGCACCTTTCCTACGCAAACAGCAGATTGCATTGCAGCTGTCTTTTTGAGATAGTACGGGGGGCGGGGGGGACCCCGGGAATCCCTATCTGCTAATGCTGGAGTCCATTTCAGATTGCTTGGCAATGACACATGCAGGCCTGCGTGCCCGTCCTCCTCCTCTCATTGCTAGCCCTGCTCGATGCAGCTGTTTCTGCAGGCCTTATTTCTTCTGCAGTCCCTATTTCCCCAAGTGATTCGGTGTTTTGCTCCCACTACCTAAAATTAAACTTTCCCATCGCCATTGTCTGGCAGTTCCCATCCAGGCTGCTGCCAGCACCACACACTCCGCCACTCCTTCCTTCCCTTCCCAGGGGCTTGACTCGGCTGCTTTTTGCTTTCTGTGTGCTTGTCCTGGCGTGAGTTTAATGAACGAAATGCCATGTTTTTAATTTGAACGTGCATATACGCACTTAAAGAGGCCAGATTGACAGCGCTGGAAAATGAAGCCTTCTGCAGGTTTGCAGAATGGGGAGACGTTGGAGAGCTTTCCTCACATGCCAGGCAAGCCCCTGAAAGCCTTGGGAGGAGATTTACCTTCCCACATTTAGGTCCGGCCAGCGTCACTCGCTCTACTGCTAGAACAGCATGGTAGTTTTGGGAGGAGGAGGAGGGGTTTTTCTGGGTTTTCCTTGTCTGTAAAGGATATCTTGTAGTTCTTAGCAGAATGTTAAACAGATCTGCTCTGTGCATACACCTGTACAGTGCTTTCTTCCTGTCTCGTCTAGCATGAAGTGACACAAGAGCAATACTTTCTATAAATAACTTCCAAAAGGAGCTACTAATTATTAATGCAGAGAATTCCAAAAGAGAAAGAAAACAGCATTTCACAGCAAGAACTTTTAATGAGTGCGCCATTAAGGCAACCAGTCTGCAAACCACAAAGTGAATTGTAAGGCAACCTTTCCATTTCTTTCCTCTCTGCTGAAATCACAACTGCACTTTTTGGGTGCATCTCCTCAAATGATGGTCCATCCCCACCCAGGTGAACCAGAGGGATGGTGCCAGCTTCTGGCCAGCCGGCAGCATGTGAGAGGGGTATTTTTGACGGCACATTTGCTTTGTGCTCTGGGAGCCCAGCAGACTGGGCATGTGGGGGGTTAAAATTTTGACCCATGTAGAGACTTGCAGTTGAGACTGGTGGAGAACCTTCAGACTTTCACCAGATGCTGTGAACATGTCAGCCAGCTTACACCTGCGCCAGGATCACGCTGGCGGCTTTGGAGTCAATGGCACTCTAGACCAAAAGCAATGCAGTACTTGGGTAAGCGCTGAGTATCCAGGATGAGACCGTGAAGCAAGAAGTAGCTTACCCGAGTGCAGGGAGTAACTCCACCGCACAGAGGACCTCAACATTCCTATGTGCAATTCTAAACTGCCTTCTGGTAAACTGTAAAACTGTTCAGAAAAATTATATTACCAACAAATATATTTTGTAGAAACCCAGTACAAACACATTTGTACTTAAAAAAAATTCAGTAAATTTGTCTAATAAACATCTGATTTCCAGTATTTTACAGTGTTAAATATTTGTATTAAGTGTGTTTTTCATTAAATATTTGTATCTTTTCAACGAAAACAGTGATTTATCAAGATTAGTTTTAAGCACAATCATACTTTTAAAGTCAAGTGTTAAGTTGTGGTCCCATCACCTTTGGGGATTTAACACCCATGAGATGTGCAGAGGTAAAAACCTATTTATGACATTAACTCAAGATTGAGGAGAAAATAAAAGAGAGATTGTGGGGAAAAATAAACTATATACACACAGACTGGCATTACATGAAGTTAAATATTATGGGTGCATGGTATTTTGATAGTCAGTCTGGGGTGTTTTACTGTAGCTGTCCAAACAGGACAGAATTTCCAAATGAGGAAATAGGAAATGGCTTTATGTCCTATATATTTTAAAGGTTCAAACACTTTATTTGCAAGTAACTTGTTATTACTCTATTTTCTTGTAGGAGAATGAATACTGAACGTTTCGCAAGACAAAATGTCCCTGCTGGTTGCTGATTTTTGTCAGTTTTGAAGCGTCCAAATTTCTTTATAATTTCTGATGTTCTTGTGAAACCTTGTTGAGTTAAAAAAAGCTTTCACCTCTTACAAAGTGATTTCTATTATTAATATTTCACAACTGAGGTCTGAGGATTATGAACCTTCTCCCACTGTAGTATTAAACAAATATTTTAAGAAGCGTGGTGGTTTTGCCAAACAGAATGTAAGCTGATGAATGACTTAATCTGACCCCAGATGGGGCAAGTTATTAAAATAGAAGTCACATTTGTTTAGAAGAGAATGATGTAACAGAGAGCAAATGAATGGAGATCTGGAAAATCCAGAGGGAAGTCTTTCCTTTTAGATAAATACAGTGTAATGGAAAGGAGAAAACCCTTGAATATTAGCCCTAAAACCTGAAAGTCTTCCTTGACAACGACTGAGAAGTCCTATTCAGAATAAATGAGGCATTAAAATATGTAGCAGCATGTCAACTCTCCTATTGTTTCTTTTCTTAAGAGCTCAGTTGTTTCTTTTTGATCATCTTTAGCAGCTGGATGGTTTTGCCATGTGGGCGGGTGAGTCCAGAGAAGCAAAACTGACACTGTTGTGTGCAGTCCATGTGTGATTTCTGTCATTCCCAAGGCAGCTCTTTGTTGGCAATGGAGATGCCAGCCTTCTGTCAGAGGCTTTACCGCGTACTTTTTGACTACTGGACCAATAAGTGGCAACAATTAAAGGAAAAAGGTCTTGGGAGAAAAAGTCTTGAAGGGAAATTCAGAACAGGTAAGAGATACACGAGAAAGGAAAGTGAAAACAAAAGATTAGGCAATTTCTTTGCCTTGCGACGCATAATAGAGAAGCAGCAAAGAAATACAGCAGGTTGTTCAGGTATGTTGCCGGAGGAACTGAATATAAATCAAAAAAAAGGAGGCTTTGTTACCGGTGCAGCTTCACCGAGGGTAAGTTTTGAATTGGTCATCACAGAATATCTTGTGGATAATATAATGTCTTTTGAAAAAGAGCAGTTTCAGCAGAGAAACAGTATGTCAGAGATCCTGGTTATGAAGGAAAGGCTAAGAAAATTAATTGCATCCTCACTGCCAATAAGAAAAAAAGACGACTTCATAATAACTTAATTAAGTGATTATAAATAAATGATGAGGAAAGGGTATATGATCAGTCTTCACATTCTTATCACATTGGCACCAATGCTCCAGTGGGAAAAATGCCTTCCATACATGCACCTGCAGCAGTGCAAGGAGAATATGAAAAATTCAGAGCAACTGAATTGAAAACATCTATCTTTCTGCATGGACCTCTTCACAATTATTACAGATGTAGCCTCTGTGTTTCCTTACAAAACTGAACACCCATTGTAAAAGAGCTTCTTACATAATCCTCATGGTGAAGGCCAAATTCATCTTGTGCCCAAATCAGAATTATCCACTCAAAGGGAAGTAAGAAGCTTCACATATCTTTGAAGTAAGAGCAGGTTGAAATATTACTGATTTCTTGGCATGACGTTACATCAAAATATCACTGAGGTTTAGGAAAAAAGAAATAGACATGCCAAGAAGTATATAACTAGACCATAAATAGCTTAAGTTTAGGAAAAAATCTCATGAAACGCTCTAAAAAAAAAGAAATACCTCAGTTTTGCAGATAGAAACGATACTCACAACCGTACTGGGAAGCGATCGCATTGTAATGTTATCACATTCACATCAGACACCTGAGTCCCAAGACTGGCGTTACATTGCGTGGCACAGGAGAGAGGCTCCAGAAGCTCATAGGGAGCAAAAGCATTTGGCCCTGCTCTGGTTTAATCTCTGAGCTCTGCCAACTGTTTCCTTGCAACAAGCACTTTTCTACATGGAAACGACGCCCTTGCCTTGTTGAGGCTCCAGATTTGATAGACAGGGGCTGAGGAGGAGATCAGGAAGGCCACGGGGACGGCTGTCCCTTGTGATGGGTCGGAGAAGGCCATCGGCTGGGGAGTCACAGACAAAGGAGACTCTGGGAAGGAATCAGAAAGGTTATCACGAGGCGTCCCACACGCGAAGGATGAGAGAGAAATCAAACGTGTCCCTCATCCCTGCTGGCAATGGCTCGGCGACAGGCGGGTTTCTCCATCCCGAGGAGCCATTATCCCTGCGCAGACAGCACTTTCTGTCCTTCTCATAATGGAGTTCAAAGAAACAGTTGTAAAACCAGGAGACAGCGCTGAAATGTATTGTTCAGATTAGAGAATGAATATGAGGTGTGCCTATGGCTGCAGGAATAGTTTCATCTGCACTTTAAATGAAAAGTTAAAGATATTCAGCTACCGGCTTTGGTTACCGATTGCAGCAAAAAGCAATTATTGTAACTATGCAACCTTCTCCGGCTGCTCTCAGAACTGACCAGTCCAAGTATATTGAGCCTTAGGATTAGAAATTACATGCTTCCTTTGGAAGAGATGAAATACCTCACGTGCAGTCATTTTTGTCCTTTTGAAAGTGTTAGTTAACAATTAAAAGAAGTCCATATCTACTTATTTTCTCTATTTCTACAGGGTTGAAAAGATATCTTTGGACTCCACGTAAAATTCCACTCAGTTGCTCCTTGGCAAAAAAAAAGAAAAAGAAAGAAACTCTATTAATTGATTAGATTTAATCTAAAATTCATGCAGAAGAAAGTTGATTGTTCACTAGACGAGATCCCATTTCTGAAGCCGACAAGCCTCTAGCAAAAACAAAGTAGCTGCAGCTCAGCTCATCTTTACTTCATTGAGCTCTGGATGGACCATTTTACTGCGGACATACATAGTTGTATGGACTAGTCCTTATCATTGTACATTAGTTCTCCACAAAATTTTGATTTTGTAAAGTAAATTGTACTTTCCTGATCTGTCAGCTGTCACTAGCTTTCATCCACACCTCTAAATACCATTTAGTTATGGTTTCACCCTTAGGTAAAGAATTGGAAACAATGAGGAGGACACTTTGCCTTTTGATTTTAAAGTATCATTTTTGTCACTGGCTCTCAGCTGAATTTTTTGATGAGGGTGTATGTGAGGTCACAGCAAACGTGGTCTTTGCAGTTTTGACTAGTGATGTGTTATGCTAGTGATTATTTGGACTTCTTGCTATGGTTGCCATACATAAAGCCCACAGGTGCTACCGCTGAGTCTAGCTGATGGTCTTTTAAGAAAAGAACCCCAAAAAATCTTGTGGTTACCATCAACCACGACCCTGCTTGTATAAACCTGAATCGCATTGCATGCACAGACAAGAACATGTCCAAGTTCTTCCTGGCTCACACCAACAACGTGTTTGCTCCAAAGTAACTGGCCATGCTGAGCAGGATCCTAGGGCGAGTCAGTTTGTCACTTCTACCCAGATTCAGACTGACCACTCAGTAATGGAGGAAAAAGGTAATGGATGGTCCCATCCTGGCCCTGTGCTGATAAGGGATTGTATGGCCATGTTCACATATCGCTGTGTGCATTTAGCCCATCTTGTCAATTTGTAAGCTTCCACGCTTTGTAGGTGCATGTTGCTGGAAACGCAGCAGTCACACGACACTGCCACCTCTGTGATTCACGACTTTAGTGTGGACAGTAAGAAATTAAAACATTAAGATGCTGTAAGACTCTAGAAAGAGTTAACTGGTTTCTTCAGCACAAGGAGAAACAATATACATGTGCAGATGGACTTAGAGGTAGGAGAATAAGAAGAAAATCAGATGTGGAAGCTCTAGGCATTCCTAATTACTATTAATCAATTATTTGCTATTGTAAGCTTGAGCAGCTCAATGACACATTTGCCTTTACTGAACCTTGCCGCTTGCACTTTGTGCAGTCGTAAAGATCAGGGTATATTTTCCTACTTTGCTTCTCAGTTGGTATAAGCATGAAGCAGTAAAAATTGAAAGGTCTTTTACAAAACAAGTATGCTTGCTGCTCTTCAGCTACCGCAGCACTTGCCTGAAATGACCTGCTGAGGGGTCCATGCGGTGGTTTGAGATGTGGTTCACGCGAGAGGCAACTCAAAAAAGCAAATGTATTTCCAGTAGGTTAAACTCTTTATGAAAGTGGTTTATACCTCACTTGGAAAATTCTTGAGGGTCTACAAATGTTAAAAGGTTGAAAACACTGATTTTAATAGCAATGACTTTGCAAATGGGCCAACAGTGGCAGGACACAAACATCTCTGCAGAAAACGTATTAGAAACCTGCCTAGTCAGGGTAAGCACATTGTTCAAGGACTTGGCTCTTTGATCACCACCAGTGTAATTTCTCTGAAAAATCTATGAAAAGACAACCTGTCACTCACTGACTTCCAGAAACGCAAGTTTAGTGGCCTCAAAAGCAATAGGACAGTGGAAAGGGAAGGAAAATTAGCCTTTCTGCAGTACTATAGTGTTTATACAGATGTTAAAAGTAAAAGTTCTGGAAGCGTACAATATATTTATTTTAACTTAAAAAAAAAAATGTATCCTCATACCTGGATGTGAAACATAACCTTATGATAATTGATAAAGAATATAGGGGCTTGTGAACATTGCAGCATATCAGCTGAATCAAGACTACTTCAGCTAAAGCCAGTGAGTCACATGGACAATAGACCTATGAAAATGATTGGGAATCTGGTGCATCCATTCAGAAACATAAACTGGTTGGGGTTTTTTTTGTTTTTACAGTTTAACACATGGCACCATTAATACAAGTCTGACTATTACTGCAAAGCTCTAAACAGAGCTGACAAAACAAGACGACAGCATCATTCTTAATCGGAAAGAAAAAGACAGTGCTTGCCAGCCTCCACTGTTGCTATCAAGTTGTGCTGCTATAAACCAGCTACACCTCACCCAACTCTTACTCCTCAGTGTTTGGGTCAATTTTTTTCCTATGAGTACCCAGCATAAGTGGAGAGCAAGTCCATTGATTTCAAAGTCTTGGGCTACATTGGAGTGAGGAACTCCTGCAGCTAAGACCGGATTCCCATTTTCCACAGGCTACACAACCTATTTCTTCCCAAATACCCAATCTGCTCTCATTTCACCAGTAGCTGCCCAGCCGCTCACTCTTAGTGCAGCTCTAAGGTTTCTGCCAGACAATAGAAACAATGATAGAGAGGGCTGAGTTTGGATTAGTGTATTTTGTCTTGAGCAGAACAAAATGTGTGGAGATGGTCTTTTCCTTTTGGCTGCCCAGCGGATTCCATTTATTTTGCTTTTAGAGAGATGCTCTGTAAAGACCGCAAAAGTAATTTAAGGTTACTGATACCTTTCTTTGTTGTGCTGTTAGAAAGGAAATGTATTGACATGTGCAAACAAAGAAGCAATAAGCTACCTGATGCTCCCATCACAACCCTATGCCCCTTTCCTGCTGGATATTATCCTATTATCTTTATCTTCGTCTTCTCAATTGTATGTATTTGGGCATTCTCATGTTTAATCTCTAAATTGAAAAATAAATGGAGAAAATGTCAATACTGGCAAATAGTGTAAATTTCAGGGGAACTAATAACGCTTACATGAGGTTTCCTCTCATTACTTTCCAAGTGTTATGAGCTGACTTAAATACAACTCTTTTGTTGTATTAAAGTGTGAGGGAAAGCGTGTTATAATCCAAGTAGACCCGTGTTTCCATCTTTTTGACGGGTGACTCCTAAAACTGTTCACATAAAACGATTATTTCATGCTTTTCCACTTGAATGACTACAGAGCAAGTACACATTTTCTGAGTTAAAAAAAACCCCAAACCTCAGATATGGCACGATTTCCTTAAGTTGGTTTCCATCAGTTGGCAAACAGACCTGTTATTATTTCTTCAACATAAGTCCTAAATACTAGTGTAAACAGTAACATTTTTATGGTGTCTCAGTCAGAAACAAACAGAACATGAATTAGAAATGGACAACTATCAAAATTGCAGACCAATCTAGGAACCGTACACATAGATAGTAAGGTAATCCGCTTTCGCTAAAGCTCGCAGAGCTTGTTCAACTGCATGGATATAAAAATTCTTCAGGTATCACTTAAACTATATTAAAAAAGATATCTACAGTATTTTTGAAAGCGAAACTAGTTTACTGAATTTTATATAAATATTAGAGCACAGATCATGTATATACTTTGGAGATCTTTCACTTAGCCATTGCTGTAATTTTTGATGTGGTAATAAAAATATAAAATATGTAAATATCTTGCAAAAATGCTAAATTACCAAGACCAAGAATAATATCTTGTCTATGCCATCCTAATAAGTATTTGTGACAATGATGATGTAAAGTAAAAGTATATATTTGCCCAGCAGGTTGTGACATAAAAGAAAAAAATTCTATGTGTGTGCTGCATGTGCACTTACATATAGCCTTTTGTATATGTGCCTTCCATGGATCTGACAATTTATCTTTTTTGCTTGAGGTTTAACACAGGATAATGAGTGGTTTGCTTTGGATGACTTGCACTTATCTAAAAGGTTGTGTTAGGTAGGACCATAGACATAAAATGACTTCCCACCATATTTCCACCCCTTTGGTGGCTGTACTTCATTGACAGCTGAGATTTCTATAAAATAATAAATAATATGTTGCAATTCCATGGCACTCCTCAGTGGCAGACCTAAATGCTCTTTACAAATAACACAGAAGCATTATTATCCCCATTTTACCCATGGGAAAACTCAGACCAAAAATCTCAGATCTTCATTTATGGACTAATTAACCTGAATGAATCATTTTGTACAGAAATTTATACACACACACATATATAAATATTATAAATATTTGGCTAAAATGTTTCACATTGGTTTTGCACAATCCAGTTTGCAGTGGTATTCCTGGGAAATCCTGACTACAGTATGAGCTTTATTTGGATTCTTATGGTCCAAAGACAACATTGTATAAAACTAATCCATAATCCTGCACATGGACAAAAGAAATCCAACCCTCAACCCCAAGGCCCTACAGCAGTGGTATCAAATATTATTTACAAGATGCTTTTTCCTTTACACTTCCTACCATAGGCGAACTGGATTATCACAGTGATGCTTTGAATGCTTAATTTCAGGATGCAGGTGTTTCTTTTCAGGCGCTCACTTATTAAGGTTGCCATTCTGAAGACGAAAGTGAGACATGAAACACTTTTTTTTTTTTGCAAAGTCTCATTTCTCAAAAGATCATCCCATTTGGGAGGTGTCTGGTTCACTGTAAATGATAGCCCCTTGCTTGAAAGAGAAGCGCTCAGGTAAGGGGGAAAAAAGAATTAAGAATAAAGAAGACTTATAAAGTGTAGTTCCTTTAATTAATTGGTATAAAAATTTATGTAGAATTTAAAGATTGAAGCAATATAATGTGCCAGAATTAATAGATACAATCAGATAATTATTGCATTTTAATGAATATTAGAATGTCAAATATTCAGGCCTTGAAGTTCACTTTATTTCTATCATTCTCTTCTAACATTTTAAATTTGTTGTGTGTAAACTCAGTGAAATGCATTCAAGCGCAGAAAGCCGGCAGCTATATTTGTAATATCATCCTGGCCCTATCTGAAATCTCACAGAAAGCTTAGGTGAGAATTTAAGAGACAGTAAGATTCCAATAAAGATCAGACATTTATAAGAGTTATGACAACAACCACTCCTTTGCTATTTAGGGTAAAAAATAATTATTTAAAGAATCACAGCATTTATATTTTAAATACTACTGCAGGGGATGGTAAGTCACATCTTTGTGTGGTGTCCAGACATTGTCTGCAGGTTTTCCCCTTTTTTCTGTTACCCGTTGACCCCGGCAGGCCAAGTAAATGCAATCAATGCAACTGATCCTGCAGAATTTGCAAGGCATCTACTATCATATCCAGAGAAATGATGATTTCCAAAACACAGGGTGTTTACTGTGTAAGATATTTGCCTGTAACACTTAATACACGAGATCAGTCATACACTTGGAGAATATCACCACAAACCATCTTTCCTTCAGCCCTTCTTAACATTTGAGTATTTCTTTCAACATTCTCTGATACCATATCAGTCACCCCATCCCATAAAGTGGTATTAGGGATAAGCCAAGTTAATTAACAGGAGGGAAATACTGAAGAACTGGTCATTGAGTCACTATCGCTAACCTGTTTATAAAATCCCATAATCACTTATACTATCTTTGACAGATATCATGACATCATGACATTTTATTAAATTACTTGGAGAAAAAAAAAAAGAATAACAAATGTTAGTGTTTGATGAATGCTTAATTCACATGGGTGAGATTTGGCAAGACTAGCAGTAAACTTCCTAGGACAGAAGAACAGCTTTCCCCACCCCCTTTCTTTTCTTTGGTAGAATATTAAGCAGCCAGAATTATGCTGATTTTTTCTGAAAATTATTACAATGACTGTCTCCCATGACAGCAAGACACGATGGATCTTGAATGACGACTGTGCGGATGGAAAAAGTGCAAGGGGGAAAAAAGGGCTGAAATTACTGACACTGTCTTCTCTGGGTGCTAAACGTTTACCTCAGACGAAGAGAAACCAACAAGACATTACAACTGTAGAGCAATTTAGGTTGAAAGGGACCTCTGGAGGTCATCTAGTCCAACCCCAGCACTCACAGAAAGACCAATACTGAAAGTGGCTCTAGTTTGGCCATGAGCAAGTGGTCTGAATTCTGATCATCTTCAATGACAGAGTTTCCACAGCCTCTCCGGGCAACCTGTTCCAGTGTCTGACTATCCTCAATATGAATATCCTTTTTTTCCCCCTAATATTTAACAAGAATTTCCCTTCCTGCGACTTTTGCTGGCTCCCTTTCGGCTGTGTGCCTCCGAGAAATAAATCTGACCTTGCCTTCTGCAATGTCACTCATTAGGTAGCAGCTTCTAGGCCAAACATGGTTGCCTTCTGCAATAAGCTCATCAGATTCCCACTCTGCTGTTAAATTAGTGCAGTTAGCAGCTGCCATCAAGGGCAGCTGCCCATTCCCCATGACTGAAAAGTGACCACTGGCTATTCTCTGCAGAGTCATTGCAATGCAACTGGCAGGTTTTCTGTTAAAAGGGTTGGAAAGGAGAACAGTCCATGAAGAAGAGATTTTCCCAAATGTTAAATATTTCGGAAATCAGAATACTACAGGAAAAAAAAAGAAAAATAAGAAAAAACCCTTTTATGCATTCAGAAACTTAAATAATTCTCACTGACATTTTTGATTACTATCTCAGCTTTTCTTATCTGAACTTTGTACCCTTGAAAAATTCGATAAACCGAGTTTGGCAATTTTATTTCAGCAAGAGGGAGCTTGTGTCATAACACAGTGTTATGTAATGATTAAAACCTGGGAAAATACATGGAATCTGGAAAGAGCCCAGATTTCAGCTGCATCCTTGGAGCTTATCTATAACAAACACATAGCTGTAATAAAAATGAACTGGATGGGAATGCGTGAGTAAGCTCTTCAGATGTAGCAAACTGACTTGCGAAAAGAGGAAAATTCAGTGGTGCTCATGAAACAGTACTTTCTTCTGATCATGACTTTAATGCTTGGTAGAGGAGATGGAAAGCTACTGACACAAATGTATTCCCAGCATTGTAATTTAAATAACACATCTGCACTGCAAGACTGTATCTACATAGACATAACCAGCACCATTCCTTTTCTGATATTAGTCATAGGGAATGAAAAGGACTGGGCTGAAAGCATCATTTATTTTCTTTAAAACTGAAGAATGAGGGGCTATTTACGCTGTAAGAACTATGTAAGAGATGTCTTCAGAAAGAAAGTTGCCTATGAGCAAAATTCTCACTGAAGTTGATAGCGGATTGTTTTGATTTGAAGAGCATTTGTGTTTTGGTGCTCCCTGGCTCTCTCCTGCCTGGTCCAGTCTACTGGAAGAACCGGGCGATCCTGCCCCAAGGGAAGCGTGTCTCCGCAGCAGAGCACGTGCCTTTGTCCTGCACTCGCAGCTGATCTCGTGTGCCAACACATGATTTGGTGGCTTTTTCAGTTATTGTAAACAGGCATTGTGGTTTGCTTATTTAGTGTGAAGCTTTTCAGTCTTGTTTTGTTTGCCTTAATTGTATGGCATACTGTGTTTTCAATTAATAGCTAGGAGTGCCCAGAGCATACAATGGGCGATTCTTACACTTCTCTAAATTCAAACAAATAAATACATAATTAAATGTAGAAACAATGACCTGTAGTAAATATTTTTCATTTTCTTATGCGTGTGACTGTAGAGGGAGAAGAATCAGACAGCTGTTCGCACACCTCATCTTCATTTAAAAATGCTGTCACATTCCTTTCACTATTCTAGAAGGTGGATACTAAAGGATCTGAGAAGGAAATGGGAAGAAAGAGGCAGAGATTTGAAAAAAAAAGAATCCACCAAAACCTCTGAAATGATGCACTGCATTAGAGTGGAGGTAAGCTACTTCTAATGATCCTTAATAGCATAGCATCCCCTTAGTCTTGAATATATTTATTCTTATAGTGCCCTGAGGGCAGGGAAACACTATTCCATTCTAGATTACTAAATTTTGCTCAACTCTTATTTTAGGAGGCTAATCCTAAATAGCAGTCCCTGAGCTCTCACTGAACTGCTGCTTATTCTGGAGCTGACCAGACTCCGAGTGCCTTGGCAGCCTCAGGAAATGTTTGCGTTTGACATCTCCAGGAATGCTTCAGTCTTAAGTGTCAAGTAGCCTCAGTTCACACTCACACATGAGTTCTGTCAAAGTACAGCTGAGCAAGGACATCTAACATGTCTTCATGACCTCGATGCCCAGAGCTTGGATCGCCACTCAAGTGGAGCCCACACTGTGCACACAAGTTCCCGCTGCCTGTTACAGCAGAGATAATATCTACTCGCTGTGACCAGACCTCTCACAGATAGCTCTGTGCACCCATTGCTGAGCAATCGAGCCAGAAGCTCAAAGCCTTCCTCCTCAGCTTAAGTGGATTAACAGCCTCAGAGCCCATCTCATAAACCCAAGAGCAGCAGGAGAAGGAAGGACGGGGCTCTGAGCAACCTGATCTAGTTGAAGATGTCCCTGCCCATGGCAGGGGGGTTGGACTAGATGGCCTTCAGAGGTCCCTTCCAACCCAAACTATTCTATGATTTAATCGCATCTACAAGGCACTTGAAAATTGTCACCAATCCTTCAGAACATTTGGCCCAGCTCATGGAAAGGGTCTGCAGCAGACCTAGGACTCCCCTATACCTCCGAAGTCCAAGTGTTAAACATTATCTTCCCAGATACTCCAATGCGTTTGTGTGGCAACACATACTTGTAATCAGAAGTTCTGCTTTCAGATTTAACCATTTTTGTGGACTTCAATACCAGATTACTTGCAAGGATGTTTTTATCAGCTAATTTGGATTATGACAGCTCCAATTAGAGCACAAGAGTGTTGTTACATTTTCCCTAATTGTTTTCATCCAGCTTTCTCACTGCTGCGATGAGCAGGTACAGGAAACAAAGGCACTTACTGTCCCTACTGAGTACAGCCATAAAATTATCCCCAGGGAGCAAGAACACGGAGGGACACAGGCTGTAATTAAGAGTGGATAGCACAAACAGAATGTAAATTCCTTTAGAAATTTTTAGGCAAAACAAACCACTTCCTAATCTCCTCTTCTTGTGCATATTAAGTCTAATAGATTCTTGAAGAAAGGAGAAGGAAACAAGTCTGATATGTGGTAATTTTACCTGTCACTTCCCGTGTTAGCACAGTGCAGATAATGAACAATCCAGTATAAACTCTTTGTACTAATCAGGGGCATAAGCTAGTGGCATGAGGTGTTGCTTGCCAAAAAGAAGTTTCACAGGAGAACAAGCAGAAGGCATCCTATCTTCCTGCTTAGATCATACGAGGGCTACAGTGAGGCTGCTCAGTAAGAGTTAGTACACATCTTTGTTAAACTCGTGTGGGCTCAGACTGCGACCCTTTGATTTCAGTCTTTTAAATAAGTGTGCAGATAGAGTTACTCAGATGCGTGTTCCAGTTTTCTCTATCCCAGTGGACATTTTTGTGAGCACAAATCACGTTCTTTATAAGAGTTTTCCCTTTCTTGCAGAAATAAAAATAAGCAAACAAATGCTTGTGAGCAGGAGCCGGAGGAATGCAGTATTTCAATGAACTCTTCTGCTGATGCACGGAAGCCTTTGCTGACTTCTGATGCATTCACTTTCATTATGGAGAAAGGGCCATTGTGTGGCTGCAAACAGATCCCATCCTGCCCTACGTTTACAACACAATCAGGTCCTAAAATCCACTGAGCTTGCTTTCCAAATTCTTTCCTCTTTCTTTGGAGACATCTCCCAACTGCTTTCTTTCCCCCCCTATTTCTTAGAGGAAAAACACTCTAGGAAAAAAAAAAGGGGGGGGGGAAGGGTTACATTCTTCCAAGCCCTACCCTATAACATTGCCAGGGAGGGGAGAGAAAGTGAGATTGCTCAATGGCATCTGAAGTGGCAGCGGAAGACTGGCCTGACCCTGATGCCAGAGGGTCAGTCATCGACCTGTGTGAGCTGGTCCATCAGCGCAGGGGGAAGCTTTGAGGAGAGAAAGGTGAAGGAAGATAACAACACAGAATATAAATGATAAGTGAAGGTTAAGTGAAAGAT
>NW_008825411.1:1221900-1244903 GCF_000699105.1 Pygoscelis adeliae
GATTGACATTGGAGTTTCAGATTGACCCAGGCAGCTGAGCGTAGGAGATTTGGTCGAAACTGTGCAGGAGCATGAAGTGGGGAATCAAAACTGCAGCGAAAGGAAGTCATTAACCAGACAGCTACCTCCAGCATTTGTTTATCTATCTCTATTACTGTTTGCCTTGTTTATTAGGATTATAAACTCAAGAGGCCATACCGGCTCTGGAGTGACTATACAGTATTTCTCCCAACACAGCCTCAGTTCCTGATTACAATGCTCCTCTAGGGTGCTACTCTAGGCAAATAATATAATAAATAATGGAAATGGACCCAGGAGGAAACTTAGATGTTAACTGTGTAGAAACAGGAAACCTGAGGCTTCATTGCTGTATAAATTTAATGTTGGGTTTAAAGCTCATGCTGTTTGATGGGTAGGTTTTTAGAAACCTGAGCAGGAATACGACGTCACTTTGAAAATGAAAAGCACTGAAATTTCCATTCTGTCTGCTGCTGCATTAGCACCAGCTCTGTCTCTTCAAATGTTTCCTGCTGGTTCTCCTAGAGCACAGGAAGCAATGTTCTGGTGATTAAGCAGCAGTATCATTATAAAAGCCAAATGAATAATCATTGTGTTAATGAACTTTATCTTGGAAAAGATTAGGGTTTTTTTTAATGTTAAGCCTCTTTCCGTATGAAAGAGGAAATGCACTCTCATTCCATTTAATCAACCCTGAGATGATCATGATCTATACAATTTAATTTTCTGTCTGCATGTATCCTTCCATATCTGCATATCCAGTTGCTTAAAGGATGGTATCAAATCACTTTAATACAGAGACAATGCACTTTCCTGTTTGTATAGACAGTGAGTGGGCTTGGCTCTGTTTGCCAGATTACTATTGCAGAATAATCTCTCTTGAAGGGTTTTCAAGAGGTCAGAGAGTCCCAGACCACTGGCTGACTGCTTTGTGGTAAGCAGTATGGTGTCTAGCTAGTAAGTAATTATGGTGAAAACCATACAAGAATGGGATACTACACAGTATAAGGTAAAAAACACTTTACAAGTAAAAAGATTAGGAAAGCTAAGGATTGGAACCACAAAATTATGAGGGAAAATGATGACTTAGTGAGATCCTACCTTCCAGTTTGAAAGAACCACGATCACTTCTTTCCTCTGCCTGGGAAGAGCTAAACCTCATTCTTCAGGAGAACGGCTCCCAAGACAGACTGTTTTACAAAATGCTTTGAGATGAGGTAGTCAGCTGTTGGCTTTAACTATTTGTGCATGTCTGGCATCTTCTTTAAGAAGGAAAAGTAAGATACGAGTGACAGAGGTATCACTGTGTGCTGTTGTTGCAATAAAAAAAGATGGGCTGTGTTCAGAACCATATCAACCACTGTTTTCAGCTCATTTCCATGAAAGCTCCTATTCAAATCATGTCCTCAGCTCCTAGGAAAATCCTGATGCATGAGATTAGAAGCAGAATACCATGAGAGGCCAAAAGAGGAAAGCCCTTCCCCAGGAGCTCATCATGGCTGGATGTGTCTGGTCACCTCTGCTGCTGCCTGGGAAGCGAAGACTGTCCACACTGTGTTACTGAGAAACACAGAGTGTGTAAAAGGGGAAAAAAAAAAAATCAAAAAGCATTTTATAGATATACACTTCCCAGACTAATTTTCTAAAAGTGAAAAGCACGAGGTCATAGAAGTGGTCTAAAGAATAGAATAATCTTTTTATTGTGATAAAATGACTGTCTGAACTTCATTTCTTGTCAGGAAAAAAAAACCAAACTGCTTTTACCAGAACATAAACATCTCAGATTGCAAAGTAGCTTTAATACGAGAAAGTAGCTGCAGTTGGAAATTCAATATTAATTTAAGTCAATGGATCTCAATGAAACCAACACCCATAGCCACCAGATCTGGCCTTCAGAAAACACATTGTGTCAACTGGTGTGTAAATATAAATTCTTTACTGGTCACAATGGTACCTTTATTAGAAACATAAAGGTATAAAAGATTCATTGGGTCAAGAGAAACATTTGTGATTCATTCTGGATTCTCAGAAACAACTATTTCATAATCAACTCACCTAACACCAATGGAAAAAAAAAAAGCAGCACATAACATGTTTTCTTCCACACTTTTCTTCAAGCACAAACTTGCACCACCATTGCACCTGCTGCCTTTTTCCTTTCTGCTCATAATGCAGCAGGAGATGAAATTGTTGAGCTATCTTTAATTAGTATATGTTCTCTGGTAATCATCACATCACTTCATTATCCGTAACTGTAGCATTGTGTTGCCATGGCATTTTTACCCATGTAACTTAACGAATGACATGATAAACAAAGACCACGCTGCACGTGAAAGAGTAGTCGTGCGGTCTGACTCCACATAAGTTATCTTTTATTGGTTTGTAATTTGGGAAATGGACAGCATATGTTATAAAGACAGCACCAGACACCAACACATGCTAAGAAGTCCAGAGGGAAACACTCAGGTAATTACAAGCTTTTTGTGGATTAATCAGCCTGCAAAAGTGCTGGAGTGGTGTTAAGCACCCAAACGCCTATCCAACTCCCACTAAAATAAAAGGCAAATCGTCATACCCCCAAATCACCTGTAGTGAAGCTGCTGGTTGTCTTTTCTCTTCTACCAACAGAAATTTGACCATATATGCTTTAATAGGAGCCCAAATCCATTCGTACAGCTCCCTGGCACTAACCTTCCCCAGGGGATCAGCAGTAGTAGCACCGCAGTGTTATTTTTGCCATACCCCCCGTGCGAGGCGCTAATGAAAGAGGCAGCATATGGAACTGCCGCGCTGGCACCATGGCAAATATTGATCCCTGCTGTGACAAAAAGTTTGCAAATGACAGGATTGTCTGGCATGAACCTTTTTATGTTATTGGGACAGGGAAGTAGCACAACTGCAACTGGATATAGGGTTTTTTAATTCTGTTCATGGTAAATCCATCAAACAGACCATTATCAGGGAAACTGAAAGTATTCAGAACAGAGTCTGGCTTAAAGAATGCCTTTAGAGCAAGAAAAAAACCCCAGGTTCATTTGAAAGTCTTAAATGATTTCTTTTGGAGTACTTCCAAAATGATGTATGATGTTTGCAAGAAGACGGAAAAGTTTCATTTCTGTTTTCAAAATGCTATATATTAACTTTTACATTGTGAACAATATTTTCTTCTTGATTTTTTTTTTTAAAGAAAATACTGTGGTTAAATAATTTTATCAGGGGAAAAAAGTTTTATTACAGATCAATATGACACCCCTGTTCCCCACACAATTTCATTGTAAGAACTTTCTATGGATTTCACTAAACTGCTTTTTTTCCTGCCAGTTTTTAGTTCATGCATGAATCTTCAAATTCAATACCTTCAATTGTAACAGTGAAAAATGGACCCAGTGTCACGATTATAGGCAGAAACCAAAACTAAAATGCATACTTTTCTTCCCCCCCTCCTCTTTTTTCTCCCCCTTAACTCCTCAACTTGTCTTCTGTTTGCAAATCACAGTTATAAAATTAAAGAACAAAATTTGTTAAGAAAAAGTGAATTGGGTTGTAAGGCATGAAAGTTATTCTTTAACAACTGCTTTCTCTGAGTTCTAGGGAAAGTTATATAGAAAATCTGACAAACAAACAAAGCTTTCTATGTAGGCAGAAGAGGTGAGCCAAAGGTAACAGAGTCAAAACATAGATGTGAAGAAATAGAGAGGAAAAGCAAAGAGAAATCTGCCATTTTATTTTTAAACACTCTATATTGAAATAGAAGAGCAGAGTGGGAGAAGGTATTAACACAGAAAAGAGAACAGATTGGGAAGAAACAAGGCAAGGGTAAATGCCATCTGTATTTGTGGTATTACCTACCTAAATAATAAAACTGGATGGAAGTTTTCAAGGAGAAAAAAAAAAGTATTCAAGTCTTTCAAATAATTTCTAGGAGTAGAGCAAATTATTTGAGGAAGAAAAAGTTTTAACTTCCCCCCCCCAAAAAAACCCCAACCAAAAGCCAAACCCCGAAACCAATGTGCACTTTGGAAATTTCTTATTATTTATTTTATGTTTCTTGAGTAACCAACAACTCAAAGTTACTTCCTAACCACATTACCAGACCTTCCCTCTCTTTTGTCTTTGTCCTTAGAGATCTACCCAACAGTTTCCAGCTGAGCATCTGATGCTAATGTAATTTATGGGCTGTTTATTTCTCCCCTTCCCTATCATTAATGAAGGAGGATCACTACTTTTATAGTTACAGTTAAAATAAATCAACACATTAATTGGGATTCAGGTGGGGACCTGCAACAAGCAGGATGAAAAGGAAAAGATCTTTAATTTTAACTGTAGCTTTTTACATCTGGAGTAAGTTTACAGCTGGGAGAGTGAGGTCAGGGGAAGACCATTATTAATTATTCAGACTTGTCACATTAAAACACACCCATCCACCTCACCCAGCTGCAATTCCCCTGCATGCACGCGCCAAGGCTCTGCAGGTCCTCTTTTTTTAACTTTTACATCTCTGCCTCATCCCATGGCACAGTGAGCACTAAGCTCAGCCATATCTGTATGGATACAACCGTTTTGTACCACATTAACACGCACGTACCTTTATTGAGACCAGATAGCAGCACTGTCACTACCAAGAAACATCTCCACAGCTGTTGCTGTTCCACTTCCCTCACCACCCCCAACAATTAACTCAGAAGAATTTTTGACTAAGACTTTGTAAACAGCGTGTTTCTCTCCTGTCCTTCTTATGGATGTTAGGCTGTTTGTTTTTTTTTTAACAGCGTGTTCCAGAAGTCCCAGTTGTATATACACACTGGAGTACCCACTGGGCTCTCTGAAAGATTTGGGAAGCTGACAGGTTCCCAATTTATGTAGACATTTTCAGTAGCTTTAAAAATTGCAATGTGAACGAGCGGGCAGGTGGCTGGTATTCACTGTCAAGGTGCTCACAGGGCCACTGCGGGAAGAGGGTTTTGGAAGCAGATGCCTTGTTGGTTTTAGGTTTTGCTTTTAGTGGTGAGATCAGAGAAGTGATTTTGAAGGAAAAAAAAAATTGTCAGATGTAGAATCTGCAGCACTTGAGACATTCACGGTCAGTAGTGTGTACCAGTCACTTCTGTCCTTCAGGCACAAAATGAAGTACGAGGTTACTGGTCATGAACCCAGCAGTGCCAGAAAATGAGAGCAGAGACTGTAGAAATGAAATTTTAACTAGCTAATTTAGGGAGTCTGGGAGATAGTTATGCATCAACAAAATGTGTCTCTACATGCTTTTTAAAGTTCTAGAAAGATCAGTTTGGCTGTACAAAGCTGATCTGCTTAGACTATAAGCTGCATCTAGATATTACATTTTCAGAGGGGATCAGAGTCTGCACTAATGTCCGAACCTACATCACGACCACACCATGTTGATACAAGAACACACTCTAGAGTTAATGGCTTTATTAGCACTGTCTAATTGGGTTGCATGGGCAGAGGGTGGTGTATGTGCATAAGGGATTGCTGCCCTTCATGAAACTGCTCAGCTGGCTCCAGTGACTTGCCTGGGCGACTCATTCCCACCTTATTATTCAGTACTTCCCTCCTCCTCCCATTTGACTACTACATTCCCAAACACAGAATCACATTTCAAGTATGTTTATACAGAAAGCATGGAATTAGTTAGAAAAAAAAGAAGTAATCATTACACTAAACTAATTTCAACAAGAAGCAGTTAAAACATACCGAATCTGTAGCCTCTATTGGGTTATTCTTTTCCAGAAATTTTTGTCCCAGAACAGAGATAAGAGAACAGATAAGCAAAAAAAAAAAAAATCTAGATCCGGAAAAAATATACCAAAATTTATGCCACTTAGTTCCAGTGAAGCCCATGTTTGAGTAGAGAGGGAGCCAAAGCAATGTTTAACCCAACAGTTCCAAAACATTTGAAACCGGTCCCTCTTCTCCAATTTTTCCTCAAGCTGATCTAAAAAGATACTAAACAAACTGACAGACATCTTCATTTATTATACTGGTATCATTCCTTTTCATCAAAATTTAAATTAACGCACTGAACCTGGTATACCTTTACAGATGAAAAACAGCTTTAGCATTAGATTGGAACAAGTCAACAGAAAGCAAAGATGCCAACTACCAAAATAGCCATTTACATTGTCCCTCTCATGCAGTATGTGAATAAAAGAGGTTGTGAGAGCCAATTAAAGTTTAAAAATCTCACACACCCCCCTTATATTAAAATACCAGCTGACATGAAGGTTGGACATGCAAGCACCAAATTGCATAGCTAGACACAAGCTAACAACCAGACAGATGCACCAAAACTTTCTGCACATACAGATGAAATCCATACCGCAATGGCAAGTTGCATCAGAGCAACTGCCAGTAAGGTGGAAGATAAGACAACAGATTTTACACAGCTAATGAGAACTGTTATTTAACAACAAATTGCCATCAGTCTCTCCAAAGCCTACCCAGTAAAAAACAGGATAACCACTAAGCTAAGTGTAAAGACACTTGTCTCCAGGGCAAACATTTTAAAAAATGCCTCAGCTAAAAGCTATCACATCAGATCTGCGTTTGGTGTGTCCCCACTCCCAGACCCCCCCAGCACCTGCCCTTTTGGAGCCTACCTGGCCACCCGACGGGCTTCCCTCTGTGCTGGGCGGGCAGCAGGCTGGGGTCCCAGCAAGCAGAGCTTGCGGCTGGGAGGCATTTACAGCGCAGCCTCCACCTGCTAAACAGAAGGTTTATGAATATCACTTGGTTACTGAAATGATTTGGATGATGATTTCCTCCCCTCTTCCCCCCTGAATAAATATTGCCCATGGAAATCAGGTGCCCATCAAGATATTATTATTAATATCAAGGCCCAGCTGAAAAATCAATATCCCTTTGATGGGAAAAGGCTACATCACTTTCACTGGACCCTTGCTATAGATAAGCATGTCTCTGCTTTGTTTCCTTGTATTGCTGAGCAACAATAAAAGAGAAATTAAACTATTTCATGCAGCCTACAGGGTTATTTGCCTAAGGATTGAAAAATAGAGTCAGGAGAGACACAGTTTTTTTGGTTTTTTTTTTTTTCTTTTTTTTTTAGGAGATTCTCTGATTTTATTCTTGCTAGCAGACTGGCTCTAGTATTTTCAGGGCAGCTTAGTGTCAGATGCTTTTTGGTGTGGTTTATATTATTTAAAACCTGTCAAAGAGAACTTGGTTATGTCTGTAGTAAGAATTTGACACACTGCTGAATCCTAAAGTTTGCTTCTGCTTCTTGAAGGGAACACAATAGACTGTGCTTCAATGCCACCAGACATCTTTCCCTTTTGTATGCAGGGACAGATGAGGCAGCAGATTAATAATTAAATGCTCATTAGAAAGTACAACATGCAGTAAGCAATCAGATATAATTAGGCAAAAATATATACAGGATTACAGAGTGAACAAGATCTATGAACCTATTTCAGGTGAAATATCATAATTTCAGTGGAAGGGTCAAGAATAAACAGGAATCCTATAAAATACTCAGCTTAAACACATTTTTTTTTTTCCTTACCATCATCTGCCTGTTAGAATAATTTTTCACTAGGAGCATACTGCAAGTACATCCAACATGTTCAGACTCACTCCAAGTTTCTTTTCATGCATTAAAATCACTCAGAGAGTATGTTTCTCCTCAAGATCCTTATATCAAATCAGTATACCTCGAGGCAAGTATATGACCACATAATTGAAGCAGTAAATTGATGACAATTAGCACATTAGTAGTGAATAGCAGCAAGTGATAGTCTTAATTGACAATGCAGTGGTTAGTAATTGATGTTAATGACTCACAAGAAGAGGGGAATAGTAACTAATAACCGCAATTTTTAGCTGTTTTCCCTGCTGGTAAGCCTTGTACAAGACTGGGGTAGGTGGGGATGTAGGCTCATCAGAGAGCGTACAGAATTGCCACCTAACAAACAAGAGGCTGGGGATTTAAGCAGGCACTTTGTGCATTACTGAGAAGCAAATACAGCTTTCTATGGCTTAATAAAATAAATTACAAATTGCTCCGGTGTTCAACTACTTAAAGAAAGCTGGTAGTTTTTTCACCACTTCCACAATTCATAATTCTCAGACGTTTTTGGAAGAGTTGTGCCAGTTCTTCGCAAGACTGTGAATGCCGTCCCTGAGCAGTGCACACAGCGATTAGGGGATGTTCTCCCCCCTTCAAAATGTGTTAATGCATGAGGAAAAAAACAGGCATAAAAAACAATGCCTATTTAAAACTTTAAAAGGCATTGGGCTGTTTTCTGGACAGATGGCAGATTTTGAGCAGCCTGCCTTATCTGGGGGACCTCCTGTCACTATAAACAACTCATGGAAACTAAGACGTCGATGCCATTTACCAGGCTGAATTTTACCCAGGAGAATGGCAGGATTAGGAGCTTTATTTTCCTGTTACACAGGAATTTTCCTGTTTGTAAAGATGTATTCCCTGCATAAAATACCTATTGTACTGAAGAAGAGGAGAATTAATCATACTTCACGGTAAAACATATGGATAAACACGTGGGTAGCAACAATTATCCAAAGATACCTAACACGATGACACTGAGAGATGCCTAATTATAGCCTTGGACTTCCCTTCAGTTGGTGATGTACAACCACATATATGGAACAAACCCTTCCTTAAAGATTGGTGCCGAGACCTAGCAGTGTAGATTTTTTGACACATAAAATTTCTTCCTTACATCAAAGGCAAAAATGCTTAAGAATGAACTTGTTATGAAGCTTTTTATTTTTAATATTGTAGCTCCTATACTGTATTTTTAAATCAATTTTGGGAACAATTAAAAGCCAGTCCATGGCTGGCTTCTGTATGAGTGTTATGATCTTCAAGGCAATCTTTTCCATTGGAGTTTGAATGATAAAGGACTCCCATAAATTTTAAAATTAACTCAGTTCTCTCTATATTCCTCCTCGAGTGCTCATTACTTTGATCCAAATTGTGGAGAGTATATCTCTGCAGCCTTGACATACCTTCCCATGGCCAGTCTTTAACATACAGAGCCAGATTCTCAGCCGCAGTAAATCTAAGCAGTGAATCAAAGTTGATGTCTTTAGGCTAATTTACACCAGCCGAGGCTCTAGCCTGGTCCTTGGACTGCTGATGAGTCCTTAAGGGGGAACTAACCCCAGGTGTCACCCTGGGAAATGCACAGCGGGTTTCCTTGGCACTGCCAATGCACAGTGCTTCACCTTGGGATGAATGCACGAGGCAAAGGACTTCCACGTGTACTATAGTGATCGTATTTTCTTCCCACTATCATGAGAAGGGAATTTTTTGCCCCTTTTTGCTGCAGTTACAGACATAGAAAAAGAGATGGAAATTCTTCCTGCTGCAGAGCTAGGGATAGTAGGGATAAATACTCATGTTTTATAGTGTTTTTTTTTCTTTCTCCAGAGGGGATCATCCCTGGGGGAATGCTGTGCTTCTGTGGTTGAAGAAGAGTCTGGTGGCAACAGGTTTAACTGCAGCATATCTCTCTTTTTTAGATTTGGAGGAAGACAGATGAACAATCTATTAAGAAAAAAGAGAACAAGAATAGCTGAGGGACCACTCCCAGTTGCTGAAGCATATACAAAAGCGAAACTGTGAAAATTATTCAGGTGCACTGGAAGTGAAAACTTTTTTCCTGGTCTGAGGTAGTTTTTGTAGGTAACTTGTGACCTTGCAGACCCCCAGGTTGGTGCATTAATGAAAGAAAGCGTTTCATTCCCAAAAGGTGAAAAATAACCTGATATTTTGGAAAGTACCTTAACAACCAAAATCTCAAGGACTTTTACATACAGCTATTACCTCCTACAATGCAAATATTTTAAAGAACATTTTTAACAATGCTGTGTTCATATCCTGGTATGTAAGTTTTTCAACTTCAGTGCCTAAAGATCGTAACAGCATTTGTCATCAGTAAATGCGTTCATTAATTTTTTATTTTGCAAGAACAGTCATTCATTAAGTAGTATTCGAACAAACACTTATGTTTGTGACTTCTAGCCGTGGCATATGTTTCCAAGTGCCGGTACATTATTTTCTTAAACCTCCAAAGCATGTAACTGTGATATCCATCTCTTCTCTGAAAATTACAAACCACCAGGTGAGAAAGGCTGAAAACACAAGTCAGTAAGACCATTCCAGCAATTTTCAGAAGGTGAAAGGCTCCGTAGCAGATGCTGGACTTCAGCTCATTGAAGCTAAAGTGGATTCTGGGGATGCTCAGGCACAGATGTAGCTTTTCTCCCACTCAATCAATGCCCAGGTCTAGTAAGAGTTGCACAAGAATATCTTCAACAGAAATCACAGGAATGGTATTTGCAAAAAGGCAGGCATCTGTCACATAGAGTGAAGAAGGGGTTGTGTATCACACAGCTATAAAACTGCTGCGTGGTGAAGGAACCTCTCTTTTGTCTGGCTACTGGTACAAACACAAAGACATCTCAAGTTTCTCAAGTCCACCATGTAACACGAGTGACTGAAGCATCTTAAAGAGATGTCATGTCAGGCTTTAACAGAAATGATCAGAGAAACAAGGAATCTTCTGGTGCTTCTCTGATTTTATTTTGAAATTTTATTCTCAGCAGTGGAATCATGTTGTGGAGTTGAGAACAGACTTTCTCACAACTGTTTTTTCCAGCCACCAGTAATTTTCTCAACCTATCTAAGGCAGAACTGTGAGAAAAGGGAGAAACTTGTTTAGCTAGGAAAAAGAAAATGCAGTCTCCATTTTTTCTTTCCAAGCATATTTTGCAGAGTAATGCACAGTACTTCACTACCCGCCCAACAGTGTGGTGGTGGGATCACTCTGGGTTCACACACAGGCTGGCTGAGGTGCCTTCACCCACCTGAGCTGGGCAGGTAGGATGCCTGCTCCCTGGCGTGTCAGAGAGGCAGCATGCCATAACAACACTGGCCTGACAGCAGAGATCATCCCTTTGTTTATTTAATACCATTCCTGAAGCGCAGAGCCCCTGTGCAATGAATTACAGTGTCTGGGCAAGGAGTTTGCACCAGGCGGTCCATCACTTGCAAATCTTACGCTGAGGACAGCCACGAGTGAAGGTGCCAGATTTTTAGTTGGTGTAATTTACTGTTGGTCCATTAGCCTCAAAAAGGCTGCGTGAGTTCAGGCCCCCTAAATGAGTCTTCTGTAAATCTGAAGACTATGTCAGACAGCTCCAGCTGAAATGACAGACCCTTCCTGATGCGTTTTGCAGCTACGAATTGCTTTCCTCAATGCCCGTGACAAATTTTTATTGATGTCAATGTGAGTCAAGGACCTAAAGCAAGTTTCGCTTCTGCTACTGATTAAAAGAAAAAGAATGAAGGGAGGAAGGAGAGAGAAAACCTAAGAGTTCAGTAAAATTTTTAAGTATTAATATTGCCATGATTTTATTAGCTGTATATTGAAAATCAACACAACATAACTGAAATATATCTCAGTGACATCTCAGTGTCCAACTCTGCCTGTTGCATTTCCTTGGAATTATTCATTTACTTTGATCACAAAAGCATTTCAAGTAGCTTGTAGATTGTTAAATAAATACAAGAAATCTGAATTTGCATATTGAATTTATGAGCTTTTATAAATCTGTTTTGTGCAATACTAATTATTATAATGATAGCTGAGTAAGAAGCAACACCATACAAGACTTAATTCAAACAACATTTTTGTTATATGCTCTTGTTTTAATTTTCTAGCTTCGCTGAATAACTAGAAATCTTTGCAGCTGTAGCAAAGTGCCTCATATATAATGTATAGATCACATCCTCTTGCCATTTTTCACAGGTGCCTGGCTATTATATGGCTCAGAATTCATTCATAGTGCCTATTAGAGGTCTTTATATGTAACTGACTTCCTTTCTTGAATATTTATAGCTTTTATGAGACATTTATGGGTAGACCCAACAAGAGTTTCTAAGGAAATACTGGGAAATAGTTCTGTATAACATCATTAATACACAGTTCTTTGATGGTAATGGCCACAAATGTCATCTAATTGCTATATTCTTACTTTGTCTAAGCTTTGTATTGATGGGGAGACTGCTATAGAGAGCCTCTCCAGTCTAAAAGGTCTTCTGGGAAAGAATTTGTCTCCCACGGAAAGTAACACATTTCAGTCTAGAAATTAACCATTCAGGCCAGGATATCTGTACCAGTGATCACGGTGGGTTGCGCTGAAGGTTGAAAATACTTGAATGAAAGGTAGATTGTATGTGTAAAAATATTTGTAAACCAGATAAGATTGACTTGGTTCATGTTGTGACAAAGACAGTCCTAAGAGCACAAGCAACATTGCAAAGACTAATGACTCATTGTTTGAAAGAGAGAAACGCTGTTTTGTAGAGTTGCACGTAATAGTGAGATTGAAGTATTAGATAGTATTTGCTGGCAAATTCAGAAAGGCAATGCTCCTTATCAGAGATACCTCAAGGGTTTAAGACAACATCTGCTCCTTCTAATAAAGTTATATTCATCAGTGTGGTCAAGGAGGTTATAACAAAATGACACATTTTCCTACTCTACCCTTGTTAGACACTTACATTAAAAAGGAGGATTGAAAATGTGTGTGTATACACACACACACACACACACACACACGTATCTATTATTTCAAGCTTTGTTCCCCGTGGGTCTATGGATTTACCTCTTGAGGTGACTTCGGTTTAAACAACACTGTATCAAAAAGAAAAAGGTATAATGTAATTAATATTTGTATGAAAGCATAGAGTCATGTTTTTCCATCCAGAAGTACTGCAGTGAGACTGTTTCATACAGGAGGAGCTGCTAGTCAGCATGGTGTAAAGCAGAAACTATGGCATCCGCACTATTTGAATCCCAGAGTTGGCCAAATAATAAGTGGATTATGAGATAAATTTGGGTATGTGCTAAGACCTTTAATAAATTAAGCAAACGGTACTTAAAGAGTTTCTATGGGTGCAAAGTAAAGTATATATGCCATAACATAGGTACATACACTCTTTTGCTTTTGCTCACTGTCTTAAAATGACAAATATCTTTCTATACTTTCTAGATAGGATATTAATAAATAAGGTGTGAAATTTTGTCTAACTGCTGATATTGAGGGTAAATATATTTGCTTCTTTTAAGTTGGTTATAAAATTTGCAAGAAATAAGGAATTCAAAATAGTATTTGCTTATTTTTGGAGGCAAACATTAAAGGCTTTTTGCATATTCTTCCCTTTGTCCCTTAAACTGCTCAGCGTACTTTCATACCGCTCCCCGTTGCTGGGGTGAGACTCCTCTCCGGAGTAGCTCCTGGCATCTGCAACAAGCTTTTCTGCAACTTCCATGCTTCACCAGTTCCATCTATTTTTATATCTCATCTCTTCTCCCTTGACTATCTCTTTTAATTTCTCTCCATCTGCTTTTTATATTAACTTTATAACTCCATATAACATTTGTGATGCAGTTTGCATGAAAAACACCAGCTACCCAAAATAACGTTGAAGCTTATGGTTAACCCTGTTGAATGGATTTGCGCCTGTGGAAGGCTGGTTCCTCCTCCGGTGCACGCAGGAGCAGCTCATTGACAGCAGTCAGAGGAGAAAATCTCAGCATTTTAATATTTCAGTATTAATCCTCAAGATGAAGAGTTGATTGCACTAGCTATTGGGCAAACATATAAAACAAGAAAGCAGAGCTTGCAGCCAAAAAGTGTAAAATATTTATGAGCACACTGATGGCAATGATAGAAGATGAAGCATATAGAAAGCCTTTTTTTATTTATCCAGTACAAGATTATATCTAGAACATGGCTAACTAATTGCACTGGATCTGTTTTGTATTTCCTGCACAGGACAGAAAGCCCTGTTAATGGAAACTGCCTAAGTCCAGTGCTTCAGTATTCAGCTTTTTACCTTCTCTAACTTGCTCCAGCACGTGCTATAGATTTTAATAGTACATGAGCAAACCTTTCCCTATACAGAAGAAGTCCACATCTTTCAATTTACTGAGGGATGTCTATGGGCAATGTTTACAAGAGCTGCCAGGTAGGTCATACACCATTTCCAATACTGTGAGTGATTTAAGGCCATTAAAATAAATAAAGAAGAGTGGACTCTGCAGGCGGTTGTAACTGCCCAGTCAGTTATAATAATAACATAATATAGCAAATAATAGATTTAGAATTAATCTAGATTAAATTTTAGATATAGAATTAATCTAGTCAGTGTAGCCTGATTTTTTCATGCTGTGGCAGCCCTTTAGTGTTTCAGTTGCAGCAAGCTGCACATATACCTACACCTTTTGGTCTCTAGTCCAATAACAATTATTTACTACAGCTAACAAATCTTCAAGGCCGTGTAACCCGTGTTTCACCTATACTGACCTCTCACACAACTTATCAGAGCAGTGTAAAATGCCATAAGTATATTTCCTTGTGTACTGTGCAATGTCAATTTTTCTTTTTGATGTTGCTGAAGTTCATTTTATCTAGTGCCAGTATATTAAAAATCTATTAATGTTTCACACATAAAATGAACACAAATTGAGCTACTGTAAGATTTATATTGTAACGTACAAAGACCCAAAAGTAACTCTAGCATTATTATGCCCCTGCCTGTGCCAAATTGAACTCCTAACGCTATTGACAAATGTTTCAAAATTCACATGTATTTCTTCCTGACCGCTCTCCCAGCCATGAACTCAGAGCTGTTTTCACTGCAAGTCAGGTCAATGAATTACGCTTGCCAGAGTTGCTTCCCAGTCCCTCCAAGTGACCTCCTCACCCGCAGAAAGAAAATTCCTGAAGGAAATCCATGTGTATTGAGAATTACTTCACTAAAATGGATATAAGATGCCTCTTGAAAATCAGGCAACATCAGTCTTCCCATTATTATTCACCGTCTGGCTTTGGAAATACTGACATGGAGTCTAAATACCAGTTCTTTCCTTAGTCAGTCAGGTTGCTTCCCATGATTTCTTTCTCTAAGTGCTCATGGCTTTAAAACTTATTTATGCCTCTTCTTTTCAAAATACCCTGGATTACAGTTATTTTCTTTGCTGCCTTTTCTGGCGGTACTTCAAGATGTCCAGCTTAGCCTGTTATGACATAGTTTATGAACTTAAGCAAGTGGTACAAGCAAACTACTGAAGCTGAAATCTCTTAGGCTAAAGAATTAAGGAGGTTTCAATGTTTGTGGTCTGAATACAGTAGAAAATTGGGCTCGGTGAGATTCAGAAAGACCATACAATCCTTTCCCACTCCAACAGAGGACCAGCTCTCCCTGAACCAGCCTTGACAGATGCTTCTCTGACCTGTTCTTGTCCCCCGTTATGGAAAGTCCGCAGTTTCCCTTAGTATTTTTTTTGCAGCGATCACCTTCCCGAACTATGATGAAGATGTTTTTCTTAAAAACTTAAGTATCTCTTACTGCACCCTGGATTCATTTCTTCTTTGTCCAATTCACAGCAGACTTGGAAAACAGCCTAATCTCTTCCCTCAAGTGGCCTTTTAGGCATTTGAAACTTGTATGTCCCTTCAGGCTATTTTGTCCTGACAAAATAGCTCACATTCTTTCCATCTTTCCTTATAGGTCATGTTTTTCATAAGAGGAAGAAAAAGAAGGAATAGTATTTGGTGGTTGACATATAGGCGTGCTGGTCATGGTTCTCTGGTGTTGCTCATCTTGGAGAGCGGGTGTTGTCTGGATGGCAAGGGTGAGTGTTACCCTCACCGCCGCTCTCCTTCCTGCAGGGAAGGACCCATGACTTGCTTAGTGAGGGCCACAAGCTAGACCGGGGCTCTTTTCTTTTTAAAAATCTACTAATGTTGCCTTTTCCTAATGAGTACAGGTTATTCTTATATCCTATAATGTTTGGATAGCAGAGAGCAAATAGAAAAACATATTCCTCCTATAAAGGAAATACCTTTGTTATGTGCTTCCTTCCCACCCTTTGTTGTTGTTCTTCGTATTGATTAAATCTTCATTTAGCTTCATCGTTTTTCTTAGTTTTCATCTCACATGCTCACTACACCTGGTTTCATAATCTGTTGTCATGGAAATCAGACAGATGTCAAAAACATGGTTTTATCACTTAATTGTGTGATCCACACAAGAGAAAGAATAATGTAGAGAAACTGATGGGAAGTTTTGCAGGTTAAAGCAAAACAAGAAGACAATGGTGAGTTAAAAACAAAAAAATTACCTTTTACATGTAACAGTGTTCTCATTATCGCCACTGGAAAATGAAAATTTGCAGGTATTGTTTTCTGTGCCCATTTTTGTTTATTATTTTACATGTTGAACCTTAAAGGCTCCTGACCTCTGTCCTTCATATGACTTAGTGGCACAAAATGAGCTGTGATTGTGCAGGGAGTATCACCGTGTAAGCTGCTTATACAGTTAGGGCTTTGCCGATGGTCATTGAGCTCAAGCCTAGCAAGTAGTGTAGGAGGTTTCTTGCACTTGTTAAACCATCACTAACAGCAAAACAATAAAACCAAAGGTCATTCTCCTGGATGTCCAGCAGGGTGGGCAGAGGAGTCTTATTTCTATCATGAAAGGAAATGGCATTTCAGTTCTTGCTGAGGACTGCACAGCCCCATTGAATGCGATGAGGTTCAGCATCACTAAACCGAGAGCGACGTCCCACGGGGCACATGCAGAAGTTGCGCTTGCCCCGAAATGCTGTGTCCCATCAATACGTTTCTAAGCTTAGCTGAGTGATAGGGTGAACATCTAATCTCAGGGTAAAATGGCAACAAATGAGGCCAGTGCTAGGGCTGGAAACAGAGGCAGCCATAAGAATCTGTGCTTCTTGTTCACGATACAGTCCTCTTACCACCAAGACATTTATCGTATCAATGTCCACGCAAACAAGTTAAAGAATTTTGTGTTTTTAATGCCAATACCTCACCACCTCTGTTGAGGATGTCACCTTCCATGTATGTGTTCGTACAGCAGTTTTCCAATTAGCTAGTAATGTTATTCCCTTTTACTTTTTTATCAAGTTTCTACTAAGTACAGGATATGGTTTTTTATGCTTGTTACAAAAGTAGTCCCATGATATCTGCTTATACATCTATTTTGAAATGTCAGCCACACAAATGAATCTACCTAAAATAATGCTGGATCTACAGAAATTTCCTACATACAGGAAATTTTCAGTGCTTCCTTGTTATGTTGCTTTTCAGGGAGGATATGTATATTCTGAGGAGAATGGGTGCAATTTGATTCTGCTTTGTAAATTAAGCACATCAACTCGATTCGTCACTTCTGAGTGTAGTTGGAAACACATAGTTTTCTTTAGGGTATAAAAATACATCTGTTTCTTTGTTTGTCCAGATCAAACAATGAAATGAAAGACTGAAATCAGGATGGAAGGAGGAATGGGAGGAAAGAAGGAAGGAATGAGTGAACCCAGCTTGAATCTCAGATCTTAGGAAGAATTTGCTGAGTCTGGCTGTTGAAGAAACAACCTTGAATTATAGATTGAACACATCTGTACAGGAATCACTGAGAGACACTGCACATAAAACTCTGTGTCCACACTTTCACACAATCACTTTCCAGATGAGAGCAGCATTTTCCATAGCACAGGATCTGCAAAATATGCACTGAGACCCTTCCTTCAGGCTATCTGCACTGGCGTGCTGAGACCTGCTGTATGCCATCTATATCTGCCACAGCAATTGCTTAGCTTCAAACTGGCATAAGCATGATGACAACTATATAGCGTCTACCAGTCTTTTAATATTTCATACAACAGAATGAATTGTAGCTTTTCAGTATTAATTCATATTGCAGCAACGACATTATAGTTGGAGAAGGGTAAAATTAACATGTTATTTATGTTGAAATTACATTGAATCACAAACAGTGTTCCTGGAAGGCTGAAAAACTGAATAATTTTGAATAAATTATTGATGATTTTAAAAGCCTTTCTTATTGATTACAGGTTATACTCTTAGATTAAAAGAGTGCAGCTAAGTCCTGTCAGAGTCTTTCAAAGTCAGAGTTCATCAGAGTAAACAAGTACCACCATGCTGTAATCAAGATCAGCCAAAGAGGAGGAAAATGCTAACACGTACATTGCTTTATAGTTTAAAACCTTTCTGTTTATTATTATTTTGCTTTCTAAAAATTACTCTAGAACTGTACAGAACAAAATTAAATAAAAGTATCTAAGGTGCAGCAAGTCCTCTTCAGTCCACCCTTGACTGTTGAGTGTTGGTGTTGGGTGACACCTCGGTCAACCAAAGGAGCTGCTCCAGCTGCGAGGCACCGAGCAACGTGAACTGCAGAATGGCAGACTCCCTTTAATAATACTCACCTCGCATATTTTTCTCCAACCCCTTGCAGCCTGCTTACCAACTGGTTCTCCAACAATGGTGCATTAGCTCTGCATTGTTACAAACATACTGGCAGTATTACCACAGGCTGTTCCCAATTTACTTGTGGATAATTGAAGTATCCTATTGTTAGCTATGTTTTGTTTCTCGTTCTGTTTCTTCATACAGTGTGCTGTGGTCATGTGCATTTCACCCTAGAGGTCTGTAGTAAATTCCTGTAATTACTTCTCCACATCTCTTGTTCATTCATTCCAACTGAAATTATCTCTGAACATTAGTTCCATTTGCTAAATCTCTTCTTGCTTTATTAACTTTAATCAAACTAATATATACTGCTAAATGAAAGGTGGTCTAGGATGCCCATACCTGGCTCAGCCCTCTTCCCAGGGGTAAACACCCTCTTGAAACAGTGACACAAGTTAATTTTGCAATTATCAGAATATAATTTGGCTGCCGTAATTTCAGCAATAGTTGCCATTGATGCCATTTAAAAGCTGCATTGCTACTGCAAAATAGATCTGAAAAAAATTCTATGTATAGTCACTTGAATTTCAAAGTAAGTTCACTCTGCCATGGAGATTGCATCTCCATTAATGTTTGCTTTTCATAAGTTTTGAGTGAAAGAAGATTTCATTGGGCAAAGTGCACTCCCTACTCATGGAGAGGTGTGATTAAAGAAAGGAAAGAGAAAGGGTTTGGCTTTCATTTGTATTTATTTTTAGAATTTGTGAAGTGCACAGATTCTATGGCATTGAGAAAACACAAAAGACTGGTTGAACACTTTATAACTCACATTGCTGTTAAGGAAAAAATTCGCAGAGAAAAAAAACATGAGAAGTATGATGGCTTTAAAACTCCTCATTAAAATCAACCTAACTAGACCTCTAAAACCATTTTGACTTCAATTAGTCTGCTTTTCTATGTCAAATACACATTAATGGCCCAATCCTGTTCCCACGGTAATCAGTAGGAATATTGCCCCTTGTATGAATAGAAGTGAACAGGAGTTCAAAAGTCAAGCCAGAGATCTCTGAAGAGCAGATAAAAGCTGAGCCTCAAGCTCAGGTTTTCAGAGTGTGTTCAAACTAAGATGATATCTAGAAAAGTTGATTTTTTTATATAGCAATATATAAAACACAGAGATAAATTTATCAGGGACGTTGTTGCTGTTCATTGTATAGTTGAATTATTACATAGACAAAGGGAGGAGAATGTCCTCCTTTGTGCCACCATAAGTAGCATGAGCTTACAAGTAGTGAGGTGTATTTTTGTCAATTATAAAAGCATTGCTAAAGCACACTGATTGTACATATATGTGGTATGGATTAGATTCTGCCCCAGCCAGTTAAAATGGAAATCTTGTACACTGAGACATATGGGAAACAACAGAGGACACGTCTTGTGATGGCTAAAAATCTTGCTAGTCACAGTCCTTTCACTTGAATTATGTGCTACGGAATTTCTTCAGAGCACATTGTAGAGGAAAGTGAAGGTGGTTTTCTTCCAACAGGTACCCACCACAGTGCGCACTTGTGCTTCAGTCTGAAAGAAGGCAAGAGAGTAAGTTTGAGGAGGTACTCTAATACTGCGTGAAAATATCACCTTGGAATTGCTGAATAATAATGGCCATAACAGATACATAAATGAATCCTGTATAGGACAACTTTTGTGGCCAAGTAGCCTTTGATCTTGAAGGGTTATGGCTTTAGGATATTTCCCAGTAATGAACAAAAATACTTACTTTATTGCCATACACTGAATTCCTCCTGAAACACATCTATTTTGTGTGTCAGATATTGGGACTGAATTAATTATTTGCTACCTGAAATTTGATTGGGACAAACACAATGAGTCATGTGAAAAAGAAAAGGTTGTCACCGTCGTGCTGAAAAGCATGGCATGACATGCAATTCATAAATCTTCTGTGTCAACGAAAACCAGCAGAAAGTCCAAAATAGATTCTTAATGTGTGATTTCTGAATCATGCTCTGCCTAGACAGCTACTGGTCAGCTTTTATGTTTTAAGGCTATCCCTGAAATGTGGATGAAGCTGGTTCTACTTTTTAATTGGAGAATAAAAATTGTCAAGCTTGTGCAACAGCACCTAATAGCCAACTATATCAAATATGACTTTGAAAATGACTGAACTTATAGTTCCTCTGGAGTGACCTATTTCAATAACAGAATATACGTTGTTAGTGAATTTTACTGAAGCATTATGGGTAATAGACTGAACTCAGAAAATTCCCTGACTTCTGGGATAACAGCAGGGGATATTTATTGATATGTTTTGAAGTTATTGCAGCTTTTTGGCTTAGCCTAAGTGGAATTTGTAATCCTACAAACAAATGGGGCAAGAGCCTGCTATATAACGCCAGCACAGGGCAGGATCCCAGCTGCCAAATTTGATTCTTGCTCTCTTCACAGGTATGCTGCATGTGGTATATAGCTTTTTAATGACACAAATAACTCCCTTCCCAGTGGCAATGCTGTCACAGGGGTAGATTCTGGCAACATGCAGTTGAAGACCGATCCCACTTTGGTCTCCACTCTACTCTTGCTGTGGACTGGGACAGTCCCTATAGGAGTTGCTTTCCCTCCCCTCCTTTCTGGACAAGAAAGTTTTAGAAGAACTGGGAAAAAAACTAAATTCTTTTGCACAAGAATCTGGGCTTGCTAATTAAAAATTAATAAGGAAAAGCAACAGGGAAAAAATAATAGCAAGAGCAAAAAAAAAAAAATTTTGTTTCCAAAACTTCCGAGTCTTCAGCTCTTTTTTTTCAGACACATCTATAATCCTCCATTACCTCCCAAAGAGAGCTTTCCTGACCTATAAAAGTTAGATAGCTGGCCTCTTTTGTCCTGAATTTATCTTTATAGGAGTCCCCTTGCAGGTTTTAAAATTAATAACAGCACAATTCTTGTACCTTACCTGAGTGAATTTGGTGTATTTTCATGCTGTTCATCTTCAAATATCTGGACTGGTAGTTTCCACTTTCCCTCGAGAGAAGATTTAAATCTCTCAGTTGCATACTGGGAACCAAGTTATCATTTTTAAGACTTTGTTGTAAGACCTAGACCCTTGCTGGTCTAATTATATGTTAGGTAAAAACACAGAAGATGTATATCTTTTACATCAGCTGTCTTGTAAAATCAGATCTCTAAAATAACCCTATGGAAGCTGATAAACCAAAGGGAAAAAAAAGACCAGGTAGCACATATGAACAGGACAGACCTACATTAATGTGTGTCTTTTGGAAAGGGTTAGCAAATGTCGAGAATAAGGAGACAGCTTTTGACGTCTCTGAACTTGTTTCCTTACAATCAATAGAGTCACACTTACTATAAAGTTTGTAATGGATGGATCATTCCTGAAGTTTTTAAACACGACAAAAATATAAATCACCTTGAATCTACATTTCAGGCATTATATTATATAACATTTATTATCTGATCCTTTTACCATCTTTATGCCATCAAAATGTAAGGTTGGAAATATCAAGATTTGCTGATTAACATTGTGATGTGATTGATGTGCTATTTAGATTACTTCAATTTTATAGCATTTAATTTTCGAATGTGCACAGGTCTCTTGTCAATAGCTGTATCATTTATACAAAGAGTGAAGTCCCCTTTAGTAGCAATTTTTAGTAAAGGAAATTACTCTGACCCAGTAAAAAACATGCAGGTTGCTGCAACTGGTTGTTTAAAGCATTTTGTTTTCAAGATTATTTTAAAACAGGAAATCCTAATGGATGTGGCAGCCAGTGTCTTCACAGAAGATATGATTCATCTTCCTAAATAACAGTCTTCTTTAAACCAGAATATAATTGCCATGGGGAACTGAATTTGCTGTGTTTCTAATCATAGAATCATAGAATAGTTTGGGTTGGAAGGGACCTTTAAAGGTCATATAGTCCAACCCCCCTGCTGTGGGCAGGTGAAGATAATTAGAAAGCTATACATAAATATTTTTTCAAAAAATCTCTCTGTTCTTATATTGGTAAATAATGCGTGTTTTCATGCACACAATGGTGGAACTGGCATATGTTAAATCATCCAATTTTAGTATTTAGGAGATGGACAGAGCACACTACACATGGCCATTCAAGTAGTACAGCAGGACAGAGGTGGTGGACTTTTGGCCAGGACACCAAGCATATTGTAAAGGTCTACTAGAAATTTAGCCTTGAACTGGAGTAATTTAGGTATGCTGTGAATGGGTGCCTCTGATGGGCTGGGTGTCTGGAAAGAGGCTTAAAATCAGCAAGCTCGTTTCCTTGGACCATGATTAAGAGTTGATCTTAGCCTTCAGAATATGGGAAATGAGTATGAACATCAGCTGAATGTCCCAGGAGATTTGTGTCTTCCTGATCGTGAAATCCAATCAATTCTGGCCAGCGACAGAGTTCAGATATCTTATCTGCAGGGCTTTCGCTGAAAACTTTTCCAGATAGTTGGCAATGTTAAGACATTATCTGTTTTCAGGGTTGTAGCTGTATCAGGATCAGAAGAAAGAAAGTAATAAAGCATGGATAAAACATTCCTCTGTGGCCCAAACTTCTCAGAAATACAGCTGAATGCTGCAGCAGGAGCACTTCTCATACCCGTAGTATAGAAATATCCCCAAAAAGATTAGG
>NW_008825411.1:1244976-1269592 GCF_000699105.1 Pygoscelis adeliae
TGTCCTGAAAAGAAAACCCACACATCCCAAACTGGCAGCTCACTGAATCTACAAACACTGCTCCCTTGTTTTTCCATTCACTCCTAGACTGGCTTAAAAATAATAATAAAAAAGAGTCATCTTGAGAAGTAGGGTGGAATAAATCAAAGTTGATGGAGCTACTATTATTTGAATACTGCAGGGTTACCAGGGAGATGGGCCGCAAAGGCCTGAGTGCCATCCAGGGTTGTGAAAGACCTATTTAAGACCTGATTCAACATGGAAGTAAATGGAAAGGCAGCCATTTGACTTACATGGGTATTGATTGAGTTCCCATGAAAGGAAAGTCTCGAAGAGCGTATTTTAATGTCTTGCAAAAGGCTTGTATTCAAAGACATAAAGAGAGCAAGGTTTGAGTCATCTATATTACAAAAATATCCAAATGAAGATATGCAGTGCAGTTTTCCTGGCAGACTAAACACACCTAAAAAAAAAGCTTCAATACGTCATCAAATGCTATGCTCCAAACCACGTTACTGTGCTTGGAGTATGGTTTTCTTTATGAATCCCTACCTAAACTCTTTAATGGGCATAAACTTCCCGTTGACTTTCCTGCAGCCCTGTTCTTACCTGCAGCCCACGACAAGCAGCTGGCACGGGCCTTTACTCAACAGATGGCTGGCACAGGGGCTTACGCGCATTTGCTTGTCTCTGGCACTAGTCAGGGATGAATGATATAAAAAAATCCTTCACAGTTGTTGGATGAAAAAAATACAGTCTGGTCCATCTGAGTGGAATTATTATTTTCAATGAGAGTGGTTTTGAACTTGGTACATTTTCAAAGGCCAGCTGAATCTCTTGGGGATCTGTGAAAGGAGATCAAAAAATTATCTGATATCATTGTTATTAGGATTAATAACAGTGATGCTGGTCATTTTTTTAACAAATGAGGATTCCTCTGGCTCTTGTTTCAGTCAGCAGTTGAGAGCTGAATGCATGCTTCAGGGAGATTTTCCATGACACATGTTTTCTTAGGAATGCTCTATCTCCATTAATACAGAGAGGTCAGTTTTTAATCATCCTAACCAATTGTTAGGAGAAACAAGAAACAGTAGTGAAATAACAGACTTGATTTCAGGAAGTGTCTATCTAATTGGTGCCTTATTAGACTCTGGTATTTGGATGCTAAGCTATTTCAAAAAGCAACATTTAGTGTGTGGTCTATGCACATTTTATATGTGCCCTAAATAATATAAGAAAGAGAGGAATCTGCAGAAAGGAGCTCATGGAAGAGAAAACGAAACACAGGACTGTTTATTAAGCCTTAGAAAAATGAAAAGGGAGGCAAAACCCTATGGAAATTAACTGGATCTGATCTTGTGCTCTGTGATGTTCACAATTTTTCAGTGCACGGCTCCTTGTGTACATCCCTGCAAGATGGCTGAAAAAGTGGGAATGCTGTGGGAGTCGTGTGTCCCTAGCAGGGAAAGTAAAGAATAGTCTCTCCAAAGCAGAACTCAAACCAGAGTCAGTGCTGACTGCAAACAATTTCCCTAATTAAAGGGTCAGGAGAAGTTAAAAAAGTTGAGTTTAGCCATGATGTGCTGTCCTGCAGATGTGTATGTGAAGTACACAAAAAGTGTCTCCTGGCAGGCTGAAAGAAAAGTCTTCCTTATATCTTGCCTACTCAGGATACATACCTGTTGATATCTACTCCCATAGTCCCAAGCTTTGATAAATCCTCATCACTAGCTAGAACTACTCCTTTCACAAAACAATCTTCCTTCCTTATGCACTTCTATTTCTTCTGACACTCTGCTGTTTCATCTTTAGCTAGAAATAGCGAGAAAAAAATTTAGAGTTTTAGTGAAATAATATGAACCTCAATTAATTTCCATATCTATTAGTAAAGAGTTTTTCATTAAGGCATGGTCCACAAATATCTGTAAATCTCAAATTGTATTTTGGCTTAAAATTTTGTAAGTATTTTGGTTTACAATTTTGTAAGTAAAACTCTACAAATGAGCAAATAAAATGTGTTCCCATCTTTATGAATTTCTTTCTTTTTACAGTTAAACATTTTTAAAACATTGGGCTCAACTCTGCATTTCCATGCAACCTACAATAAAGGCAGGGAGGAGGCTAAGTTACCCTTTTACCTGCAAAAAGCATCTGATGAGCAGTAAAGTTGTCAAACTAAACCCACATTGCCTATGGGGTAGACCTGGAGTCGCTATCTCATTATGAGAAAGTTTTGGAAAGTACCTCAAAGCTGTTTTTTTTTTATAAAATTTTGTAAGTATTTTGGTTTACAATTTTGTAAGTAAAACTCTACAAATGACCAAATAAAATGTGTTCCCATCTTTATGAATTTCTTTCTTTTTACAGTTAAACATTTTTAAAACATTGGGCTCAACTCTGCATTTCCATGCAACCTACAATAAAGGCAGGGAGGAGGCTAAGTTACCCTTTTACCTGCAAAAAGCATCTGATGAGCAAAGTTGTCAAACTAAACCCACATTGCCTATGGGGTAGACCTGGAGTCGCTATCTCATTATGAGAAAGTTTTGGAAAGTACCTCCTCAAAGCTGTTTTTTTTTTAAGTTCTGCCTGATTTATGCAGGCCACTGGAAGCTGTTGCTGAAGTCAGATGTTTTCCATCTATACCTCCTTGCTGGTCCTCATGGTGGCCTTCTCCACCCCTGCTCTCAAGGGGCCACTTGCTCCCTGCAAGACAACATGTCTTTCCAAGAGACAGAAGAGTGATTGGTCTTTCTCTGCTGGGGGATCCCTCGGGGCTTTAGCTTGTCACTGACTTCATCAGTATTGCTCTGAAACCACCCAGGGATATCCGAGGATGTTTAGGGGTGGTGTTGTCAATGCCTTGGGGCTGCTCGGGTTTCATCTCATGCCTGGACCCTGCTGGGTGGCCGTCCCAGGGCCTGGCAGACTCCAGCGCTGGAGGAGATCCAGTGCTGCAGCTTTTCCCTGTGCTTGGTGTATCTCTTCTCTTGGCAGCACAACAATGCAGAACCTTGGGAATACAGGAGAGCGTCCGTTACCCTTAGAAACCTTGACAGCAAAACACCCTCATCCAAGCCAGGCTAGTTTTCTTTCCGGTGGAGGATTCACCAAAAGAGTTCACACTTTTGACCTCAGCGTAGAGCTTCTGCAGCGTGCCTAGGCTGTGTTCAATTTTCCGTGCCGTTGGGAAGATCTGGGCTTCACCCTGGTCTGCCTTTGGGCTGGCTGCGGAGGCCGGCTGCACTGGCCAGTCTCAGCCAGGTGACATGGCCAAGCAGGTTATGACCTGTATAGTTGCTAAAAGTAGAATTTTCAGCTTTCTATAATGGGAATATATGAACTGGAAACCCTGAAAAATGACAAAACATGTAGTCTCCATATCTAGCTTTTTTCCCAGACGCAACACATATCTAGAAACCATACAAAAGTAATTGAATTAAATAGGAATAATAAATGTAGCAATATAATTGGGGCACAAATAACTGCAGATCAGTAGAGCGACACAAATGCAATGGATAGAGGTCAGGGCAGCATCTGCTTTTCCCATCTTGCATATATGGAGAGGCAGGTATAGCAGTTTGTTACCCTGGAGCCATTCAAGCATACAGTATGCGGATTTCCAATAAACGGAGACCTTCTGCTTGAGCTTATGTTGCTTTCTTCCTGCTGCTGTTCTGGGATTTATCTGGAGTTCACAGGCTGGGTAAAGTGTCCACTAATCTTATGGCAGCACACTGAGAATATTTTCAGCAGTGCAGCTGGCGCAGGGGAAGCCATTCATAACCAGGCACAGGCTGTGCAGAGGAGCCAGCCGTGTGGATTTGGGAGGATTTTTCTGTATGCACAGGTGAAAGTAGATTTATTTCCACCTGAAAATTTTGGGGAACAAATTTTGGGCTCACTTCGAATGTAGGTCCTAATAGGAATCAAACATGAACGCAAACTTGAGTTTCCAACTTGCTCATGCTGCTAATATTCCTATACTGTTAGAAAAAGGATTTTGTGTGTGAATCAAATTACTACATCCTTGATAGCTATGAGGAACCACATGCATTGAAAAAAAAACCCTCTGCATATAGAATAAAAATATAAGAGAAAGGCAGCAAACAGAGGAGGAGAAAACACTTTCTCAGAAAAACCTGGGGAAGACAGGTTGAAATGAGAGTTGTGCCGAGTGTTATGGTGCTTCATTTAGTGCTACTAAGGATATACAGTTTGTTTTGTTGGTTGCACTTAAGTAAAACAGAGAGAAGCAGACTCCTTATTAGGCATCCAGCGTGCTGTGCTGCCGATCAATTTACCTCTACACTTCCCTTTGCTTCCAGTCCATATCTATCTATTGTCTTGGGTGCTTATGACTAGATATAAGCTTTTGAGGTCAAAGATGCAGTTTCCTGTAGCTGTTTTGTGCTTGCACAGCTGCTGGTGTGGCCAGCCCTTCATCTGCCACTGCCCCTGGAAGGTGATACTGAAATAAAAACAGTAAGTAGTAAAGGAGCCTGCAGGAGTGATCCCCGTGGGAGGGCATTGATTCCCAACAGTGAAGCAGAACAGGCGGTTTTGCCCCAGACCTGGATGCTCCTCGGGAGTGCAGGAGGGGGGAGAAAGCCTCCGACAGCAGTTTTCAGCGTGGGACCTGCCGAGATGCTCCTAAAGTATCCCCAAATAGTATCTCAGATAAGTGGTCAGTATGTTTGAAACATCAGCACGAATCACCGACATAAACAAATTGAGAACAAAAGTTCAAAATCTTGGCCACTGGAGGCTTACGTACATCTGTAGGGAGGATGCACTCGCCTGCAGGGGCTTGGGACTCCCCCCGAGAGCCACGAAACCCCGAAGGACCAAATCCCACGGCCATGGCCCCTGTGGGCACCGAGAGAGAAACCCAGGGCAGGCTTCAGGGGAACAGGCAGAAGGGAGTTTTGTTTGTCAGCAAAACGAATGCAACTTCTGACTATAAACGTAAGGATGATGTGTGTGCAGTCACCCAGGGTTCCTGTCTTGGTTAAATGTATTGCCAAGAACAGCAGAAGTCAGATGTGCTGAAATAATTCCCCCTTCTGGATCTCCACTTCCTGCAGTTCAGCATTCATTGTAGGCCAGTCTATATTTAGCAACAGTAAATTAGACATAATGTAATTAACCCAGAATGTTCTTTATTTTTCTATTGTAAATGGTAATAACAGTAAATTATTGTAAATAATTATGGAATGCTTACAGAATTTCCATAGACAAGACAATGCACTTTCATTTGATAAGATTTTATAACCGTACAGACTTTATAGCTGTGGAGGTAAATTACTGTTCCTGTGGTTTCAACGTAATGGTCTGTGCAGATAAAGTATTTTTGTGGAAATATGAATGCTTCCAGATGTTTCACATATTCTTCTCATTGATTTAAACTTAATCTTCACAGGATTGTGCATAGGGAGTTCATGTGAGGTATGCATAAAAGGCACAAATGCACAGAGGTAGGGATTTGGAAATAGAAAATGTAGGACTTTATACCAGTTTTAAATGCAAATGATGATTTGATTGACTATATCTAGCCAGAAATGCTGTTAGGTGTGAAACTTCATGTTATTTCTGATACCATGCCAAGAGAATTCAAATCTATAAAACTAATAAGCTAATTGGAATCATGCTAGTTTTGATATGTGCACTCTAAATTAAGCCTGAGGGTACTTGATGTCCAATTTTAAGATTTGCCTTGAATCTAAAATTTACTAAATAATTATTAAGATATTTTTTGGGAAACAATCCAAAATTTAATCCAAACGCATGTATCAAATAATAGAGACACAGAGACTCCCTCAAAGCACAAATATTTGTATTTGGTATGTGTGTGTCTTTGTGTTAATGGACAAATAACCTTCTATGACACAGAGTTTCTTTGGTCCATGGATATTTGAGTTTAGGAGTAGAAGAAAGCAATTAATAGGATGGTATTTCCTCCTTTTTTATTGCTAGAAATGTGAGCAATAAATCATAACGCCAGAGCATAATGCTTTGGAGGAAGGTATTTTATGGAAATAATACCAGCACCAAGCTGATGGCTGGATGCAGCCTGCAGGAGCATGGTGTGGAAGTACTTTTCAGAGCAGGCAGCTGCATCTTGGCAGCTGCAAGGGGCGAACCGCTACAGAAGAAAGTTCTTTTCTGATATAATTTCAGTCTGCTTACGACAAGGATATTCACACTTTATAAGACTGATACTGTACACAGTGTTTTATTGTGGGTACTTTATTGTTGAATCAAACATATCGTGAAGAATTTTTTTTTCCCTTCATTTACTTGGATCAAGGAAAAACATATTATTCTTTTGAGATCTCCTTGCTCATGCACGTGGGTTGGTAGCTCGGTGCAAGAAACCATTTAGTTACAGGCTCACCTTCAAGCACACACTTAAATCCTATTGAAATCAGAGAGCTTCAGAAGTGCGATTAAAACTAAGTATATGTGCAATGCTTTGCTGCAAAAGGGCCATGTGCTTGGGAAGGTATTTAACGTTACGTACAACTTGAATCAGACAAACAAACTTTAGGTTGGTATTTGAAGATTATTTTGTTAAACGCACATTTCCCATCCATGTTAAATGGATTATCTGCAAAACTCTCATAAAAATATGTAGCAAGAATAAAACATACAGTTTTCAATGCAAATTGTTAGCCAATCACTTAGGATTTTGGACAATAAAACAATCCTGCAAATTTGATCCCAATTTTCATAAAAAAATCAAAGGAATGCCATTCTGTTAAACTGGTGATTTGCCAGCTGAAAGAAAACATTGCAACGTGATTTGAAACTTTATTATAAGCTTTGCAAATAATTTGAAATGAGATGTAAATTAGCCTTTGATAGAAAAGCAGTCTTTACCGACTTCTACTTGAGATATTCTAGTCTTAACTAAAGCTAACAGCAGCACTGAGGGGCTGTTGTGGAGAGCAGGGGGAGCTGGGGCTCTGTGCTGGCGTCTCCGTGCATTACGCTCCCGAAACCCAGCTCTTGTTACGGCCCAGCATTTCCCCCCTGAAGGCGTTTGCTTTGGTTCTGATCCCAGTTCCACCAGCATCCCTGCAATGAGACCGCTAATTTCCGCAGTTTTCAGCCGTGACGACAGAACCTGGCCAACTAATTTAAGAGAACCTGGAAGAAGGCGTTTTACTTCTAAATCAGTTTTTAGAAAGGTTTGAGATGATTCTTGCAATTATTTTCATGAGAATGCTTTAATAACTCCACGTGAATGTTTCTGATGAGCAGAGGATGATAGTGTGATAATTCTGCCTTAAAATGGTGTGGGCTACCGTTGAAACTACGTGATTTGAAGGGTTCATTGAGAATAAATAGCAGTGCGAGAGGAACACGTAGAAGTGCAGAGGTTTGACTTGCTGATCTTCTAGTCATTTTTTAGCCATGAGCCAAGATGATATTGGCAAACATTGTTAAGTACAAAATAAAGTAATAATCTTTATAAGAATGTCCATACACTTCTAAACCTGTAGGGTCTTAAAAACCACAAAGTGATTGTGAATATAGGGCTCCTGGGTTAATAGCTGGAAATCAAATGCATTAGGAAGTCCAGCCAGAAGACGCTGATAAGAAAAATTCTTTGTTCCTTTGGAAATAGCAATACTTAAGATAAAAGTAGAGTACATTTTAGAGTGGAGATGGATCTAACTTCCAAATAAAACATGAAGTGAATATTGAAAAGAACAGCAGGGAAAGCACTTTTGATTTTCTTCCTGAGTTCAATATCTGAACTTTAAAAATAATTTATTTTTTGTTTGTGTTGATAGCTCTATAGTAAAATAAAACCTCAGGTTTTCCAGGCTTTTTATAGTCTGCATCGTTCTATTGTATCTTATTTGCTATTGTGTTGTTTTCTTTTTCCTTAAAGCAATGCTCTCTGTTTCTACACTATTGACATAAGCCAAAGAATGTCTGACATAAAAACTGCACAATAATTTCAGGAAAAAGAAAGGTATAAGCTGATGCTTAATTGCTGAAAACTTAAATGTTTATTACACGCTAGTGCAAATGGGCTGATTTCAGTACCAGTATTTGGGATTCACACCTCACCCAGCGGCAGTTCTGGATATTTGGTATTGCCACCTGCTGATGCTCAGAGAGTCTTAGTAATGAGATGGGTTTTTGTAATGGAAGGAATTACACGCTGTAGCCATCCGTGATAGCAGGAGATGATGTTCAGAGGTATGGGGTGGCCGCTGCTGTCCTAACGTCCTACGTACGCACTGCTGGGGAGCTGGGACAAACCCAGGACCCCTTGTTACTGAAGCCCATAGAGAGCTTTAATTTCAGATTGTACGGCAGGCGCTGTGCCATATTCTTCAGCAAGCAGCCGAGTTGTCCCTCCGGTGTACGGGAGCCTACCGCTGTAACACGTGTGTTAGGACGGTCTCGTAGGAAATGGAGCTGAGCTGTCACGGCGTGCCTGTCGGGCTCCTCTGCGGGTGCTGGTGTTGGCGTAGGAGGAACGCAGCAGGACAGCAGTCATGGCCCAGGGGCTCCTCGGAGGGACACCAGCCAGGGACAAACCGAGACCGGTACCCTGCTCTTTCCCACATGGGTTTAACACCACCATGCTGTGCTCCGTGCTCCTCTTGCATCATCCCTATGACCCCATTCTGGCTTTAGCAGCTCTCTCTTTACATAAACAACGCCCATAGCAACAACGACAGGGAAATCTTTTCCTCCGTCTTTCTGCTTTACAAGCAAAATATGATTTGTGGGAAGTGCAGCAAAATGTATATCTAGCATGTCCGAAGCATTGCAGAGGAATTTGAAGCAAATCCCGGAGTTCTTGATCTTTGTCAGAATACCAGGTACTCATGGTCCCGGTCACTGGATCATTTCTTTCATTCGTTAGCCTAATTCTCAATAATTTCTTTTCCTAGCTATATTCAATCAATCACCTAACTGCTTCCTTTACATGTGCAGCCACTTTGTTTCACTTCACAAGGAGAATTGTAGGCATTGCAATATGCTCGGAATATTAAACATGGGAGCTAACCTATCTGTCTTATATGTGTTCATCACATCGGGATATTAGTAAAATTCCTGAGGTATTTAAAAGAGGCATTGAAACCTCATTTACTCACAAACTACATCAGGTTTTCAGTGCTCACTCTGCTGAACGCTGCACATCCCATTTTTCAGTGAAGGATAAGTAAATGGGTCTTTTCAACGGAAGGGTAAGTGAAGAACACAACATATCTCTAATCTGGGTAAAATACAACTTCAGGGGCTTTTGGTATAACTCTTATGAAAACGTCCTTCAGAAGTTAGGCTGTAGCTAGCACAAACATAGGCATAAATAAGCAACTCCACCTTCATGTTAAAAGTCCCACACATTCAGGATCTTGGAGAAAAAAGAACAGAAAAAGGTGGAAAGAAAAGCACTACGTAGAAATCACAGTTTCCTTTGTCGTTTCCAACCCTCTCCCTCTCAGGTTTTAAAAATAATTCTCTAGAATTCAGCAGGGAATCTCAGCCATTTGAATCTATAATAGTGAGTGTTTCAGCTCCCCAGGATACTCCGTAGGCCTTTCTCATAATGGAAAGTCTTTTTTATGGCTTGAATTTATTATTTTATAAATGACTTTTTGCTGATATTAATATTGGTAATATCAACAGTACCTCTCAGTCCTCCTAGGAACAGATTGAGTGTTAAGACCTATGGACCCCAAAGCTTCCTTTGCCCACTCTGCTCCTGAATATCAGCCCCGGCTGGACTTCAGCAAAGCCTTCAGGTTGAAGATAAGGAAAACTGATATATTAACACTGTTGAAACAAAAGTCTTTAACTTGAGATCACCTTGTCTTGTGGGTGGTCTTTTGGAGGGTTCCTTATTTCAATCTGAATTAAGTTCACCAGCCATAAATATCAGGGAATTTGTAGAGTTCATATTCTCATGCCAATAGAAGAAGATTTCTGGAACCTGACGGTGGGATGAAACAGAATTTCATCTTCTACCTTTGGGCTCTGCAGTGAATATTTCTCTTAGAAATGGAAAGCACTAACGTTCCTGTAAGCCTCACGACCAGACCTGGGTGTTACAGGGTAGGGCATAACTTCACCCAAAAGAAAATTTGCTTTTTAGTGTCAGTTTTTGGTATTGTAGATAACCGTATGTGATAGACATGAAATGTGAGTCATCCGAGTCCTATGAAAGCCAAGAAAATATGTAAAAACAGTGTCTTCAGTATTTTGCTCTTTAAATCATTGGGCCTTTAACAGGAAAAGCTGTCAATATCTTCAATTAAAATAGAATTTCATAGTATCAGTGAAATAATTTAGAAGCTGTGACTCTGACTTCTTGTCAGTGATTTATTGCTTTTCTTACCATGGTGGCACTGTGATGTTACGTGCTGCAGAAACAGGACTGAAGTGGACAGTTACTGTTTCCTCATAGTGTAGATATTTTCTTTTCTTTTCTTTTCTTTTTTTTTTTTTTTTTTTAGCTGCTTAATAATTGTTATCTCCCAAAGTTGAACTAAATGATCTCTGATGAGTGGTGTAAAACTAAGGATAGGACACAGAGAAAGTGAGTGTTGCTTGTTCAAGCCAGGGGATTTTATAGCTCTTTCTTAACTTCATGGAAGGAGGAAAACACACCTCTTTCAAGCTTGGCTGGATTTGAAATTATCTATTGTCATGCTTCCTCTAGCTCAGCATCCTCATGGGCTGTTCTTAGTAACATCTTCATTTTAGGATTATATAGTCTATTTAATGCATATGCAGCAGACTTCTAATTGCCTTTGTTGCAGCAGTCCTCGGTCATCAAATTTCTCTCTCAAAGGCTGGCACACACTCATGGAAAAATGCTTTTTCCACAGTAGGCTCACAGCTGGGGCAAACATGAGGAGCTGGCAGAGGGTGTGGAAGGAGGGAGAGAAAGCTGGAGCACCTCCAGTGAAGCTGGTGGATGGGAGAGCACAGCCTAGTCCCTACGCTACGTGTAAAAATTATCAGAAGGAAGAAAACAGAGGTGTCTGCCAAAGCTGAAGTAGTGGTGCGTTCACAGGCAGAAGTAGGTCAGATATGAAGGGGGCTGTTATTTAAAGGATTTATGACTTACAAATGGATTTGGAGTAAAGTTACCAAGTTGAGGAAGTTTCTTGGCTAAGATGATGGTCCTTTTTTCCCCTGATGCATCATTTCTGGTGGCATCAAAGTGGAAGTGCAGAAGCCCTTTGAAAGCTCAGATGTATGTAACAGAGGCAATCCCACCATTTCATTTAAAACTCTTGACCATCAAACTAAAGTGGGATTAGATAGGCTCCAACTGGTATGAAGTGGTTTTCCATTCAATCTCTTATCATGTTTCCTTCATTCAAAGCTTGGATGAACCGGACGTGTGTGTCTGTCTGTCTGTCTATCTATCTATCTATCTCTCTCTCTATATATATATCTCAATCATATAGCTTTTAGAGCTTACTTTATCTATTTTTCATATTCATTTCTCTGTAATACTTGTTAGTCCATTAAAGTATCTATTTCTTCTTAGCTAGCAAAAGCAAGCCTTACTCACATTTACATCGTACACACACCAACAGCATCATTCAGCTCACACCAGTACCACTTGACCTAGCAAGTGCTGTAGAAGGGTGGTATTATAACAGGCCTTACAGTTCTATTTAACTATAATAAAAACAGTTGTGAATAACGAAACTAACATTCAAACACAGAAGAAGCATCACAACCTTGTTATCTTTCTTTAACTGGCAAAAAGAGTCACTATAATCTTTCTTTAATAAGACTATGATAATGTCTTACTAAAAGATATGTGGCCATCATCCTCCCCATAACCCAACTTAATTCCATCTGGTGACTATCTAAGACCCATTTATTCCTTATGTAAATTTTTTGCAAAGGAAAAAAATCTCATCAAGACCAAGAAGATGTCCTGTGAGATTGAGCTATTGAGCTAAAGCATGAAATCTGAATGTTGGAAATATCTGGACTAGACGCTGTGTGTAAGACTCACTTCTAGCTACATGACCACTATCCACTGGCCAGAAAGCAATAGTTAATTGGTAAGAGGAAAACAGCCGCAGGGACAGTCACCTGCCGCTTCTCCAGGGGCTTCGGCTTTCATATCACAAGCTTTTATGTGAGTCATGGGACCTGAAGAATGGTTACTTATCACCTGTGCTCCTCCCTGAAGAAGAATAATATCAACCGTACACTTCGAGTGGCAGAAGGTCACAGCCGTAATGCTGAGCAGCCGTTTTTCAACAATAGCCTGAAATGTGTCTCTCCCATTACCCTTTCTCCCCAGAGGTGCTGTTTCTAGCTTTTGCCAAACCATATAAATCAACGACTACCACGTTACCGTATCAGCGTTTTTCAGCTTTCTCACAGTAGGAAGAAGCACCATCTCTAAGAATAACCTCCAGTGAGAAAGAATTCCTTTTTCTCATCAATACTAACTCCGCCAAAGCCTAACTTTTTGCCACCATCTTTTAAGACAGGGCTTTAAAACACTTTTTGCCACTGAGTTTTAGAAAACCCTCCAGAATCAGATTTATGATCAGTTGAGGTTGCTGCAGGGAGGGAGATATATGTAATCGTTATCATATATATTTTGCTAATATTGTGCATATTTTTAGCTCGTGACCTATATTTAACAAATATATGCAATGTGACACATGCCACCAGAAATTAGACATGTCATTATAAAAATATAAAGAACGTGACACACACCATTAACACGTGTCAAAAATCATTAGAATCCTTCTCCATTAAAGCTACCCAAGCACTTCCAAAATGAAGAAGCCCAGTCTCTTTACAAACACATAGTTTAGTTGGTACACCTTTTATTTTGTCTTATAAAAGCTCCTGGCTAAATTGTCTGTCATTATTCTATATTCTTTGTTTGCTCACATTACATCCAGTCTTCCCTGTAATATATGGTCAGGAAAGTGGCAGCACAGAAGCATGTTTCTGGTAGCACTCGGCACATGCTGATGGGATTTACGTAGATTAAAATGCAAAGCAAGTTGATAATCTAATGCAAAGTATCTTTCAGCCCTAAATCAGAAGCAGAAAATGCAGCAGTCCTGTTTTCCCTCTCACTAAGTCTTTCAAGAAGTCTTGAACTTTGCTCTTCTTCCCCATAAAAGCAGGAGATCCATTTCTCGCTTTCTCCATTCTCAGTACAAAGTAATTAATTACAATTAAATTCCTAGAAGTGTTAAAGGGATTGCATCAACAACATGTGTTAATATCTCCAGTGCTATCAGAGTCATCTCCACTTTAAAGAGGCTCTTTGTTGCAGTAGATTAAGACCATTTTCAAGCCAAAATAGCTTTTTTGGAAGGGCTGTGTTAACAACTGAGTTTTAAAGAACCCCCCCCACTTAAAAAAGAGTTTATCAAGGAATAATACTATATATATATGTATATAGTTATCAAGGGAACAATAATGCTTTGAGCGTCATGTTGGGCATGTGCAGAGGGGACCTCTGAGCTTCTGCTCAACCAGGCAGGGGAGATGGGATGAGATACACACAAGCAGTGGAGAGGCAGAGCTACTGCTGAATTCGGCACTTGCGCCTGCCGAGGACGTGTTTTGACACCCAGGATAATCCTTGTCCTGCCCTGTCCTCTCCCATTTTTCACCTTTGAAAATCCTTCTTTGGACTTGGGAGATGACGAAAGTTATTTTTGCTCTTTCCGAATTCTGGGAAGGGAAACATGAGGTTGCAAAGCTTCTTGAGGTCATTGTGTTTAGGGATGCTGCAAAAATCAGTCCCACCGTCAGTCAGCACCGCAGGAGGAGTGGGGTCCTCAGGTCTCCCCTGGGACGGTTTGGCGCTGGGGGGCCAGAGGAAGAGATAAAGCCGGGCTGCAAATGTGGTCCTTTTTGCAGAAGGTGGCAGAACGAGAGAGCATCTGTCCTGCCAAACTACTGGTGAGCGGGTAGATAAATTTTAAAAGCTTTGTCAACGTCAATTTGCTTCCAGCCTTCCCTGACGTACAGTCCGGGGTGTCTTAGGAGCCATCCTCAAGAACTTCCGATGCTGAGATCTCATGCTCTATTTGTCCCTGGTGACTGCTGGCCTTTGATTCATTAGCGCAGACAAGCTGATTTCTTTCTGCCCCTTTCCTCCGCATCCCGAGCTGAGGATTCACCTTTTCTGTGCACGCAAAAACATGTCCTAGGAAGTCCTAAAATGAAAAATGTTTACATCGCAGCTTGCTTGCTAGAAAAGTCTTATTCTCTCCTGACACATTGATCTTTTTCACACTGCTTTTGTTCTCTCGTTAGCATACACAGCTGCCTGCATTATGCTGCGCCGAATGTAACACATGCAGGATGTGCTTGTCAGTGTGTCAGGCTTGAAAACCTATGATTAAAAATTATGTTGCTCATTAGTCATTGCAAATCAAACTGAGAACAATGCTCTCTGGCCAATTTGTAAACAAACATCCTGTTCAACCTGTTCCGCAATTTCTCTTTAAGGAAGAGAATAGGAGACCAGCTCATAAATAAATAACTCCCTAATTCTGCTGGAGACACATACTCAGGGCAGCTTACTGGATGGATAAATATTCTATAATTTCATTTTCTACAAAATTGCCTCCTATGAATTTTGGCTTCAGATATCCCTAATGCCAATAATGATTCATAAATATTTTATGGAAGTGAGCACAGTGTATATGTGTGTGTGTGTGATGTATGCCTGTTCTCATGTAGACAAAGAATTATCATTACAAGTAACAAATTAGTATCCTGAGAATACTGTCAAGAACATCACGCTAGTAAAAAAAACCTCAACTGAAGACAGATGTGAAAAAGAGCCGATATCACAAAAAAGGAATTTCCAGTATAATTCCTGCATATTTTCTCCTCCACAAACACTTCTTCAGTTCTCTTGGGCACCTGGAGGTCTAGGAAGAGCTTTGAAATCAGTTGCGTAATTCCTCCATGCATGTAAACTAACATTCATGGCCACAGACAAGGCTGAATTCGGACACCAGCCGGTGCCTAAGAAAAGCACTTTTTCTTAGACTTCCAGCAGAGTTGAAGAGAGCGGATGATGGCACAGTACCATGGACCTTCCTGCCCTGTGCTCTCAGGAAGGTAGCTGGTTATAGGTAGAGAGAGAACACAGAGCATATAGGATAGTGTATATATGAAGGTATTAAATTAATTGAGCAAGCGCCATCGAGGCAGGGCTGCGGTCCCCATCCTGCCTATTACCAGCATCTGTTGTAGGTGAATGGCTTTGGGCAGTTCTGCACCTTGCCAACGGATCACTTAACTTGCAATGCAGCCGCTTCCTCCCAGTTGGAAAAATGGCTCCGGATTTGGCTCAGAGCACAGGAATTAGTAAGCGGCCGATCTCCCCCGATGACCTATTCTCTCTGCGAAGGAGGCCAGAACAAACTCTGGAAAAATGCGCTGCCAGGGTCTCCAGCAGACAGTTACAGGATCACAGGCTCACACAGAAATATCCTTCCTTTCTGTTGTTAATTGGAGGTTGTTTAGCACCCGGAGGCATGAAGGTTTATACTCTTGTAATGATCCTGTTTGTTTCAGTTGTTACCAGACCCGCTGAGAACACTGTTACAATCGTGACTTAGGGTTCTTGATTGATTTAGTGACATTTGTGTATGTACAAAGGGATTGCAACATGGGAGCGGGTACAAGCTGACATCGAGCCCCAGCCTAAAGACTAAGAAAATATTTGTTTCATATTTTGTTGCTGATTTTTTAGGAGCAGTGAGTGCTCTATGATCTATATCTTGATTATATTTTAGTTCATCAGGCGAGCATCTATTTTGGGTTGCCTGTTAATTTTCCAAAATGGTGTTCTTTGCCCAGTAGACCACAATAAATCAACCTCATCTGATATACTCCATTATCTTGTTCTCTTTTAGCTCCCAGGTCGCCGAGCCAATAGAAAAGGAAAGACCCTTCAGAGATGGGCTGGTCCGCGATGGCAGAGCCGTGGCTGTGCCCGTGCACCGGGGGCACTGGGGGCTCTGGGCTGCTCTCCGCTCCGCAGTGCACGCTCCTGCATTTTCTCCAACAAAGCACGTGTGCTTCTGCAAAAGTTCATTTCCAACAGCACATGACGTTGCATACTATATTCCCCAAGACTGGATAAGTCCCGCTACCTGCATGCCCTGATTCCTTAAAATTGAGCAGAAAAGAAAACATTTCTGTCAAATCTTGTTACATGGTGTACTGTGGTGTAGTACAGAAAAACATCTCTTTCTGTCTTCAACTCAAATGTGTATGAATTCAGCATACTAGCAGAAAATTATTTACTTTTATAGTATTAAATCACTTAATACTCCCTTTGTATTCCTATCTGGAGGTCCCAGTTGAGCAGAGCAGCTCTGCTCCAGTGCTCCAACATTAGGGAACTGAGGCACATGACAAGCTGTACAGGCATTGGGTCTGATAAGCAGAGAGAGACTTTCCAGTTTGAAAGGACAAAAGTTGAATTCTTCCAGATAAGCCAACTGGCAGCGCCACTTGCATTTTATACTCAGGAGGTTTCTACCTCCAAATAAAAGCTCAGGTACCAGATCAGACTGTATCGAAGAGCGTTCATCAGCATTTCTGTGCAGTCTCTTTTTAAAATACTGAAAAAAACCACCTCAGTCAAGCTAGTTTTCCTATTCAGGACTTCTTGTGCTGTCTCTAAACTTACTTGTCAGACAAACAAACATCCTATTTCCACCAAATTCAGTTCTTTAAATCCTCTGCAAATCTGAAGTAACTAAAATAACAAAACCAAGAACTTACTCAGCTGCTTGGAAAAGTTTCTTGGACTAATGTTTTTTGCTATTTTGACTATTTGCATAATAAAAATGGTTAATATAAGATGCAAAAAAATGTTATGGAAATACATTAAATACATACAGGTCATAATAGAACTAAAGAAAATTAAGGCTGCACTACCAAATATGAGATTAGCTATACAAAAGCCATTTCTGAAAGGTGTATCTTGCTCTTGAAGACCTCCCACAGGGAAGAGCCCATTGGTCTACTACCCATTTCTTGAAAGAAGCTTTTTCCTGGTATCTAAACAGAATTTCAGGATGCAACATGACTTCCCTTTGTTACACTCTTCAAGGACGTGAAGTACGCTGTATTTACCTTTTCTGCAGGCTAGCACGTACTGGAAGACTCCTATCATATCCTCCTTTAAGGGTTGGGGTTTTTTTGGTGTTTAGCATTCCCTACTTACTGAAGGGTAACTTTTCCTAGTTGCCAGGTCATTCCTGTTGCCCTCTTTACCTCAGTCTCTAAAACTACACCTTCAAATTTTGTTAGGGCCAAACCAATGCTCAATGAGGTGGGACAATTATTTTAACGTGTCTGATATTTCTTGCCTATACATCCTACTACGCTGTTTTCTGTGTTACCCTTGTTCCTATTTTATTTCAGTCTGGGTGAGATGTTGATATATAGCCAACCAGATGTCTCGGTGAAGAGAAAGGTGTGAGGACTGACCAAGGTATGGCCCTGATATAGGAACCAGAGGCGCAAAAGAGCAAGTTGTGCTAGGGGTTTAGGGGGAATGAACGGCCCTGAAGCTAGTCACGCGGGGTCTTATATACGGTGGGTTGCTGATTTCACGTGAGAAGTATGACCAATAGCTAACCTGGTACGTCAGCTACCGGTACATCGAGAGATAATGGAATTGTTTTGACCCGTAACCGTTCAGTGTACGTCTTCAAGCACTGCCATGTTTAGTGGAAATCAGTATGTGCAGTACACCACTGCTACGGTTTTACTATAGGTAGTGTAATTGTTCCGTAGACCATTGAATTGTTAATTCCCTGAAAGTGGAAGTATGGTTAAGAAAGTTATGCCCGTCTACATATTAATGGATCTTTGTCCCTATTTTATTTCAGTCTGGGGTTTTTTAGGACATCTCATCAAGATCATCTGAAATTCAAGTTTTATCCTCCAAAGTGCTTCCAGTTCTTCCAAATTCACAAATTTGATAAGAAAGTTTTCTATTCATCATCCAGATCATTAATAAAAATATTGCATACTACTCCTACAGAATGCCATTTTATGTATCTTTCCCTTTTGATAAGGAAACATGGATTCTTTATGTTTTTCTAATGAGTTTTGCAGACACTTCTTGTTTCCATAGATTATGCTTTCTAAAAACTTAATAATTATCCAATTGCTAAATTATAGGAAAGATCAAGAAATGGGAAAATTATAGCAAATGGAAGTTTGCAATATTTTCCACAGCCTGATTCCTCAAAGACCTATTCCTTTCCTGAATTATAGTCTCAAAATGATTGCTTGTGTGCTTTAAGTCAAGTCCATACTGAAATAATTTTAGGAATTAACCCATCATTAAGACTGGAGAGTTTTGAGAATACTGCCTAAACTCCAACGCAACGTACTCTGTTACAAGAGTATAAATAGCGATGACTGTAAACTAGTGATCTCAGTAATGTTAACAGAGATGTTAATTTCACTAGCAAATCTTTCTTCTTCAGCCATATTCTTCTCCTGGTCTTGAAGCGAGGAAGAATATATTTTCAGGTACGTGGATAAAACCCTATTGTTTCAATAAATAACAGCGGATCAGATGTGAGCTCTGTATGCTAATAAGCTCCTCATTAAAACAAATGTATTGATAGTAGTATTGTCTATTAAGACAACCTAATATATAGACAGCTGGATCATATATAATTTAAACTGTTCTCACTTTACAAACCTGACAACTGAACAAATGTAATTGATTCATGTATTGCAATATTCATTCCATTAGTTAGAATATATATCCAAAATTGAAGATGTCAATCAAATAAAATGAATGCATGTTTTCATAGAGCACTGTGATTCCTTTTATTAAACCAAAAAGAAAATCAATCACTGTTTTTGGGTTCAGATTCAACAACAGTGTGAGTCCTGCAAGTTACGTGGCAATAAATATACATGTTTATTTTAGTCATGCTAGAAAATTACTCTGGATACCTTTGATCTATTTAATGTGTAAGAAAATAAGCTATTTATGATAGCAGTGTCTATAAACACTTTAAACAAATAGTTTCACTGACGTATAGGTATAGGAGATAGTACTGATTCTCACTTACACCAATTTTACACTCCACTGGTTCCGGTGAGAGTTACTCTTGATTTACACCAGCGCAAAAGAGATTGGAGCAGCCCCGTATTTTAACTGCTGTCTTTCACAGGCTGATCTGCGGCTCCTGAATCGCTGGATGAATAATGCTGAGGCAAATATTACAGGTTCTGTCTGCATTTTTGTAGTAATTTACTTCTGAACCTTGGGAATAAAAACAGAAATCTGTCATAAACAAAGCACTCATTTCCTTCGTCTGCGCTCGCTGAGTGGGTCTGCTCCGCTCGGTGTGTAAAACATGCTGGAAGGCATTTTCTTTTTCAAAAAGGATGCACAAACACTATTTTAATAAGTTTAAAGTTCCCGATGCCTGCGCTCAGCTGCAGGCGTGGTATGACAGCCACGCGCACCGCTGAGAGCGATGTGCACACGTAACCCACCGAGGGCATCAGTTCAAGCCGTGGCGGCACTCACAGCAAACCCCTTCTTGACAGAGATGCGGGGAAGGAAAACAGGAAGGAGGGAACTTTTCAGAGAAACCACGAGCCGCAGTTTGTAAGGGTCCTGCGGTGATTTGTCTCATCTCAGGCCTTTTTCCTTTTCCCGCTATGCTTCTCCTACAATAGCTGTGGCCTGTGCGGTACCCAAGGAAAGGACGAGCCCATGCAGCTTTTCCCAAAACAAGAATTTATATTATTGTGGTGGTTTGAATGTTTACATGGAGTATTTTAGTTTTGACCTGTCTCTGATATCCATTGCTGCCTTAGACACACAGGCACACACAGTGCATTACTGCAGTCCCAGCTCACACATGGAGAGATGAAGGTATGGAAGTCCATATGTGTGTAAGCTATAACATTATAAGTAAATTTACATTACTACATTGAAATTAGATAAATTATTATACTGCTAGTATATAAAATATTATTATATTATGTTTACATAGAAATTTATAGTATTATATAGAATATATATTATGATATTCCAATGTATACCCTCCATTTATTGAAACAAAGGGAATCAAAATTCTTATTACATGTCAACAAAGCTCTTCCAGCTGGAGACAAAGCACAGGTGCTCAGTGCAGTCCTCCTGAGAAGGAGAAGATTATCCCAGTCCCAGAAAGTTTACCATGGTCACCTCAGCTGCCCCTCCAAATGGGATCTCGGTGACGTGGCGCTGCCGCAGTGCAGGAGGGTTTGGGAAGGGACGCAGAGTGATGCTCTGCCTTTGAAGAAGGCAGCAAATAAACCCACTCAGCCAAGCATGATAAAATACCCGCACAAAAGGCTACATGATATCTACCTAACCACACTGCGACTTTTAAAAATTAATACCGCTTACAATTTATTTCCTAAGCATTAACCTGTAGCAACAGGCCCTGACATGATCTGCAGTAAAAGTGCTCAGTATCACAGAGAGTTTTTGCATGCAAAATTTTCTACTGCTATTACCTGGTTCTCCGGACAACCACACTAGGGATTTCTCCCAGTTTATCCTACCTTAGTTGTGATACAGCAGACCTGCATATCTCCTTGGAATATGGCTAAATATAAAATTGCACAGTCATTGATGGACAAAGAATTATCTAAATTCTCTCATTTAACTTCCTCACGCTGTTATCTGTTGTACAGTGACACGGTGCGTGCACTTCTGCATGCAATAAGATCTCTATCTCCTTCATCATGGCTCTGTGGTCTAACGCAACAAGCTCCACGCAACTTCTTGCAAAGTGTTTTGCTGTGGCTGAAGCAGCGAGAGCTGGGAGGAGCTCTGGCTCCAGGATCACAGCTGCCACTTGGATTAACGAAGATTTTCCTTCTTGTGGAAGGACTAACTGCGGAGAGCTGAGCGGGAGGGCAAGACCCGCCACCTACCCACAGCTAGCCCTTCGTGGTGGGTTCAGCCCACGGGCTCGGCTTTGCTCCAAATACAGCCTTCTATTTTCTGCTCTCCTTTTACACCTCTGGGCACACTTAATGCAGCGCAGAGCTGGGAGCACTTTGTGGGGTCGGTGGAGATTTCGGGGGTCAGGAATCCAGGCTGCGAGCACCGGCTGCAGAGTCCTGGCTTCACCGGCCTTTAGGGTGAAGTAATTTGAATAGTTTTAAAACTGGCAGCATCTTTTTCACATTAAAAAAGAAATACAGTCTTAGGTGAGATAAGCAGTCTACGTAACGATCTTTTCTGCCTGGGAAAACCTCATTCCTACAGAGATATGCAGTATTTAACTACCACTGTAGACTGAAATCTTATGCAATGATAAGATTACAGAATCTTTATATTTATGTGAAGACTAGCAGCTGTGTTAGGAGAGAAAGACAAAATCCTCTTTATTACACCAAATTAACAGAAGCATTGATATGTTTCAATACGGAAACCCTTTATATACCTGCAGCTTAGCTCCTTCAGCAACAGGCTGTGCTACGGCCAAGTCCTGGGCAGGAAAGCTGAGAGGGAAAGGAGATGCTATACAATCCTGCACTCTAAATACTGCCTGAGAACATTTCTTGCTGGTCCATTTTTCAAAGCCGAAAGATTGTCCCTTTTATGTTCTTTCAGGTACTAGCCATCTTAAAAAGAGAGAGGAGTGAGGAGCAAACAGCTCACACGACACAGCAGACAGTATTTTCCCTCCCAGCTGCAGAGGGCTCTGACAAACGCCCATTAATCACCCCTGGGTAATTTGGTAGATGCTAGATTAGAGTTTTCTTTGCATGTGATCACGCGAATTCCTTATACAAGAGCTGGTCAGCACTGAGGTGACCGGGGTCCAGGCTCTGGGCTCACTCACGTCATGGTGATTTGTGGAGGACACAGAAGGGGGACTCGGGGCAGCGGAAGCGATAGGGAGCAATGACATTTATCAGATGTTCGAGGGGGACACAGCTCCTGAGCGACTTGATAAATGCACAGGAGAGTCGTTGGGCCAGACAGAGAAAGCTGGTTATTTTCCAAAGAGCAGTGAGGAATTCTTTAACCGGAGAAAATCCAGGGTGGGATGAACCCCCTCTCTGCCAGCTCACCTGGTGATTTCGTGCAAGCCCTGCTTTGCCATCCAGCAGGTTTCATGGCGTCTAGGTTGAACCAGCCCCACAGGGTTCATCCCTGGCCCTGGAAGAGCCATCTTCCTTCCATCACATCCGCATGAACCTGCTCCCCCCTGCCAACACACCCAGAGCTTTTCCCAGGGATTTTTCCCTCTGTCTCGCCCATTGCTCCCAGGCTGCCTTCCTTCCCTGGCTGTCCCTGCAGAAGTAGCCCCCATCCCTCTGGCGGGTCGCCTGCCACAAAGTGACATCCAGGAGGGCACCAGCAAGCAGCTCTCCCTGGCCTCCGCCCAGACGAGTCTTTTTATGTAAAACAGAAAATCTGCAGTACATATATGGTAAACTGTGAATAACGCAAACAGCTCAGCCATCCGTCACAGCACCATATGGCTGGATGTAAAAAATAGGTCCTAAAGATTATATTTTAATGAACAGAAATGAGTGTCTTCACTGTTATAAATAATTAAACCTTTGTACCTTTGTATATGTATAGATATATGTGTCCGCTTTTTTTTTGTTTATGTATATATACATGTATACAAATTCAGATCTAAATCAAGCAATAAATTAAATCAAATCGATTTAATACATATTTACAAAGAGGAATAATACAGAGCACCCACAGGAATATGCTTCAGAGGGTCGCAAATCAATCAGAAAAGAACTGATTTCTTGATTAGTTTAAATGAGCCGATATTTAAAAGAAAAAGCACTACATTGAATCACAAATGTCAGAGTCTGCCTGAATCCACCTGGCAAAAATATAATTTCTTAGAAAGAGAGAAGAGGGCTGCCATTCAATGCACCATGCCCTGCATTGGCAGCCACGCAGAGGAGCACCTCAAACACTTTGCTCCCTCCAGCTGTTGCTGTAGCTGGGAAAACACACCTCCCAAAATGGGCACTACCGCAACACTGGCTTGTTTCTCCCCACGTAGGCTCTTCACAGTGAACTGAATTGGTTTCTTTTCTTTAAGCTGCCTCTTTCTTAAGATTTCAGGAATTGAAGTGGTCTATAATGGTGCTGATGGTGAACCCACTCGTCCTGTACCTGCTCTGCCATGTTCCCAAACGGTTTCCAGATCTACTACGCTTCGACTCTGCAACACCACGAGAACTTTCCCGCAGGATTTCCATCAAACGCTAAAGAGGAAAGAAACCAAGTCCCCAGTGGAGAATTTTACCAATTTTGTCAATCTTAAATGACATTTTTAATGACAAACCTGATATTGCTGTGGTGTAAATAGGGAAGAACAGACTTGTTAAGACACAACTGGCAGAATTCACCAAAAGCAACCGATTCCCCACTCTGCCACAGAAATATCTGGGAGGAAGATACAGGATGAACGCCAGGAAAAAAAAAAGACATTTTAAGAGGAAAGTCCACTAAGCAATACGATTATTTCCATTCTAAAGCTGTGGGATCTCTATCATTGGAAATTTCTAAGGACAGGTATGATGCGGTTAATCCTATCTCTGGGTCGAACGAAATAAATGGCTTCTTGAGCTCCCTCTACCTGTATTTGCTACAGTTCTGGTGATCTTGATTAAGTATCTCAACCATAAGGCTGTGACTCCTTGGAGGAACTCTTTTTCCCCTCTTATTTGAGAGCACCACTTCATCCCCAATAGGAATGATAAGGTTGACATCTCAAGACGTAAAGAATTGCTGTGGGATAGGAAATAGCCTTTTTCTTATCCATCTGTATCTAGATTGCTGGGTTTTCATCTCTAAAAAGTCAGTTTTGACCAAAATGGCTTAAGTGATAAAAATAGATAATATGTTCTTTTCTTTACGTCTCCATTTTTCTATATTTCTGAAAAAAATAGGAAAGGTCTTAGAGGAATTGCCTGGGTAAGATCAGGAAAGTTCTGGCCACACACAGCTTCTACTGCACTCATTAATGTTACTTGGCTAATTAGGAGAGAAGAAGCTTGAGTCTTGTACAGAGTTCAAACAGTAGACCTGCATTTTTTTGGGAAAAAAACCCAAAACAAAACCAGGAAAGCATGAGCTCATCGCAGTTCGGTGTGGCTGTTTTTTCCATCTGTAAAGAGGTAACAGTTTTCCTCCTAGCACATTTTCCGTGATATCTATAGCGTGTAAACCTCTTTCAAGGAGCTGCTGGCAATGGGCTAATACAGTGTAATAGAGTTGTTATCCTTTATTCTGCAGCAGGTTTACAAGTGAGTAAAAATGATTTATAAATGATACTGAAAACTAGATGTCCGTCTGCCTTTTACACAACGTGAAAACGGAGGGACAATCCAAGACCACAGAAAGGGCTGCATACACAATTAATGCATTTTCAGGCTAATTTGCCCGTGGAATGTGCAGACACAGGGAAGCAATGAATCCAGGAGCATATTAGGAATCAAAAGTCCTGAAATGTGGCGTGAACAAAGTAAGCAGGAATATTAATTGAAAACATTTTATATCAACAACTTTTAAAACAGGTATCAA
>NW_008825411.1:1269604-1303566 GCF_000699105.1 Pygoscelis adeliae
CTGCTGAAGAGTAAGAAATGAGCAGTCAGGTTTATCCCATAGCGTCAGTGTTTAGTGCAGGATTTTTTCAGTTTTACCTCTGGACTAAACAGATCACTAGCACTGAAATATCTGTGCTCCCTTTCTGAGCTAAACACTCCAGGTAGCTTTTTATTTTAGTCTTTATCACAGGGGTGCATTTCTTCCCATCAAAGTCGTGCTGAAACCTCAGCAGGAGACCTTATTGACATCAGTGCCATATACAGACTAAAACTATATTTCATAACTACTCTTAAGAAAAAAGGTATTTTCCCTGGAAAAAGTAGAATATTTGGAAACATCTGGGAAACTTCTAAAACTCAGCTACCATGAGGACAGAATTGGTTACAGACAAGTAATTTGTGCATTTAAAATTTACACACAAGTAAAGTGTGTATCTGTAAATGGCCATTTCCTACAGCACATGAAGGCAGGAACTCACTTCTATGTCTCAATTTCACAACTCGAAGGAGGTAATTAGTGCATCAGTGCGATGGGGTTGGTTTGCACTCATATAATTGTTTTATGAAGCCTGTATAGTAATTTGGAAAGCAGTTTTTAAGTGGATGGTTTTAAGAAAATTGCTAAGATATTACAGGGTGGGAAAGAATAATTTGCTTCAATTCCTGTAACCCAACATTGTGAAACTTCTGCAACAGGCAAGAGCCCTGTTTCTTCATTGACCTCCACTTCATCTAATCAGGACCTGACATAAAGCAATCTGATGTGACGGTGGTTTATGCTCTGATGTTAATGGCTGGTAAATCAGACCAGACCTGAGTTTGCTTTATTAGTGCTACTTTTGCCCCTGTTACTGATGTTGCGTGTTCAGACCACCTTTTGCCAGGAGAAGCTGTGGGAGGGCTCTCCAAGGCAGGGCTGTCAATACAAATGTGATGTGGGCTTTTACTGTTTCACAGCATTTCTGTGGCTGGAAAGTACTTACACCGAAAAATGCAAAAGCCACAGCAACATCATCCTCCTCATTGTTCAAGTGCTCCTGTGCATGGTCTGTCACTGGCTTTCTCTGGAAGTTGTCTGCCATCCTCATTCTCAGAGTCTGCTGCACCTTCTTCAGCAGTTCACCACCACCGGCACCTTCCCCTGCTGTCTGCTTGTTTCTTTTGCTTTAATTTCCCCCTCCATCTCCTTTGGCTAGAAACTTGCTCTTTCTAATCTGCTTCTTCTCAGATTGAAGCCTAAAGTTCTTTGTTAGAAGAAAATATGACCATTGTAAGGAAACTCGGCGACAACAGCTGGCTGATCAAATATACATAAGGAAGAATCTGCTGCCTGGTCTTTTATGTCTCTCCTTTTCCTGTAGTCATCATCCAACTCTCTTTTTCCCTGGTACAACATTATAGCATATTACATGACTTGTCTGTCAAAGGCCTCGCCTGAAACACACTCAGCATTAAACTGTTCCGGACTTCCAGATTGCCATTGCTCAGGATCAGACATTACCTTAGATGCTTGTTAATCAACAGGTTTCAGATCCGTGACACAAAATAAAAACATTAACAAAAGAAATAATAACAAGATTGAGCTAAACCCGAGTTTTGCTGCAAGCCAAGGAGCAGTACTCGGCTGTCTTGTCCTCAGAGTGAAGCAGGGACTGTGTTTTCTGAGACTCTGCTCTCCTGTTTTTCACAAATTTAATTCGGATTATTTCTTCTAAGAAAAAGCTCCGCTGAGCAGGTGGGCGATAAAGCAAAATTTGGCTTACTGCTAGGCCCTTTATCCCACCTCTGTGGATGGTTGAGCTGTTATTTGTGGTGGAAGTAAATGGCTTAGGACAAAAGTGGATACTCCACATCGTTATCCAGAAGACAATCAAGACAATGTTGAAATACTGCAAACATTCTGTAAGTCCACATACAACACTGCAATATTGCATAAAAATGACTATAATGTACTATGACATAATAAAAGTAATCTTGCAGAATATTTCTGTGCTAACAAAGATGAAAGAGAGACTCAAAGACATCACTCATTTCAGGTTGACTGAGTTTTGCACCACTTGAATCGATTTACATTACCCCAAATTTAAGGTACTGCATTGCGTTAATTTAGAAAACTGAACGCATCAGTATGATCAGCGACATAGTCACTGACTCTTTATATGGTAACCAAGTTACCTGAAAACCAGAATTATTTCATATTTCCAAGTAAAAATAATCTGCACATTTATGGCTCTTAATGACTAGATCAAGTGGAAAAACTGAATGCATATCCATCAGGGATTGTATGCATAGTTAATTAAGTATGAAATAATAAATGCCTGATTTCTACAGGATAGGGTAAACATCCAATTAAAATAAGATGCAGTGTACACTTTTCCTTCTCATTAGTCAAAGCATAAAGCATTTTAACATTTCCTAAATAATTTACTTGTATTAAAATAAAGTGAAATGCTTAAAACATTAATAGGGTACTTTACAATGCTGTAGTCAATAAGTTGCTATATGAAGGTAATGTAAATAATTTATGGCTCTATTCAGCAGAAACAGTCTGCAGTTCTCAGCAGAGCAGTGTCCCACCAAGGCGAGGGAACAGGCACCTGGCCAAGTTACGCCAAAATCACAATAAAACCCTATAAACAGTGGCAAAACCCACTGGTGACATAAAAGTCAGCCGCCTGAGCCCGTGGGTGTCAAAAGTACCTGGTGGAGCTCCTAGAGCTCCGGGGTCCCTCCAAAGGAGATGGTGCCCGGGACCGGCTTGGTGGGTGTGGGTTACACTACGCCATGCCCTCAGCTGTTGGTCAGCTCAGGGTAACATAAAAAAAGGAACAAGCACTTTTTGAACGTGGAAGAAGAAACGGTCTTTTAACCCAAAGATAGTCTAAAATGACAGAGTGGCAGGGACAGGAGGTGTGGGCTGCTGAGCCACCTTCCTAACACCAACCAACGGCTCTCCGTAGCACGTCTGTAGGTAGCCTGGGCATGGCAGGCCATCACTGACACCACCAGCAGCAGCGCCCTCCCTGTACCATGCAGTCCAATTAACCACATACGTGTTCTGTTCCCAAACCCATGGGTTTATAATGCATTTGGTCAACATCTGTAAGCACGCGCAGTGTTGACATAGCCTGTGTGTGCTGGACCGCAACCCTTCCCTGGACGTAGGGCAAGGGCAGAATTCTCAATTTTCAAAAGCCAGATGGGCACAAGTGGTTTTAGAGCTGTGAATTTGAATAATCTGGGTTACGGATATGCAAAACACAGCAGGCATTTCAGCTTCAATTTTCTGCTAAGAGTCAAGGTATGGATGTTAAAGCTGGGCTCTCTGATGAGAAAACACATGTACTGACTATCTAAGCAGATTGCTGGATCCAGTGAATTAGGACTGCAGCACATTACCAGTGAGTACATAATAGGTTTGTGCAGCTAAACTGAATTAACGTATTTTTCCCATGGATCATTTTGCAACGTAGAGGAAATTTCCCTAAAATGTTTCATTATATAACTATGGCTATAATAAATAAGAATTCATTTCATAATAAGAAATTATTAAATACTGTCTTTTATCAAGCAATGTAGGTAATACCCTCCTAAAACTTTGATTTACAGCTCAGATAATATATAGAAACATGGCATTTGGCTGGGACAGCTTTTAAGATTTTTCAAATGCTAGAATCACTTTTCATTAAAACTGTGACAGAAACTGAGAAACTGGCACAGTGCCTTTTCTTATATGTACACTAAATCATGCATTTTGTGGCAAGATTTTTACATTTTTTCTGTTTATAGCAGTCATGTACAATATCTTCCTTGAGTCACACCAAGATCCATCTGTATAAAGAAAGATATATTTGCCTTGTAAAGAAGAGAGTTTTAAAAACGTACTGCACCCAAATCCTTTGTTGCGGCATGCTCCTGCAGGTACGACTCCCCGGTGCTGGTTGCTTTGCATAATTGATAAATGGAATTATTGAAACGTGGTTGTGGACGAGGCTCTGCCAACCTTAGCTCTGCTGGTGAGCACGCGTGACAATGTCTCTGGATATACGGGTGCGGGAAAGCGCTCGGTACTGAGGAGAAACCCTTTTGTTTGTAGGTCCCCTGTGCTATTAAACATTCAATGCTGTACAAAATGGCAGTGACTCTTTTCTCTTCTCTTGGGACTTGCTGTGCCGCAGCACCTTTACTAGTTATATTTTTACGAGAAGCTGTTCTTATAAAATGCATTTTAAGGGCCTTTTGTGGTATCCTTTTGTAAGCTGGGTATCATAAACCTGGGAAAGAAATTAAAACCAGCTTTAGTCCTGAAAAGACCTTTGCCTCAGGGAACGACTCATTATTTGAAAACAGAAAAGATGATTAGCACAAAACAAAGCAATTCAAGCTGACAAATTCTGCCTGCAGTCTCCGGGGCCTCAGTAAGGTGGGGGAAGAGGCAGCCTGAACCTTTCCTAGGGCTGCCCTTGCGAGGCTTGCTCTCCTTGGGCCACCCTGCAGGCAGGATCACTTTGTCTCCCCATCTTCAGTTTATGAGCATCACTGAAACCTCCTGGAAGTGAATACGCTCTTTTTCTCATGATCCTCGTAGAAGAGAAATGCAGACACCACCTTTTTCAACTTCCCAAACTATTCTGTAGCGATGCAAGAGGAAAGGACCCGCTCTCACTGTCTGTTCTTTCTATAGGAGTCTCATTTCTATGACAAGGTTCGTGGAAGCCTAAATTAAATTTGGGACCTAATTTTAAACAGAATCTCAACCTCCTGAGTAAACAATAGATGGAGCCTGCCTATTAAATCATCATGTTTTAATTAAATTCTTTGCAGCTTGTGAGTTCTTTGAACTGAGCTAGGTGATAAATGCATTGTAATTTTAATAGGGTTATATTTTGTGCTAAACTCACATAGAGCGGTGACACAAGATATATACTGTGTTACCACAAAATACTGCATGGTATTTTGCTGATAACTGCACACTTGGTATGTGACAGGGTAGTTTCACGGAAGAAACAAAGGCAATGTAAAGTGGGGTATTTTCAATTGCAGACAAAGATTCAGAAGCGCATGAGTATTTGTGGCACTCACAAAAAAAAAAAAGGCAAAAAAGCACATATATTCTTCGCATTAATGATTCAGGCTCCACTGAAACCAGAGGGAAATCCACCTATTGCTTCGAAAGGGTTTTGGATCAGATCCTTAGCGTGTTATTGAAATAATAAAGTAGAATAAATAAGAAATCCACAAAACCAAAAGAACCAAGTATGTCTTCTTTCAGTAGTACATGAAATAGTATTAGATCTGAATGAAAGAGGCCTAAAGAAAAACACCGACAACTCTTTTTTACTTAAACAACACAGTGAGGCTTAGGAAGTTGATTAAAAGCAAGAAAAAGTTGTAACTTTAAAATGACCTCCAGCACCATCACTGAATATCTCTGCTTCTTTATCACAGCCTTCGTGAAGCTATCTTCCCACAATGCTACTGGCATCATAAAGTTTCCCAGCAGGAAATATGACACACTCTTAAAACATATGTCAGAGATTTCCAGAATTGCAAACATGGTATTTTAGATGGTGAGATTCCTTTCCTCATAAAAGCATCTTTAAATTGTCTGACAGAGAAAATTCATATCGGGAATAAAATCCTGGCCCCAACAGAGTCAATGAGATTTTTATGCCTGATGCAAGTGGAACCAAGATTTCATCTCCGCTTTTTACAGTTATTCCTGTATGTAAGTACATGCTGATCATGTCAGCATCTGCCTTGTCACTGAGAGAGGATGAATCAAAGGGGCCGTGCTCTGCCTCCGAGCTGGAGCCCACCGTGCTTCCCCTGCGGCACACCTCTGCCCGCGCCAAGGCTGCGCTTGGCTCCCGGGCTTGCTGATGGGTGCAGCTTTAGAAACCTGAAAATAAATAAATAAGGCGCAAACCCCGTACACTGACATGTGTGACTGATGCTTAGAAACCATAATATATAATGCCATAGTTGATAGGTTTCTGCTTGTAGAGACCTGATTATTCCACCTGGATAGTGGCTTAAACAAAAGAACAACCAGACAAAAGAAATATATGTGCAAAGTCCAAGAAGCAGGCTATTATTTTCAATAGAGGTGTTGTGGTGGTTTTTTTTTTTCCCTGGCACTAGCTGCAGTAAAATGAATCATGCAGAGCAACATTTTTCACAAACCCCAAACATCCTACATTCACATAAAACTGATGTACACCAGGAATGTTCACTGGGCTGTAGAATGGGAACAAAGAGGGCTGCAGACATACAATTTGTCATCCTGATTTTATATAATAACAGGATATAAGCATATAAATGGATAGGTTTGGCAGGTGAAAAGAAAAATTATAGGGAGAGAGGAATATTGTAGCTAACTCAACAGTAGCCATATTGCCAATAGATCCTTCTGCCATTTGACAGCTGTCTTACGAAAGGGCTGAAAAATCACGTTCGCTCAGATCAGCCTGATCTCTCTTTCGGTTATTTAGGACTCTGCATATTCCATGAAAAAAACAACATTTTCAGCTTCTAACTTCAATTGAATTACCATGAAATGCACATATTTGAGTATGTGCTTTCTGAACCTTCAGCAATAGGTCTGAGCGATAAGGTGCTCAGGTTAGCCCATTATCTTGCACATAGGAGTTTGCAATGCCGCGTAAGAAAAGTACCTTTTTCTACACAGAAACAGGAATAAGCAAAGTTTTATTTTCCCAGCCCGATATCGGCATTTCTTTTGGAGGTCAGTGGGTGGTCAGTATGCAAAGAAAGCCAATGAGCTTGAGAAAATCTTTCTGTAGAACAAATAAGCCCTCGCGGGCTGCCCTCTTCACTGGTGTATAACAGAGCCCAAGTCCATGCCTCTGTGGACAGGTGCTGGGGACAGCAATGCGAGAGTGAGTTAAGGAAGGGCTCAGTAAATATCTGACAGATTGCTGCTGCCGCTTCTTTTCTGGAGGGCTTGTTTTGTACTGTACTGAGAAACTTGTAATACTGGACTGAGCTGAAGTGGTGACATTAAACTAGGTCCTTGTGCTTCAGGCTAGGTCTAGTGTTTCATCCAAAATCAGATCATGAATAGTGCTAACTTTGTTGTTGACAGACCTTTCATTCATTGTGAGCAGGTGCTTGCGGCAGTTTTCTTATGTTGACCTGATCATTGGCATTTGGGGTAAGAAACTTGGAGAAGAGAGCATTATTTACTTTCACTCCAATGAGGTGGCATTTCTGTGAGCTATCTTCTCCCAGTGAGATAGGATTTGGGCGAATGAAGGATATTATGTAGTGCGATAGTATCTCATTCTTTGAAATTATTTCTTTTTTCTATATTTTCCCCGAGTTTTGTTGAACAGTGCCTGTGTCAGGGAAATTTTTTTAAAGGGTGTTGACCAAACTACTGATTTTGCAGTCTTGAGTGTTTGTACATGTATGCTATGGATTTTCAACATTCACCTATCTGACAAACAGATGCAGTCAGGTAGATTTGATGTCTATTTGAATTGAACCGGCTTTAAAAGGAAGAAGAAAACTAGTGGCTTAAAAACCTTTCTTCTGTAGATGATTTATCCATTAGGCCAGCTGAAAGCAGAGATAGCAAGCAGCCAAATACATACATATATACATATAGACATAAGGTCAGAGAAAGAAAGAACGTGAGGTAGCTATTACAGAGGGAACGCTCATGTTTATAAAGCACCGAGGATAAGAATAATGGATGAACTCAACAAAAGCCATTAAAGCATCAACAGTAACCTCAGCAATAGTTTAGCTGGCTTATACTAATGAACTCGGAGTGGTTCACCTTGCAATAAATGGATAATAAGTATATAAAAAATTCCATACATTAATATCTTTGCAGGTTAAAAAAAATTGGTAAATGGTTCCTACATGTCTCTCTACTCAGAAGTGGTGGGACAGAGTAGGTAGACGAGAAAGTCTACACTATATTCCTATTGATCCGTGTGGAAGTACAGAAGGAGCTTTCTTGAATTTTTGTGGTGCGTAATTTTAGTAAATTAGTAAATATATTTGCTTGATCCAGATCCTCTGCAGAGGAGATGCTACTCTATCTCGATGCAGATTTAAGTGTATTTTTGTAAGTTTGTGTAGCTTATTCCAGATCTCCCTCTATCCTCCTGGACACGCTTCTCATAACTGCCACCAGCAGTAGGTCAATGCACCTTCACCTCAGTTTGCATCCAGCAAATCCCACATCTAATGCGAGAGTACGGAAAAGTAAGGTCTGCCAGGGGAAAATGTGTAACCAAAGAAATGTCTCTCGCATGTGAAATTTAATGCACAGGTCAGCCGCGAGTGAAGTGAATCACAGCGTGGTGGAGTGGAGTGGAAGGTTCCACAAAAAGGCACCACAAGGGCTGGACTTCTTCTCCCTCTTTCTGACAACAGTTAACATCTAAAAAATCTTATTAAAAGGGGACATTTTCTATGCTGCAATCTGTTGCAATTCTGGAAGCATATAGTGCTCCTGAAATGTTCGTTGCGGCCAGTGAAAACTTTCATGCAATGCACTCATTTAAGGAATATTGGAAACTGGAGCCCCCGGTTATCCCTCACAATTTCATGACAATGAATTACATGAAATTAATATTTCCCAGTCTACAAGTTAGCAAGGAAAAATAAGGTTCAACACATTTGTAAAGCATAGGGAAGTAGGCAAGGCTACAAAGAAACCCTTTGGACCTCTTTGCAAATCCCAGTGCAAGGTGAAATCACCTCTTAATTCTTAAAAAGACTATTTTGCCCATTTAGACATATCAGTGTCAGACAGAGAAAGAAAAGAAGCCGGTTTTGTGAAAGAGGTGTGACTGGTGGGGAGTTGTGTGAAGGCTTTTGTGAGGTTTTTCTTGAACAGGTATTGGGCAAGTCATGGAGGCAGTGGAGAATCCAGCGATAGCAATCTCCAAAGGTAGAACGTGAGGAGCCTCAGCTTCAGACCGTGCAAAGCAGATTCCCCTATAATTTAATGCAGCTGCCAGAGAGGGCTGGTGCTAGCATACAAATCTGAGGAGTACCCATGAGCTTTCAGTAAATTTCTGTAATATCTGTGCTTTCAGTCAGACTTTTTATTTTCTGTGCAAAACTGCCAAAATATGGGCGAGATTCTAAAACACAGAATAAGAAATCTCCCAGGGAGTTATCTGAAATAAATATTATGGAAGAGTTCATTTTAACGGAGTTAATCCACCCAGAAATGGATAGCAGCAAGATATTTAATCATGGCATATCCAGTCTAATCACATTTAGAATCCTCTGGAAATTAAGCTTATACAACTTCCTTAATTTAGAGGACAGTATAATGCTTAAGTATTTAATCTCCTTAGGATTGATATTGGACTCGAGTCTTTTGCAGAGTTTCATGAATAGATATAACTCTTCATGTTAGAAAACTTCAGAAGGAGCTCAAATTAATAAATCATCCATTTCTGGTCCAAACAAGATAACTTTTTTTTTTATTTTTTACCCTCAAATTTATGATGCTTTGACCACTATACTTTTGTTGGGTCTTTTAAAGGAATGGATGCTCCAACACATTGGTTCTCTTCATTAATATATGGCTAAATGAATGGATTTAGACCCTTCCAATGCCCTCTGGAGAACCTTTACAGTTTATAATTTTTAGTCTATGCCTAGAATTCAGATGCATTTTAAGCTCCAGGTTTATCTTAGTGAGATTTAGGATGGACATGACAGGCCACGAGTTATAAATCATCCATTGCTTTGATTTCGTTTAGCCTACCCTGGATTTCCATCCTGCTGTTCATTTTATCATATAAAGCTTACAAAATTTTATGTAAAATGCCTCGATTCTGGTAATTTATTTCAGAGCAGCTTCAGAACAATATTTAACCCTGTTCTGTCCTTGTTTCCAGGGAAGGCTCTTAAGTCAGCGTGATTGTTGTTGACAGTGCAAGTGATGGAAGAATATGGTACATAAATATAGTACGATTTTTCATCCTTTCCGTTTTCCTAATGAGAAATCTCACCAGCCCGTGGTGGACTAAGTATGCTTTGTATAACGGGGAGCCTGTAGACAGCACACACCCTCAGCCTTCCCCTCCTTGCCAGGAAGGGCAATTCCTGTAACAGCACTGGTCAGTGCTTATTTGCAAAAATAGCTTCCTGAAAACAACGAGGCTGCATAAGGCAGTTACTATTCATCAGTATGAGTAATACATTCAAATTTGGATCCTAATTAAAAATAGCCATTGCAAAGCGAACAAAAAAATGGAAGCACTGAAAATAACACAAACAGAAGCAAATTAATAGTAGTAAAAATATTCACTAGTAATTACTTATTTCCCACACCAGTCTTTCAACCAAAAAAAAAAAAAAAATCACTCCAAGTGTCTCGTATACAAGGCTCTAACACCACTGTAGCATTGAACTATAGCTCATAAAACAAGATGATGCCTTGTCTCAAAATGTACTTTAATAATATAGTATTTGGGGGTTTTATGCCTTACAATAATTTGATTTTTCTGAATTTATTGATGAAGAAAGGGCTGTAAATTCAGTATGAGTTCTTTCACTAAAGAATACAAAATATTTCCTACAAAAAGTGTAGGAAATAAAATTGAAATAATAAATTCCAAACTCATCCAGGCAGGCAACTTCAATGCTGAAGTAAATTCATTGGCAGATTTACAATTAAGTTCCATATGGAATGGAAATAATAATAATTATAAATTCCTAGAAACAGTATAGCAGCTTGTATCTTGGATTCAGCAGGGAGAAGTAACTCATATTTAGTTTCAATAAAGGCATAATTCCCGATACCTTCAAATACCTTCTAAGAGTGGCTTTATTTAGCATATTCTTTGAGAAATGGGGATCTGTTTAAAATCAAATACTCCTGTAGGCAAAAAGTAAGTACAAGCCATTTCATTTCACAGGAGGGAAAACTGCAAGCCTCACCTGTGGGAGGGGAGCTGCCCCGTGGCATGACACTGGGACCACACTCCGTCCTGCCCATGCTCATGGAGCACTAATTTTGCCCTATATCAGGCAAAACAGCCCCAGGAGGGCAGGTCTGATGATGGCGGCTACATGAATTAGCCTGTCATCGCCCTCCCAGCAAAGAACCATCTGCACCGCAGCAGTTGCTATTTTACAAGGGGAGAGTCTCTTCTCTGCAGTTTAGAATCATAGAATCATTAAGGTTGGAAGAGACCTCCAAGATCATCGAGTCCAACCGTCAACCCAACAACACCATGCCCACTAAACCACGTCCCTAAGTTTACTGCACTTTGATTCCTCAGAACATGTTTTGAAGTGTAAATAATCTGCAAGGGTTACATTTGTTTCCTAATTCTTAGCATGTGAAGCCCTTTCATATCATAAACTTCACCTGGATGTTCCCTAACCCGCAGGGTTTGCCGCTAGCTGGAGCGGCTATCAGTGCACAGACATGAACAACCGACAGAAATTATCTAATTACGGTGTTGGCCTTGGCTCTAATCATTTGGTTCAGATTTAGTTTCCTTCTCTATCACAGCATTTTATCAGGATGGTTACAATGAGTCACCAGCTGAGCTGTGTAAATCTATGCCCGTATGCTTGGGTTTACAGGAGGTGCAAGGCACCGAAATGCAAACCCACCCGTTGATTGCACTGGGAGTTGGAGGTATTTGTGACCTCTTCTACAGCCCAGTAAAAACCAGTGCAGCTGCATTAATTCACAGAATTTTACATGGTCGGGCTGACAGCTTCATCACTCTTCATCTGCTTTTAGTAAGAACCCAGTACTTCAACTCATACCCATCCAGAGAACCAGCACTCTCACAGCAGATTAAGAGGTTCCAAATTCTGGCATAAAAAACCCCCCTACAACCGTTCTTCAGAGATTTTTATTGTTGCGATGTGTTTATAGCTAAGATATTCTTAGCAAGTTGGCTGGATACAGGCCTAAGGGAATGTCTTTTCTAATGTTTTTTTTGCTGTATTTTTACTTGGCCTGGAGAATTTGAAGAGAGGCTTAAAATCTGCTTTGAAAATACATGTTCTACTATGAAACCTGAGTGTTGTATGCATGTATAAGCTTTTATTTTTATAAATGAAGAGATAAATTGCTTGTAAAGATATTGAATGCAGTTTAAACTCTGATTCAGGAGAATGCTAAGAGGTAAAGCGTTCACCCTTTTTGTGTTAATGAAATTTTTGCCACAGAGTAAGGAGGATGTGAATGTCACCTTGCATCCCTCTGAATATCAGATTAGCCTTAAAAGATTTCTTTTTACACATGCATTTAATGAAGATCTTATTAATAATATAGATTGATCATAAAGTATATTATTTTTTTCAGAATTTTGGGTGAAACACTTTCATCCAACCCTACAGTTTCATGAAAGCTAAAAATTATGTAGGAACATTAATTCCAACAATTGTTTTACTGGGAAAAATCCCTTAAAACTAAGGTTTCCTGGTTTTATCTCACTGGAAAACATGAATTGGGAACCAGGTCATTTTGACTCAAAGGGGAAGTTTAATTCAATGTCACCTTGCAAAAACGTTAGAGACTATCTTTTCTTTCCAAAGTATAATAAAAAAGTACTGCTTCTCCAAAGAAGTGGTCATCCTCTAGCCAACTATTTTGATTAAACTGAACCAATGTTTTCCAAATGAAAGCGAAGCCTGTAATTAAACTTAATGTAGAACCACTTTGAATAGCTCATAGCTTAGCCTAAAAGTGTTGAAGCCATGAGCAAACCTGACTTTTTTCTTCAGACTTTTTAAAATGATTTCAGTAAATATATATTTTAATCTCTTTCCAATAAAATACTGGAGCTCAAAAATTGTAATAGATCTGTACCAAGACTTCATTAACAGCTACTCATCTCTCTTCTGTTGGTGAAGATGAATAGCTTCACTGAGTTGACATTGTAAAATTCATATGAATTCACTTGTTGTCTATGGAAAAAAACCCTGCATTCTCTGTTTCCAATTATTCTGAGTCCATAGAGATACTCTTCGTTCGCAGTAGTACTACTGGTAGTCTATTCATTCTCCTCTTTAGCATAGGGATTGTAAGTGTTGCATGTATAATCTAAAGTAGCTCGCCCTTTCATTTTAATCATTCATTAGTTGAGTGCTACTCTGTTCTTAACCAGCTGACGCCAATGGGAACCTTGGATTTCAAAGGGCCAAAATTTCACTTGATATCTGTAAAGGCACATAAATGGCACAATGAACTGTTGCGTGGTTCTGGATCTGCAGTGGAAAAAGACTTGGCTGGGTAGGTCACATTCTAGTACGTGCCCATAAACCTCATGAAGCAACTAACTGAAAAGGCTTCCCTTTGGGTGTGGGACTCCCCACTGAACTGAATTTGTAATTTGCTGTGTAAAATAGCATTTAAACAAACTGAGGAATCAAAATTTGGTCTAATGGCATGGGAGAGAACTGAAACTAAATTATTTGTTTAATGACCATTTAAATGCACACAAAAAAATTGAACTAATAATATTTTTTATCATAACAAAGCTTTCTAAGCTAGTTACAGAGCTATGCTAATTTTTCCTTGTTACATCCCTTAATATAGCATGCATATTCTGTTTTAAAGCCTGTGTTTGTTATTCAGGTGTGATAATGAGCTTTACTTTAAAGGTTTCACAACAAAATAAAGACTAATGCTGAAAAGACAATTGCAATGTGCAGCAATAATCAGTAACGACAGGGAATTTTCTTAAGAACAAGGTTTGACTGTATTTGAAATCCTATACCCTGAGTTGGACAACAAAGACTTGAACACGGAAAACTGCTACAGAGAACAAAACAAGATAACTAATTTGCAAACAAAGAATGTCTAATTTTGACCTCACTAGCCCATTTTTTCCCTATTCTAATAAGGAAACTGTCTCTATATGAGTCTTTTAGCACCTCAGTGGGAGCAAATCTGCTTTCATTTACATTGGTCCAAGTTTGCAGGAATTTCTAAATGGCAATTCCTTACTTGTGTTGAGAAAGAATGAGAGTGGTCTACAAACGTAGACTGGTACTGAAAGCTGAATAGACTTTTCTATGTGAAGCTGAATCTTCTTGACATGAGATAGAGTGCATAGCTATGGAGATCATGGCAGTGGCATTGCACTATAGCTCATGTACTTTCCATTCTCATCGGTCAGGGGCTGTAGAGGAAGTTGGGCAGATCAGCGCAGTTCCATGGACTGCTATTCATGGGTTTTCTTTAGCCAATTTCAATTTGTTTACTTGAAGTAGGCTATTCTGCTCTACTATCATCTGCAGAATGGCTGTCCTCAAAGCCCTCCGGGGCCCTGTGTGCCTGATCTGTGTATCACAGTCCCTAGGAAACTGCTGGTAAAATTGTTCCAGGTATTATTTTCTTCAACATGATAGATTATTTGCTGACACTTTATATAAAATACACCTAACTACTGGTGGTTCTCATGCTACTAAATCCTGTGCAATGATTCAAACCCAGTCTTTCTATAAACAAGTTTTATTCACCAAAGCTGGTCCCCAGGTTTGGCAGGTCTTGCTGTTCCTTACTTGCAACTAAATAGTCTCTGTACTCCATTCATTAGACTATAGAAGAATAAGTCTTCTTTCAATTAACATTTCAGTGCCTGTATTAACATTTCCTGTCTTAGCAGCAGTGTCATGACTTCTGAAAATATTTCTCTTGTACAGGAACACAACTGGAAAGACCGATGTGCCATGATGTTTCTGGCTAACTGCTTCCTTACAGCAAAAGTTGTGATGTCTGCACAGGTGAGATAATGACAGCAGTTGGTTAAAGGTATGGGCAGAACATAAACCACGAGATGTCCAACTTTATGTTAAGAAATTATTGCATTTGCTTGGAACATGGATGTCTGTGGGCCTGCCATGCAGAAGAGCTATACATCTGGCCAAATCAGCCATCTGATGTTCTTTTGGAGAAAAGGGAAATCCCCAATAGAAAAAGCTTTTTCAATTGCCTTTTAGAAGCTCTCTTGTCCTCTGGTAGATGTATTAGTGGTAGAAAGAAGTTAAGCTATCATGAAATTTGGGGATGTGAAATTTTAGGTGTCATTTTGAACTGCCCCATGACTGTGTAAGTCTTATTGCAATTGCATAGATCCAGGACTACATAGCCTGCAGGCTATGGCTGGAGTATTCCTTTTTAGGGGAAGACTGACACTTGGGTTTTTTTCCTCAATTCCAATAAGAACTATAAAGTATATGCACCAGGGGAAATTTAAATCAAAGTGAAATACAGAAAAACAAAAGCTACGAGTGACTTGGTTGCCCTGACAGTTTATCAAAATTGCTTTGCTTCGTCTGCCAAAACATGATCGTTTTTCATTGCAGGTCCTGTATAATCCCTTATCAGTGTTATCACTTCTCCTTTGTTTTACCCAGTCTTCTGGTAAATTCTACATTCTAGTATTTTAAATCCTTAGTTCTTTTTCTGGGTCAGCCACATGTCTGTTACTCTAATAATATTGTACTTGTCCTTGAAAATGTATAACTCCAGTTCAGCACTCTTACTGTGCTCCTAGAGTTTGTTTAAAGAAGATGGAGAGAGTACGTGAGAGACAACACACACATGCCAAGGACAGATTTTCTCTCCCAGTCATCTTTTGCTATATATCTTATGGTACTCTTCATTGTTAAACAATTGATGCATTACCTTGGGAAGTGGCAAGTTACCTTGGACACTCAGTACTCTTGCTATCAACACAAAACAAAAACAAAAAGGAGATTGGCCTGATAATTTTTCCTATTAGTAGCATGTGTGTCTCTTCCACACATGAAACACAAAGTTCAAGGACAAGGCAAATGACTGCAGAAAATCTATAAGTCATACAAAGTACAAACTTGTAAAACACAGGAGACAAAATGGGTCATCTCTTTGAGGCCAATCCTGGTACTTCTATTGATGTTTAATAAAGTCCTATCATCTGTCAGCTTCAGTGGATATGAATTCTTATATTGTAAGAAATTATAAGCATATTCCTCTACAATTAGGACTTTAAAAGGAAAAGGACCCTTCAGGAGAGATTTCACTTTACTACAAAGCCCTGGTGTTCTTTACTCAGTGGTAACGTTTCAGCCAGACCTTGACTGACATACTGGGCACTGATTGGGGTTTCTGGTAAAGACAGAAGGAATTATTTTCACTTACTGCTTGAATAAAGCTATTGTACATGCTTTGGATGATGGATGAAATTGAACTGTTTCAGGTTAAGCACTTAAATGTTGGATCACATCTTATACATACTACTTAAATCTCATTAACATAGCAAAGCTTCACTCAGAAAATGGTACTATTTTCTTTTTCCAGCAATTTCAGGTCATAGCCTGAAACAAAACAAGAAGTTTTTTTTAAAAAAGTCTTTTCAGTTCTTGTTTGGCCTAACAAGAACAATGAAATGTATTTTAAAGATGTAGAAGAAAAAATAGTGAATCCATGGGGTTACAAGCAACTGCAAGAGGAGAAAAAAAAAGCAGCTTTCTCTTGGAAATTCATATGTTATGCTACAACATTATTGGAGGGGACAAAGATCTTGAGGAAAATAACAGTAGAACAAATCCACATTGAAGGAGAAAGATTCATTTCTCAAGAATAAGAAAGAGCCACAACAGAAGATAGGACATAATTAGTATTCATATTGTAAAAGCAAACAAACCCATTTCTGCTAATGGCTTCAGGCATCCCCCGTGGGCTGAATGCCCAAAAAAGTAAGACTTATACCCGTTTCTACCTCAGGAGTAGTAGGAGACAACACTACTTTTTAGGGTAGACAGAAAAAAATGAGCTAAATATTAACATTTAAAGAAAACAAAAACCACAGGAGACCACTGATGGTCTCTTTAGCCTACTGAGTATTTTAATGGAGAGGTTTACATACTTCGAATGAATCACTGTTATTTATTGCCTCAGAGCATGATAGTATAATACGATAAAGAAGGGATGAAGACTTAGTATTTCCATTCTAGCGTATCTCTTAACAGCTGTAAAAATTAATACACACTGAATCTTGGCATTAAAGACTCATAAGCAAGCTGGAGCACCTAGAAATAGGAAAGAAAAATATCACATACATTTAAAGGTGAAGAATAGTCCATTCATGCTACTTATAAATGTAAATGTCAATGTCAAAAAAGTCAATGGCAGTTGCTTGTAAAGAATCAGCTTTTCTTAAGAGCTCATTCTTTCATGAGCACCACAATGCATTAGCCAGACATTCAAAAGCATTAATCTAGCCATTACTTATGAAAATATGTCCATTTGCACTGAGGCATAGAGGGGGAATTGTTGAATAAGAGGGTGATTTTTTTTGTTTAATCACCCTCTTTTTGACCTCGATGGCACCCCTATTTCCTTCAAAATACTTATTACATATGCTAGTACTATATGTTTGTGTGTAAAACATTTTGATCTTTGAATACCAGTATTTTGAAGGTTCCTTTTCCTAAACTGCAGACATATTGATAGCTATAGACAGCACAAGACCTGTTCTTTTTAGAAGAGTTTGGCAACAAGGAGTCCATCCTCTCCAAAAGTGAAGAGTGGCCAGTAGCTGGTGTTGCAAGCTCCTGTGGAGAGCAACAATACTCTTGGGTAATGTGTTTACCGGTAGGTCTGGCTTTAGCATCCTATTTCTCTTACTGCTTCCACAGCCACCCAAGGGAAAGTTTGCCTGGGCTTGCTGGTGTAGGCAGAGCAGTGCTGGCTGACCCCATTGGGTTTACACCTGTGAGATGGTTTCAAGGAGGGTTTGTTGTACAAGTACTGGAACAAGGGGATGTGGGAGGAGGAATAGGAGGCTTTGTTAAGAGTCCTGCAGGTGTTTAGAGCAGGGCCACCCTTGGCATTATCCCCAATCAGCACTGGGTGATGTGAGCCCCCAGTGCGAGCATTGGCAGGATAGTCCAGCACGGACTCTTTCTCCGGGACAGTTCCTTGGGACACTCTCAACTCAGCAGTACCCATAAATGTACCCTCAGTCCTGTTTAGCAGCACAGCTCATTACAGAAAGCACAGCACTAAAATGATGCTTGTCCCTTTAAATATTTTGATTGCCTATAGCTGTGCAGTTAAGATATCAGTCGAGTACACTTTAATTAGCCCAGAGGAAATCACAGTAGGGATGAAATGAGTTGGGTTGTTATTCTTCTGTTTTTACTAACAGCAAATAAAAGCATGTAATTAGCTTTTTTAAGGCATTTTCAGGATCTTAAGGTTATCATAACTGTAAACAATAGTATATTTATCTAATCTGAGAGTGGCACTTGAAATATATTTTAGTTCTGAATAGGAAACATTAAAATTACAATTGGTCTACAGGTTTTTGAAGAATTGTGTTCGGGTTGAAATCTGCAGCTTAGCAGCAGTTGCAGAGGAGAGTTTTAAAGAAGGTTTAAGGAAGAAATGCTAGACCAAATCAGGAAATAATGCAATGTCAAAATATATATTTAGCATAAAATAAAAATCTTTTGTTTTGATTTATTCCAATTCATTTATATTAAATTATTGGTTTGAATAATGTATTAGTATGTACAATATTACATAATTCATAAACTGTGAAAGACTAAGATTTATCAAAATAACACTCAAAATAAAATTTTAATCACTTCAAAATTATGCAGTTTTGGTATAACTGAAATAAGTTTGCTGAATTCATTTTTTAACTATTTTCCCCACATATTTTCCACATCATAATCTTCCATGCAAGTTTCCAACCAGTTATTCCACTCCACTCCTGCTATCTGCATTTCAGATGAACCCTTCCAGCTTAGTTTTCCTTTCAGTGATGCTCATGTAAGTCAGGAATTGTTTCATGAAGTTACATCGGCATGGTCAAAAGAAGAATTGGATCAAACGTACTTTACTGAAATATCATTTATTAGTTGTAATAACTTCCTCTCACAAGCTTTATCTGAAAGGGAAATCCCAAAGATGTCACCTTCTGAAAAGAGTCTTGCGGGTAGATTTGAAACCAAGAATTGGGAAGTGGCTTGAAACAGGAATTAAAGAACGAAAGTGAACAGCTATAGGAAGCCACTGCAAATTGGCTTTGCCAAACAAATATTGTATGGGAGATATCTGTACCATTATCATCTCATCAACAAGTGACCCCAGGCTGCGGCTGGCCAAGGCTGCAGCCCAGGCAGAGGTGCTGGAGAAAGGTGAGTCTTCGGGAGGATTAAATAAAACTTCACAAGAAAGTTGGTTTGCTATTTTCTGGAGAAAGCATGGTGCAAATTAAGTCTCTGAACGAAGATTATCACCAACAGGTTCCTTAAAAAGGAATATTGTTCCTTTAATGGAAAACCCCTCAGTGCTTAAAGTATCCATATTACAAACCTAATGGGACATGGAGAATGAAGCTCTCATCTCCCACTGGGTTTGCTATTGGTCTTTGTCTTTGCATTTCATCTAAATCCTACACTGAATTACACCCGATGACAGCCTTCTATTTGGGGCACGGCAGGATCCAGCAGCTGAACGTACTGGCGCCTTCGCTTTTGAAAGATCCAAAATTTTATAACATTTAAAGTCTTACTATTAATCACCTGCTGTAGAATGAAAAGTATCCAAAAAAAAACCATTCCCTCCTCGGTAAAAGATTATATATATAAACTATTACCAGCTATCTTAGAAGACTTATATTAGGAATCACTTTCCTGCTTGAATATGGATACCCAGACATAGAGGTTTCACGTTTCACCTCAGACAGAAAAATCCTTTTCATTTATTCATGTATTTTGCAAGGTAGATAGACAGAATTAACTGACAGACAAATGCATTCACTATCAATACTACAGATACCAGCCCAGGGGGAATTGAGTTTGTGATCGTTCCCGATCAGAGGGATTAACACTGAGTACTCTGGACAGGAATATTGCAATTCATATACAGTACGTCTAACTTGGAAGCATCAGCATCATACACATTCTCCCTCAGTGACAGTACAGTGATTTTTAATGATTTTACCCCACAGAACCAACACATCCATAGATGAATGAAACATTCATGCTCATTTTGCTGGTTGTACATTAAAAATCTTAATACAGCTTTGATTAGCCAAGATTTTAGGTGCTGAATTCCTACTGATGCACCTATTCTCCATTGAAACTGGCGGGAGTTAGATATCTACAAATGGTTTTGGGGATCTAGGGTCAGTACTGCAGCCTAGTCAAAAATTAGCGGGTGGAGAAAGAATTATCAACACTCCAACTTGTACCGTAGAAACCCCCCAGCATGAATGATTTTGGTCACCATCAGGATGCAGTAGGATTTAACCAATGAGGGAAGACAAACTCTCCAATAACTGAAAGCTGACTTTGCAGACTGAAAGCGTTACAAGGCAATTGCCTCCGATGGGACTTGCTGGCTGGGTGACCATTGGTACTGAACCCCAAAAACCTCCTCTCCTGAGACAGGTTTCCCAGCCAGGGACTCCTCCTGCCACCGGTGCATCATTCAGGCAGAAGTCCCTTCGCTTCTTACATACGTCCCCAGCAGTAGATCGTATACGCTTACTGTCGAACATCAAATTCTGGATAGAATAACCTAATGAACTTTTCCACATATCACTCTGACCTTTTCTAAATAAATGCAGTAAATCCTGTATTATTTTTCCTTCGGATGAAAAATACTTATTCATCTTGCAGTAATTCCATGATAGATGACAGCATAAAAACTTACAAGATTGAGATATCTGTAATAATTTTCTTGCAATACATTACTAAATTCCTGTCCCATCAGGATATATTGATAATACCATGGCTGATAACATCTGCAACCCTGCAGAGCATAAGCTGCTGTACAACCCTGCTACTACAGTCAAATTTCCTTTTTTTGCTACATAAAAGTTGTAAATATCAGGCTTTAGTTTTTGGGCTAGTACAGAAAGAAGGGAGAGAACAGAGTACCACTGTTATCCAAAATCATGAATGCTCCTCAGAGCTTCTGGAAACTCTCACCCCCTAGAGAGGATGAGATAAAGGCATCAGCGCTGAAGGGTATTTCCAAGTTCAGCAGCTGAGAGTGCTGCACAAAGCCAAATTAGATGCTAGCTCCAGTGAGCTTCTGTGTACGGCAGCGATACTGTACAACGCAAACTGATATCAATAGGAAATCTATAGGTTTTGATTTTTATCCCTGATGCAGCTTTCCAATGAAACGTTCTGGTTGGTGGCATTTTCTTTATATGCCTGTTCTCAGCAGATCCAGACAAAAAGCTAAATGGACATCAAATATCAATCTCTCATTGCCAGCAATGTATTGCCAGCCTGCATGTCTATTTTAGGTCAGAATAATGAGAACATTTAGCCCTTTTAAGTTCTGGTTTTACTTCAACTAGAGCAACTACACATCAACTAAATGTCTGTCTTTATTCAGTGACACAGAGGTCACTGCTGTGAGATTTATTTGATTTCACAGTTTGGCTAATTAATTTGCTCATTCTGAGCATACACAGTCAGCATTGCTTTTGGAGTAGTACTACCAAAGCAACAGATTAATTTACATGGTACAGTGCAACTGGAATAATTATTACCCCACAGAATTGTTATCGCTCAAAATCTGAGGGGAGAGGGAAGTTTCCTACTGTGATAAAAGGGCTCTGTTGTGGTTTTATCAGCTGAAAACAACTATGTGGACTAAGTTACAAAAGAAGCTTCTAAGAAGCATTAAGCAGCACACATTCTAGAAGTCCATAAAGCTGTTACAATACTAAATTTCTCTGATTTAATTCTTATCAAATTATGTTGACAGGCTAAAAATTCTCAAACCACTCCCATTCCTCCAGCAATATTAACAACCACTTCACCAATCAAACCAATTAATACAGCAGCATCTTTCTCACTGTTGAAGAGTGTTGCTGCCCCCCTGGTTTGGAAAACAAGCTTTTTTATAAAAATGTGCTTGAAAACTGGCGGGAGCACAGGTACAGAAAGCAGAAGATTATAGGGAGAGAGTAAAATGTGATTTAAAGCATCTTGCATCAAGATAGCTAAATAGCTTGAGTTCTGGGCAATTGATTGACCAAGAAAGGAGCAGTCATTTTGGTTTGGTTTTTTTTTGGGGGGGCGCAGTTGCGTTGTTTGTTTTTTTTTGGCCATTGAGGGCTGATCTAAATTCTCTGGTTCCAGTTCTTGGGTCTTTGATTTGCTGGAAGCCCTTTGCTTTGACTGATTTATTCATTCTTTTCACTACACTGTGTGAAGCAATCATCCTTGACTTCTCTTTGGACATCTACTTCCTACACATCCTTCCTATTTCTGTAACTTGCGGCTTGTTCAGTGAACAATCAGAAAGACTAGATGGATCATATGGAATACTTATTTTCCAGTATTCCTGGAAATTTATAATCTGTTGTATTGCAGTGATATTAACTGCAGGTGTTTACTCTTCCTACCAGCTGAGAATAACTGGTGGGATTTTTAAGTTAAAGGTCAGAAGAGCATACCACTTCTATTCAGAATCATTTTCAGTATTACAGTAGCAATATCTATGTCACACGTGGAAACTGGGCAAAGCAAAGTCCAGAGACTGTGGAGGTAGATACCAAAGGAGAAGAGTTTACAGGTGGGAGATCAGGTGTTGGGCAGATCTCACTAACACAAGAAAAGTGAGCAAGTTTTAAGTCTCTGGAGTCCTCTGATGAAGACACAAGCAGTTGACAAGTGAGATGAAGTAAAAGGTAAGAAGTCAATGATTACACTTTCCTAATTAGCCCTGGGAAGAATCTGAATAGCTGTCATCTAGTCAAGTGAGCTAAGAACAGGTTAAGACCATTAAGTTTTAACAGGTAATTGGCAGACCAGATAGCATGCAATTTGAAACTGCTCAGATTAGTGCAATGCTCCACAGTACTCCTGATTTTCCTGGGCAACACAGTAACATCATACTGACCCAAGCATACCCTGTATTTACCCTTTTATCCCATTCCTGGCTTCACAGAAGCAACAATAAGTATATTTATAGTAGAAAATACTAAGTCAATGGATATGTCCAGTCCTGCAGGTTTGTAAATGCAGGCAATTCATTAACAGTAGTGTTTCAAGTGTAAGATGTCCAAACTACTAACAACAAGGGAGTTTTTTGATGTTCTTATGACAAAAGGCTCCTTCCAGTGTGCTATGAAAGTCCACAATTGCTCCATCTCACAGAAGGGACACATTCTGGGCTGTGAAAGCCTGCAACAAGCAAGGAGTAACCAGACAAGCACATCTGTGTCAACGCTCCTTATCTGCAAGGATGTAAATAAAAGTATTGGATGGCTTTTAGGGATTACAGTAAGTATTGATGTTTTGCTGCAACTTCCATAAAAAAGCAGCTGCTGTTTTGACCATATGTAGTTCAGAGAGGTGATGTGTGTGACAAAAGCCTTTGATAAAACAGGCTGAGAAAGATTTTGTCTCCCTCTCTTCCTCATTTTGGCAAAGTCACTGAATAGCAGTGTAAAATGAACACAAAACATCCTGGAAAAAAGGTGTATTTGATATCAGGCTCTTTATTAAATATGTTGACCTTCTAGTAGTAGCAGTAGAAACAGCCATTTCCTGATCTTTGGAGTTTATGCCTCTCTACCTCAGGCTTAAATAAGAGGTTATTTTTAAGTGTAATTTGTCCTATTTTGACCACATTCTTAGGGTCAAAAATAACACTATACATTTATTTCAGGGGATTTTGAACTCCATTTTACTATGGCAATTTAGTACTGCCACAGGGAAATCAACCAATCACTACACATTAGAAAAAACACAGCATTGACCCCATTTAAAATGAACTGGTCAATTGAATTGAAATATTTGAAAGTTAAGAATACAGAAATTTATTAATACTACTTAGATGCCATAATACTGTCTGCACATAATGCAGACCCTGCAAACAGAAAAAAAACATTTACCCTGCATGAAATATGTACTGATTCTTTCAATCAAGTCTTCTCTATAGTTTCCAGGAAACTTGAAAGCTTGAACACAACTGGAAAAAATTTCTGTTGTTGGTTGTAAATGCACAAGAGCTTGCCTGATGTCAATAGCTTAAAACCGTGGCCCACAGTGAAAGGTGAAATACTTGGATTAATCCAAGTTCATATCTTGGTGGGTTTGCTTTTAGAAAGGAAAAAGGCAGAGCTCTCTAGTGCAGCCTCTTTACCCAAGCTGTTCCATCAGATTTTCATAACTGCAGCAGAAAATAAACAAAACACAACATCACCTCCACTACTCCCTCCCTCTTCTATGTTATACCTGGACCTTAAACATCTTCCTCAAGCCTTCACTCTCCAGCAAGCCTATATCTGGCACAGAGTCCATCTCCCAGACTCCAGTAATTGTGGTACATGAAACAGTCACAGAATTCTCTGCCTACCATGCATGCCAAGGGCTTCCCAGGTCGGACACAGCCTGCTCCTGCTTCTTTCACCTAGGTGGTCAGGAAAGTAAATGCACTTGCCTTAAATAGATACCAATGGTTTCAGCCCACAGGTTCAGTGGGATTTGACAAAATTGAGGGGAATCAAAATCACCTGTGTAACTCTGGATTTCTACCAGTGAGATGAAAGTAAAATGCATAATGTCATAATTGAGAGAGTATAGATAATTATAGCCACATGAAGGTCAGTGGCAGACTATTGCCTGAAGGACTGAAAATGTCTGAGATACATACATATATATACACAGGTATATTTATCTATATCTCTATACACATACATATGTATACTGTATTATATATGTATGCATATAAACATATACATGTAACAATTATAGGTATACATGTTTACATAATACGATCTTTTTCCAGCAGCCTAGCTTTACAGTGGAAGTCAAATGAGCAGTTGTTGTTCCTTCTGATCATTTGATTAACTCGTTGCTTACAAATACCTCCGTCCGCTTTGCTGAAGGCCATCCAGTAGACTTAATGCTGATTCTAAGGCTTGTCATGTTCTTCATGGTTCTTTGTTTTCAAGTAATGTGTTAACAATAGACATTTAAAATCCCTGAATGTTAGATACAAATACCATATTGTAGCTGCATGAACCTGACTGAAAATGCATTATCTGGTAATGGTACACGGAGCTTGTTTTGCATCTCTCGCATTCTCAGTCTTTCGTTCGAGACCAGATCAGACCAAAAGCTGTGACCATTGAATGTAGAATTAATAAACTGTAGAATGAGCTGTGATATTGATCCACTGCCTAGAGTATATGTCCCGCTACCACAAATGGCATATATAGCACTGTTGCATACAATACCTTGAGAATATAAGCTAGGACCCAGGCTGCAATTACAGTTGGGTTGAATTACTGGGGCAGAATTGCTTAAAGCATGATACGCTGTTTTGCAAAAGTAAGTTTTGTACTCAAAGTTGTTGCTTTTGTTTACCCCTTATGTAATTACCTCCAAGAATTTTTCTTTTGGTTCAAAAAAAGCTGTCCTTGGCTGCGGGTGAGGCAATGAAGATTATAATGCCATCACTCCATGGGTGTGAGATATGGTGTTGGTGCCACAGAAGCACTGGTCAGTTCGAGTAGCAGGCATCTGGAAGAGCAGCACAAATTCACTTCTATAAAGAGTCTGCATGTGATACTGACCTTTGAACTACGAAGGAGTGGAAAGGCTGCCACTGTTAATTTGGCACTTAGCTTCATGGTCTGCAGATTGTGACAATATCAAACAAGACTGTCTACTAACAATTCATGGTGTGTAGAGTGTACATGACGTTACAGAAGATCTATCTCTTGCTCTCTCTTGTACAAGTTCCCTGGTTTAGTGACCTACTTCATTCCAACAGCTATTTCTATTGAGCAACAAAATTTTAATTTTCTCTTCCAAGTGACAGTCATCAGTATAAATATACTATGGTTATCAGACTGCTTATATACTTATCATAAAAATACATGGGAACTGAACTGTATATCGAGCACTGCATCATCTGTATACAAAGCACTATGCCATGTTTTTATTTGCTCGGTCTATTCAAAATGTGGAAGAATATGAACTGAGTGCCTAATTAAAATGAAGTGTAACTCATAACAGTTTATTTGCACTGCAGTGCATTTGCCATATTATTCATTACACTGCATTCAGTACCTTACCATTTAGTTATAGTACACTAGAACAGCCACTTAAAAAGAAGTGTCACATGTTCTTTCTTTTATTTGTGTCCAGAGTCTTAACCATCTGCTTTATGGGGCTTCATCAGTTTACACATCATGCTACTAACTGCAATGAAGCTGTAATTGAACATGTGATTTAACTAATAAAAAGGATCCATGTTTTTTAGCAGTGGGCAAAACTTAAGTGATTTACTTCTAATAACCTTTCTGTATGTAAAGTTGTACTGGTCTTACTTTTTAATGAGTCCAAAATCAGGAAATAAAATGGTAGTGTAAACTTTGTTCATCCTGAAATTGGTCTTGCAGGGCTTTAGACTGGGGTGATTTCAAATGGAGAGGGAATTGCAGACTCACAGGATGTTCAAGTGTATACATATCACATTTGCAGTATTCAAACCATCTTCTCACTGTAGAGTATTTGGGTTTAGCTAAGAAAATTCCCATCCATCATGTCATACATCAATCTAGTAGCACAGAAATGGAGAGAAGTGATATCTAAGCACAGACAGAATGATTCTGCTCTCTAGGAGGGCATATTTCCTCTGGTTCCTTTTTGGAGGTGCAGAGTTTGTACCCACAAGATGACCCAAGGAAACAAAGCTAATATACAGTACTTATAAGGCACTTAATTTTTGTCGTTATTTGAAGACAGAAGCTAATGCCTCAAATCTGAGCCCAAATGCTCAGAGAAGTCAGGGGCCAAATGTGCATCAATAAAGGCAAAGTTACCATAAAAAGTAATGTTACCCTTGCAAAAATTCACATGTAGTTATATTTATGTGTGAATTACTGATTTGATGAAAATCAGTGAGCTACGTGGCATGATCTAAACAGATAAAATTTTGCTATGTACGTTCTTAATGTTGCAGGAGGATATAAGACTGGGATAAACTTCATTTTCAGTTGTATTTCAAGGATTATGCACTTGCAGAATATAAATAAGCAGTCTATTTAGTGAAACATGGGTGATGTGCTTCTACCCAAGCAAAACTACAGAATATTTTAATTGGCCATGCAGTGTGTACCCACATTTCACGGAGAATGAGCAAACAGATAGAGTACGGGATAACATATGTCTGCTGTTTACAACACCAGCACCGGTCTGGGTTGGTTACACTGCAGTTCAGGAGTCAGCTTAGCCCACCACACTGGCACCAGCACCGATAAAGTGGCAAAGTTTTCACATTATCTACCCCATACTGCAGTAGAGTATACTTCTGTTTAAAGGTGACCTAATTACACGTTGCTTGTGTGTGGCAGGTACCGTCTTTGTGTTCAGGGCATGGAACAGCTATTTAACGTTGCTCTGTGGTTTTAGGTGGTGATAACTGCTTTCCAGGGCTGCGCAACATGGGCAACTGGTGCAAAAGGACCAGGAATGCAGAGAGCCCCGCAGTGTGCAGGAGCACCCAGCGACCACGTACGGATAAGGGCTAGAAAGGAGGGATAGGGCAAATACGTAGGAAAACTCTCTTGAATGGTCTTTGCACATAGGTCAAAGCAAGACTTCCCAAGGTGACTGCATGCAGCTAAGGGTATGTGTCTTGTGATTTCCTCACCCCTTTGTATTGAAGGATTGCTTCAAGTTATTCCTGGATCTGATAAGAGAACTTCCAGAGTTTGGGTGGGAAGAAAACCTTTAAATTGACCCATAGGTTTAAAAACAAAAGAACACCCTCCGCTCCAAGAGCTTCTCATGAAATATGAGGCTGGCTAAAATAAAACAACTTTCTGGAATTCAATATGCTGCTGCAGTCCCTGTGGCATATTTTAGCTGTATAAGTTATACTCTGTCTTTCCTTATGGAAGTAGCAGACCACTTAGTTCTTTTTATAATATTCTGAAATCCCTGCTATGACAAAATATTTTGGAAATCAACGGATATTTTGCAAGAATAAAACTGGGTAAGAACTCCAAGATTTGGATTACTAATTACAGAAGAATGCCAACTATTGTACTTTTTTGTAGATAGATTTGTGGGAAAGAAGATTATCCACTCCACATTCAGTTCGTACCAAGGTTGTTTCTCGATGTGCATATGCAAAACCTTTGGTCTTGGATCACAACTTCTCTTAGGAATCAGCGTGACATTTCAGACACAGGCAGGCCCTCCCTAGTTGACAAAGCCCCTTCTACCTACCTTTTTAATGATATTTCTAGTCATTCCTCAATTTGTAGTACAAACCAAAGGCAAATGACACCCATCCTCTGCAATCAGCTACTTAAAACCATCATCTTCACCACCGGGCAGGCACACAGTCAGCTAGCCTTTGTTCAGCCTGAAGGATTTATTTTGCTTCTAATTGCATCTGGTTATGACAAGCTACTGAATCCAAAATTTAAACCAGAAACCAGCACACTCCTAAACCGATGTGAAAAGACAGCAAATCTGCATATTCTTTGAAGAACTGTCTCAGAGAAAAAAAAAGTAACAAGTGTATGCGCAAAGAGTGTGCACAGTGCCCATACTGGCATGGCGAAGGTGTTCTAGCAAGGCTGGGGTTTATAGGGACTGTAATCAGATGTTAACTTTTAAAAAGACATTGATTACTAATGTAAATACAAGGTGGTATTCAGAATGTCTCTGCCAAGCAATTCTATATTGAATTTTTTATGGCAGCATAGAAAGTAAGAGAATTTTCCTCAAGTTAAATACATCTTGTAAAGGAAATGATGCGCTACCTCATTCACTAAACATCAAACACAAGTATTTTAGTTCAACATCAGAGGTTGCATAAGCAGTATGCAAAAACTGGGTCAAAATATTTGCTTAAAAACGTTGCATATCTAAATAGGAAGGGGAATTGTTAATCCATGAACAGGGTAGATCACTCTGTTGCAGCCAATTACTTTTTCCTAATTGTTTTCTAATTGCTTCCATTGGTACGAAGCATAAACTTTGGGCTTAAATAATTCTACTTTAACAGATCAGCCTAGTACGTTCAGGATATCTATTTATTTTTTGAGATAACATTTGCAAATTAAAAAAAACAAAGAAGTGCAGTCAAATGTTGGATATATCTGATGGGGCATACATGCTTCTCTATTTCTTTAACCAAGCCCAGCCATGCGCTTTGCAGCTGCTAGGGAAACCTGCTAGGGAAATCTATACTTTTCAGGCTTTTGTATCCCAATCCAGTTTTTCCCAAAAAAACTTTTTCCTAAACCTCTTAAGTCTACAGAGAGAAAATGCTGTTGTAAACATGACCCAGATATCCGTTTCAAGTCTGGTAGATGATCAAAATTATCATACAGTTTTTGCAATCTGGTTTCCAAAGTTCTGCTTGTAATAGCTTCCTTTGTATTTGTTTTCTTTAAATATATCTTTTTAGAATATTTATGGACACTGTTCTCCTTCTGCACAATCCTTGCCCTTGTAAAGTAAGCAGCCAGTGTAGCTTATAATTTATACTTTGGTATAAATTATTTATTGAAAGCATAAAGTATCGAAGAATATTGTCTTAAACTTTATTCTCTGACAATATAAAAAGAAAAAGAAAACATCATCTAATTAAAATGTAGGCTTTATATGAAATGGAAATAATTTGGTTTCTCTCACGGTATGGCAACCTTTGGATTTTTTTTTAATAAAAGAGTAGTAGTACGTTTTCTAGGAAAAAAAAACAACAAGGATGACTTATCCCTGAAGTACATATCCAGCCTGTGAAACATAAATAACAAAACTAATGGAAGAGGAATATAGATAAACCAGATTAACAGAAAAGATGAAAGCATAAAAAGCATGAGTGTGCTGTGAAAACTCTCCTGGGCTAACTAGAAAAACTTGCCAGAGTGTGCACAGGGAGAAAAGAAATAAAACATTAAAGATCAAACAAAAAGATTCTGAAAATTGGGTAATAATTTCAGGTATTCATGTGTACTAACTAGGTAGCTACATATGTAAGAAGGACTAGCAGTAAAGGAAAATGCTAATGAGGAGTAAGGCAGAATGATCAAAACCTCAAAATAAAATGCCATTTTGCATGAAGATTTTGATACCAGGAGCTCCTACAAAATTCAAATACCCTTATCCAAGTTTTACATCGTGTCTTGCTCCACTAATATTTCTATAATCTTGGGCATTGGTTGGATTTGTTGTGTGTTAGGTGCCAGCACAGGAACCCTCCGTGCAACTGGGGGGGACTTAACTGGGACAGGACTGCGGGGTGGTGCGTACCGGTGGGGATGGCCCATGTGCTGCAGTGCATGGAGATGCACTGCAGGAAAAGATCGTTTCAGTACTCATTTGTGGGGCCAGTGGGATCTTTGCATTTGTTTGCAGGGCAATATTACAGCAGCAGCCTCTCAGTGTTTAAAGGTGCTGGGTAGAGCAGCTATATTCTTTCCCCCGTTGGCTGCAAATCCAGTGCGTGAACACCTGGATTTGCTCTGGATCGGTTTACGGAAGGAGATGCACAGGGTGAGCGCTGCATGTGGAGAGGCAGTTACTTGGACCTGATGGCCGCTGGCTGGTACTTTCACTCAATGTGGAGGAAGACGACTAGGAGGAAAGCCAACAACCCATCCAAAATGGTTAACTTTGGAAAGCCAAAATGAAGGGAAAACCCCCTGAATTGTGGATTTTTTAGGTCTTGAAAAATCCTCTAATGTTGGGGCACCAGGGTCATTCCCTGCAGAGGAGAACATGTTGTATGTACATTTATGGGCAAAACTAAACTTTCTTTTTCTGGTTTCAAACTAATCCAGTACTCAACGAATAAGTACAAAAACCCAACAAAGGTTTCTTTTAGCTGGGTCACAGACCAAAGCACCCTTTCCTATCAGCATACAGCCAAATCAATACCAAAGGACACCTTCCTCGGGCTCTTTGGCAGGAGCCCTGCCTGCAGCCAGCACGACCTCAATCTCTGAAACCTCTGAGCGAGACACCACGTTGCGTCCCCGGCTGCCCCGACTGGCAGAGGAGGGAAACTTCACCCACTGCTCAAGCCTGGGAGGTCTCAGTCCCTCGCTGTGGCCCTGCAGAGATAGTGATGTCCTCCTCACAGCAAGCTGAGATCCTTCTCAGCAGCTCCAAAGCAGCTGTCCAGGCTTGACTTTTAAGTTAATTTGATTATAGCATGTTTAATTATAGTGTATATTAATAGTATTGATTTCCTTAGACAAAATATACCCCCTAGGGCACTTGGCAGCACCGGTGGCACCACCTGCCTCCCACATCTCCCAAAAGCCACTTGATCTTCCAGCCCGGCTCCCACGAGGTCACATCAGCTGGAGGGAGGAAAACTTCTGCATCTACAACTCCGTTCACGCCTCCGGTAAAAGTAAGTGAAGGGCAGAGGTAAGTGGGGCAGCTCTGTAGCAGATAATTTCTCATACCAAATACCACCTGGATGCAATTGTAAACCTTTTCAACTTTTGATAGAGCAAAACAAAGCAGAACCACTTCATATGCAAATGTATTTGAAATTATCACCATTCATGATTTCTCAGTTCCTGTGCCCGGGACGTGGCTCTGCTTTCTGTGCTGGGCTCTGCAGATAGGACTTGAACTCAGGTGGACTCCGGGCTCACAGAAGCACGTTCCTATTTTGCTGATAAAAAAACCTTAGTAAATGTCAATTCAGAATTAAACTGCACTCCAAATCTTTTGTAAAGCTACATTTAAAATTACTTTATTGTAAGATTAATATCTGAGATATACCAGACTTTTCTTCAATTATTGGAGTTCAGTAAATCTGAAAACCTCAGAATAAGCTATTTCTGCCTTCTTGGCCGGGAGGCTGAGATCCTTCGATTCCATCATGTTTTGACTTTTTTTCTGTAGTTATGTTTTACTTTCTGTAAAACACTTTTTATTACAGCCCCAGTCATCCTTCTACACCCGACAGAGCTTAAGTGCCTGATCCTCTTAAATAAATGAAAGTATATCCACTGTGTTTTGATCCAACCCTTAAAAGAAAAATAGCAAAGGATGACTGGGTCATATTGATTTTGTTTCAGCCTCACCTAGCAAGTCCAAACTCATTAGAACAACTCAAATTGCAAAAAGGCAAATGACTTTGGCTATGGAAATGCTAGGCCATTCACTTGCAGTGTGACTTCTAACGCCACACACAGCAGGGTTTCCACATGTAATGAACAGTCTCAAAAGCGGTGCTTGAAAATGTTCGTTTTGGTAACCCTGAGACGGGTGGGATGAGCCATCTTTGAAATAGGTCAGATTTGAGAGAGCAGAATGGCTATCACCATCAGTGCGATGGAAGGTGGTATAGAGACTATCCCCAGCTTTGGTATGAGGCAGCTATCACCCATATGCAGCTTTTAAAAACTTGCAAATCAAAGATGAGTACTTTGAATGCTCCACAATGGTCAATAGTTTTTAGACAATCCAGCGATTACCACTTGATCTGAAGCTATGAAGAAATGTTGGGGTTTTGTTGAGGTTTCCTTTTTTGCTGTTTTTGTTTGCTTAATTAGCTTATCGGTTACACTTGCATCTGCTGCTTATGAGGGAGTGAGGTGGGCTGTGGGCTTTTACTGTTATTAAATACTTTAAGTTTTGCCAAAAAGTGTTATTAAAAAAAAAAAAGGCAAACAAAATTTCAGCGCTTTGAAGAATGTTGCTCATGACTTACACAGATTTTCTCATGGACTGCTTCTAGTGTAGTTTTTGGCTAGTACCTACAGCACTGAGCCGTAGCTGGAGAGACCTGCCCTCCGTTCGCAGCTTCACCCTGACCCAGCAGGTAACCTGGAGCAGCTCCGTTTCCCACTAGGGATCTGCATCTGTGATTCCCTTTGAGATCCACTAGTGTGGGTCCACTGTTAATAACAGGTAACAGCAATAATAACCATATATTTGTCATTCTTAACATGAACAGAGCCAAACCTGCCAGCTTACTCGTGCTGAAGATGCTTGGTTTTCATCGGGCTGGTGACCAAGACGGGTTCTACTCAGTGTGGGTAAAGATGGGCAGAACTGCTGCTTGGCTCTTGTTCCTGCATTGTTGCTGCTTTGACAATTATATTGATCTTTTTTTTTACAATCTCACTTGCCAAGATAATGCTCAAGCTTCTGTGCTCCACCTATGGCCGTTTTGGTACACTGCTGCTTCAGCTCACAAAACTTACTCCATCAGCCTGCCCATCTGAGTAAGGACTTTCCACAATGACCTTTAACAAACAGCTTTTCCAGAAAAGCCATTAAGATTTATTTAAATGTCTCTTGCTTATTTTGTGGGGGGAAAAAATGAAAAGAAAAGTAAGAAAATAAAAAGCCTTGATGCAGTGTCAAATTTCAAATCTGGAAGCATTCCTATTGCCGCAGCAATTTTAGACAGCATTTTGCTTAGCTCATGGATTTCACAGGCTAAAACACTGTCGGAAGCTGCACCTCCTAATAGCAAAGCTTTCAGAGCTGGCATATCTGCGCTGTCCGTCCTTGTTTCCAGCACGGATTTGTCATTCCCTGCTGGCACTGAGTGTCGCCCAGCAGAGCGGGGTCCTTTTGTGCTGCCGCCCTCCCCGGAAAGGGTCTGCAGAGTGGTCTGCCGGCGGGCGCGGACCCTTTCCAAGGGGCTGCTGGCTGGCACTGCCCATCCTGCGTGCCGACCGGGAGCCATATGGCCGTGTGGAGCGGTACCCGAGTGAATACACGGTGGCTCTCCGCAGGGCTTGCTGCTAACGCTAACCGCAGCCACATGGCTTTTGGCTGGCTCCAAGTGCCGGCACAACAGGTTTGCATCTGTCTGCAGACTGCCCCCGAGACATACCTTTGGTCTCGTGGGTCCCCTGCGGGTTAGGCAGCTGCCCCTAAGACTGGCACCGAATTCTTGCGTACTCTCTAGAGCTACGTTGCTAGAAAGGACAGAGGTAAGCCTGCATTTTATATGGGTTTTTTCTCCTACTAGGGAAA
>NW_008825411.1:1303618-1318308 GCF_000699105.1 Pygoscelis adeliae
AGCAAGTACTAATCCAGACCCTATGGTTAAAGAAAATATTTTGGCATTTAATAGTTATGATAAAATGTTATCACAATAATCATAATAAATAATACAACAAACAATATACTGAATAGTTTTTATTTTTTAATTATCCATCCATATACATATAAATATGTAAAGTGGGAGACGATTGTATCCTTTTCTCTTGTGAGTGAGAAACATGCAAAAATGCTAAATAAATGGGCATGAACAGCCAAGCCTGGCTGCAGGAATGAAAAGAAATCCAGGTTTTATGCATTGGGATGTTCAACAGAGTTATTTAAAATTCATGCCTAGTTAATAATACATACATTTCACAATTAATATTGGAGGCCAGTTGAAAAACTAAATCTGAGGACAAAATCATACTGTGTGAACTCGAATTCTCACAAAGGCGTGTATCAGATGATGAAGGGAGAACCTGGCAGAAGTCAGAGCCATTGAGTTGCCACGTGATGCTTTGGGCAAAGGAGTAGTAAATGAAACATAGTGAGAGATACCTTTCCTTTAAAGACTGCTAAAATCCTAATTGCCCTTGAAGCCAATGGAAAAACAATATGCCTCTGGTTTGCTCAGATTTCACCAGATAAGAATAAAAAGGGTCTGATTCTGCTCGCCCTTTGGTCTTCTGTGGGTTTATTCCTGGTGACATCAGGAGGACTTTCTCAGATTTATATCAATATGAAATCAAACTCCATCCTGGTCTAATCAGGCATCCAATTAGACATTTCAATACCTTGACTTCTAAATTGTTCAAACAGAAGTGGTGTAAAAATATCCTCCACAATCTAAAAGCACTAAAAATCTCTCAGTATCCATAATCGCCGCACCAGAGTGTACCACTATTGCATGAAAACGTCAACATAAATTATAAAACACATTAATATTACCCAATTATATCAGACAACTTTTTCTAATATCTGACATTTATCAAAATATCATTATTATTTTCTCAACACCTTGAAAGATCTGGGTATTAACATGTGAACATAATCATTAAAACAGCTTGTCTGAAACTTAGAATAGATCCTTGGTTATAATTATTGCCTCTATTGACCCTAACTGAGAAAGGGGATTTAAACATACTGTAAAAAATAATCCTTTCTATTAGAAGCATCTCAGAAAAACAGAAAAAAAAAAAGAAAAAGAAAAAGAAGGGAAGAAAGCAAATATTCCCTACAACTTTTAGCTTGAAATCAAAAGACAGAGTTCAAGGCCTGGTTCACAAGGTATTTAAAAGTACATGTAATTTAAACGTGGAATAATCTCATCTAGTTTATTTAACCAGCTTTAGTCGTTCACAAAACCACAGCCAGACAGAGCTGGAGCTGCATCCAGGTATGCTGGTCTCCACTTTGTGATCCCAGGACAGCAATCCTCCCAGAAGCATTTTGGAGCATCTCCGGGCTTGGTCCACGTCAGAAACTCCTACGTATTGCAATCGTCATTGGTACAGCAATACACAATAAGTATGAAGCCTAAAGAAACGTAGTTTCTCCTCTCAGATACCCCACCTTTGTCCTTTCTCTCTGAGATTATGTGGAAAAAGAAGTCTTTATGGCTTTGATAATGCTACTATTGCCTTAGTAATTGGAAACCAAGGCCATCGGGAAATGATACAGCTAATATAGAATAGGGTTAATGAACAAATCTGTCCTCTCTACTGGGTTTTTGGTTCACAGAGCAGGAGGACTATGAATGTTTATAGTGCATTACTCTCATCTCGTTATCGGTGACAGGTACCAGTCATTGCTATCTACTGGCCTTCCTTTCCCTCTATAGGAGAAAATTACCCTCTCTCCAGTATTCGAGGGAGGACACTGCAGTGCCATGTAAACTGCAATGTATGTTGTTATTCGTTTTCAGCTTGGCCTCCCAAAAGTAATAAGATAAAAATGAGTCGTGCAAGGGTCAAATATATATGTCAGAATGCAATTCACCTGATTTCCGGCTTTGGCTGCGTTGAGTTTGGAAACCTAATGCCTTTTATTGTGTGACCTTTGGTACCAGCACATACAGGGAAAGGAACTGAGAGTGCTTGGGTATACTCTCAGGTATAGGTTGTGCTGGGAAAGAAGCTGTTTCTTTCCTGTGTGATTGAAAAATACCGCTATGTCTCAAACTGTAATGTTTTTCCATTGCCACAACTGCCCAGACTCTTTATTGGAAATTATATATAGCTCTTTGTACGGAGGGCAGGGAGAGGAAAACTTCATCATGACAGCGATGGGAAGACCCTGCTACCCCTTCCTGCCCTTTGGTGACCTGTGGCATTAGCTTCAGTTCTTTGGGGTTGGCTGCAGAGTGGTAGGAAAGGACCACACACACATCTCAAAGCTTTTCAGGGGTGACTTTGAATTATTTTTTCCCTGTTTGGCTATGCTGCCTGAAAGTAGCCATTTTTTTCACTTAGGTAAAGTAGGATGCAACAGCTCTTACCATCACACCACGTAGCTGGCTGGGTCCCTCCTCTTCGTTCCTTGGCTTACCATCACCAGTGTTCACACAGGGATGTATATCCATGGCCTTTCCTGATAACGTGGCATATATATTCATGTGCTACTCCTGACTGTGTAACACAGCCTATTTCGATGGGTAACTGCTTTGTCTTCAGTGTGTATGGAGGTATATTGCAACCTGTTCTTGCAAAAAAAGGAAAGGAAAAAGAAAAGGCACCTTGAAATGTTGTGAAAAGAGATGATTTAAGGACCTGAAAATTGTGTGAAATGAATTTAGTAAGAGCCTGGGTGAGAAAGCTCATGACAAACTGTTCCCCCTGTTTCAGCTGTACTTCCTCACCATGCAGTGTGAACCTAGGCAGGAGTCCCAACAGTTAGAGCTCACTCTCCTTTTACCTGCGGAAAAACACTGCACCTAACACACAATTTCTGTGCCAAACTGCCTTGGAAAAAAAATTATCTCAAATACAAAACCACCACAAGGAAATGCTTTTGTGTTCCGTATTTCTGCAATTGTTTCTAATCTTCCTTGATCTGCCCCTGGGTAGAGCAGATTTCTCCCCTGTTGTTTAGATGCAGAGGAGAAGCTTTCTGAAGTGAATTACCCACTTTAACTTTTTATTCTTTAGAGGAAACCCTCTGTGGGTTAGAGACATGAGAAGAAGCGGACATGATGCCAGCAGCCCCAGCGAGGTCGGTCTTGTCCTGTCCCCCAGCTTGCTCACGCAGCAGTAAGGAGGTGCCGCTGCTCCTCAGAGGTCTCCAGCAGCACTGGCTGAGAATTTCCTTATAGTTTCATCAAATATTTTCTTTACTGAAATCATCTAGAGATATCTTTTTTCTTTCCTTTCACAGATCTCAAGGGTGAGCGAGCAGAGGAGCTGCCAGTAGAAGTGGAGAAGGAGCAGAGGAGGTTTTGGAGTGATGCTCCCCCCGAGCCCCACGGACCACCTGGAGCACCCTACCTGCCCACGACATCCCCCCTGTCTGGGGGGACATTAGTCCTAGCAGCACCGATTGCTTTGAGCCAATTAGAGCCGAGACGACCAGCTCAAAATTTTTAAGTTTTAGGCATAAGTAGATGAGCTAAATTCTACTCCAAGAAATCCCATTTACAATTCTGTACTTTTTATCTTAAGCACTGTAGCAACTGCACTGTTGTCCAGACATGAGGTAAATTTTAATGCCAGAATTAACACCAAATCACTCAATACATCTTTAAAATTAACTCATTATCATAACGCTGGAAAATAGAACATTGATCCACTCACACAGCAATCCAAAGGGTCCAATTTTATGGCCTTCTTCAGACAATTTACTGAAAGTTGTCACTATAAATTTATAAAACAAAGCACCCCAGAATGCTTGAATGTTCAGAACTGAGGGGATAAAATGAATTACAATAAAAACACATGCAGTTTAGGCATGCAAAATATTATGACAGGCTTCTTTTCTCAAATATAGAGTTCTACATCTTCCTTCATGTTGTGTTTGTACATTTATGCATTCTATAGAGAGAAATGGTTTTGACTGTAAATATGCACCCATTAAAAATCCGTATTTAATCTTCTCCCTAGTTTTTGTGGAAGCAGGTTGTGCATTGCAATATATATATGCAGAGTACAGATCGTGAAGCGAGTATTATTTTCTCCACCTTTTTGATCATCTTGAAGTGAGTATTATTTTTCTCCATCTATTTCATCTCAAGGAGGCTGCGCTATTTACACTTGCAGTTTACTAAACATATTCATCCAGCAACACAATATCAGGTATTCATAAATCATCATATTTCAGATAACTAATTGACAGAAATCAGCCCCCAGAGGAGTCTTCTTGTAGATTCAACAGCTCTTTACAATGAAGGACTCTCTAACTTGAAGCTAAAATCCGCTTGAGCTTTGAATCAGGACCTGAAGGTCAACAAATGTAAGCTTAATCAGACCAATGTGGAAACAGATTCCATTGTAAAAGCTTCTTTATTGAATAACATGCTTCTCAGCTCTGCTTGGCGGGGAAGGCATTACACACGATGAGCGAGGGACCTAAATTACCCAACCCAAGCAAGATCCACTGCGTCATTCAAACACAGCCAGACTCTGGAAGGAGAAGAGGGTTTGTGTGGTTCAAATGAGAGCCGTAAGTCAATGAGAGCTGAAAGGTGCTCCCTCCACGGTCAACGGGCAGTCGTGGGCTGTGCTGGCCACAGATCCCCGTGCTCTCAGCAGAGGTAAAGCCCGGGAGAAGCCCTGGAGAACACACCACTGGAAATGCCAGAAACAGCTGTCTGAGCTAGATGTCTGCTGGAAGAGACACATGTAGTGCAGATGGTAGGAAAACTGTGAAATATGTTCACTGTTATATTAATTAGTTTTTGCATCCCAAGGTGGGGGTAAGAAAAATTACATTGTTCTGTAATTACATTGAACAAATTCCAATCCACTAATTTGCATTGATAATTTTGACACACCAAATTTTTTAATTTATTTTATTTGTTTCCTTCTATACACAACATATTTCAAAATAAAGTAAGACTTTTAGAATGAAAAATTATTTGTTTATCAAATCTTTTATTGAGATCTGAAATGTTTACATTTCTAGGGATGGAGAACCTACCAGAGTCCCTTGAAAATGATCATAAAGATTAATTGTAAATCTTAAAATGTTTAGCTTGAACTTCCAGTTATTTTACCTAGTTACACATTGGTTAGACTGACAGTCTGTTATTTGGAAATTCCCTTCTCCAGATAGATGCTCGCAGACTCTAAGTTTAGCCCTTGATCTTTGCTTTACTAAGAAAAAAACAACAGCTCAATTAGCTCTCTGTCTCTGCACTTGAGGGCATGTTTCCAATCCTTTCATCGTTCAGTGGTACATATCTGATCCCAATCCAATTTATCAGCATCCTTCTTGGACAGTAGCCAACAGAAAGGGACATAGCACTGAAAGAGTAGAATAATCTGCTAGTAATTAAAATGTCTTTTTTTGCTTTATCTGAAGAACTCGGTATCTGTTTTGGCTGTAGTATCTTCAGGAGACCATGTGTTCAGCCGTTATCTGTTGTGGTCGCAACATATTTTTTGGTGACTGCTCCCAAGACAGACTCTCCAGGTGACTTATACTGAAGTTAAGTAAACTTCAGCATTAATTTGTGTCCTAGTTAATGAGTTAATATTAACTGGAGGGAGCGGGAGGATGAGCCAATGAGGAAGGAGCCCAGCACAGACGTGAAGGTGTAAGCCTCAAACCTGAAAGATGTGGATTCAGCTCCCTACTTCCCACACATTCATCTTGTGACCTTGAACAAGTCAGATTAGCTTCTTGTTTCTTACTCCTCTACCCATGTAATGCAGATGATAATATTCCTCGTAGCACTGGGGGAGTTGGGAGGATAAATAGATTAGAAAGATGAGCCAGATCATAGCTTTATTTCCATTTACAATGTATAAATGTATATGAACACACTTTCACTCTTCTGGCCAAGCATAAAATGAAACATTTAGAAGGTAAGATCCAAAGAATTTCATTAAGAATCCATCGCAAATTGCAAATGACACCTCATGTATTGGAATGTGAATTGTGAGCTGGGTGTTGCAGAAGTGTAAAATTATTCCATAAATTATCTATGACAAAGTCAAAAAATGTATCAGTCAAAAAATGTATCAGTAAAGCCATAGTTTATTTTTAGTTCCTCAAACTGTGCACAGCAACATGTATAATACAGAAATAATTATTCCACTGCAACGTGGTGAAATAAAACCAGAAAGACAACATTAAAAGTAAAAAATAATATGAATTTCATTTGTGACATTGTGAAATTTCTGCCTGATGATGTCTAGGAAAGCATATTACTTAGTGTTATATTAATCAGCCTTCTCTATCATACAGAGAGATTATGTGATTTTATCCCATATATTTTCACATTTTAATATTCATCTGAAGATGTTCCTCATATTTCAAGGGGTAGAATAGATGCATGTACGGTACCTCATCTATCCTTCATAAAATTTAGGACAGAGTTGACTCTGCTGAATTTTATGCTCAGCTGAAGTTCAGCTTAAGAGCCCAGGAAGTAGGTTAGAGAGAAAGGTTGATGATTAGAAAGTAGAGTGGTTCTTTCCCTTTTCTCCAGTCCTTTGCTAGCTGTAGGATGAACCTCCCACGGATGCAACTTGGGCTTCCAACGCTGATTTGTGTTCATTCCAAGGGTTGCTCTGCTGCATCCCTGTGCACATCCCCTTGCTGGCCCAGGAACACCACCACTGGCTGTCAACAGGCATCTTTGGGTGTCATGAAGCATCTGCCTTATACGTTGTTGGAAACGGGGTTTGCAACAGGCAAAGGCAACAGCAGAGCAGGCAGGAGAAAACCCAGTCCTGAGGAGATGATGCTGGGTGCCTCTGTGCCTGTAGACACATTTCCGTTGTCTTTAAATTGTCATGATCCTCTAGTTAAGTAAGTAGCCAACTGAGCATGAAATCCACGGTTTGAAGTCCTTTGAAGGTACATTTAAACAGAAGTATAGTACTATGCTATTGTTAGACCAATTAAATGAGACAATTAATGGCTTTAAAATACTGAGTGATTCAATGTATTAATTAATATGGACCCATCTGCATAGACTTCCTTGGGATATGAATAAGGAGTATGATCTTCCAAAAACTATTGTAGTCAAATGGGTCACTCTTATTTATTCAAAACAATCCAAGGTGCCATGACTTCATAGCAGATCACAAAGGGTTTGATGAAATTAATATCAAATATCGCCTAAATACTTAGATACTTGGAAATCTCCACCAATACATGGGAACATTAACTGAATTAACAGCACAAGGAAGAGGCTGAATGTCATCCTACATTTAAAATTTCGTGTTCTACTAGTTCTGAATCACTACACTAATGTTACTTAAAAGTATTCGTGTGTTTGCAGTTATTCATCTCCAATTTTCTTCAATCCTAAGGAATAAGAGTATGACATTTTTCCACGTTAAGATAAACTGAGTATGTTAGTCAAGTACTACAATTTTTGCACTTCACTGTTTATAATATTAATAGCTGTGCTTTAAGAAGTGTACTATTGAACTGTCAAGAATGATTTGTTACCAGGTGTTAGCATAATTTGCCAGCTGTCATATTTTAATCATTTTTATTTGCCTAAAATCTGACACTTAACTTTAGTGGTAAATCAAGACATATAGCAGAACTTATTTGATGCTACAGTAGCTAAGGGGAAAAAAATCTGTGCATCCTACAACTGGTATTTGTATTTTCAGATAGACAACAGACTCTGAAGTCCACTTTCATTCATAATTCACACTGAATTGCTACTGTTCTCCACAAAAGCTTTTTTAATTTAAGTAGTTCAAGCAGATGATGCAGGCTCTCATTTAAGTGTATGTTACTCATGTGAGTAGCTCCAGCAAAATTCTTCAGCTGGCTTTGGTGAGTAAAAGGTAATTATTATATGAATAAGAGCACAGAGAAGACTTATAAACTAAGATCTTGTGCAGTTAACCTTGTTCTTATTTGCAGTGAATTCAAGGCTATTCTATCGTTCTAAGCTCACGTCTGAGGGACAAGTACGCTTAAGAGCCTGCAAGAGTATAGGATGAAGCTGTACCTAGCTTAGCCATATATGAACAATGAGAAGTAAACAGATTAGAATACAGGAGCTTGTTAGATGAGCTTGGTTTTTTCTTATTAGTATTTAGATTTACTTGCGCTTCAGATAAAAGATTAGTGTACGAAAAAGTGCAATAGACATATTTTGATATTAGCAAAACGCTTGATGTTTTCCATGAATAATCATATTTTGAGCATTCACTCTAGTTGTTTTGGATACAAATATTATCTTCTGTAGTGTGGATTAAAAGGTGATGGATTAAATGCAATGATAAAAAACTATTTATTAAGTTGCAAAGAGTCTTATGAGCTTCACCAGCAACTCATTGAATCTGATTTTATTACCTAATATTTTCAACCTAAAAAACCCGAGAATCAATAACATGGAAATGCAGACATGTTTTTGTAGAAAAAAATGACTGTAAAATTTAGGGCTGCAAATGGAGAAACATCACAAAAGTGGTAAGAAGAATTTCTCTCTGGCATGATCTCATTTAGAATATAGTAAAAAAAAAGTCTAGACTCATTAAGATACACTGATTCATGAAAAAAGGTGGAATTACATGCAGATAGAGAAAGATAGAAAAGCACGTGGATAGTTACAGAATGGGAAACAGAAAGGAGACATCATCATTTGATGAAAAGGGGAAAATTAGAAAGGCACATGATCATATGGGAAAACTTCCTCAGAGTAAGACAGCGGTTGGTAGGACTGCATCTTTTGGGACTTTTAAACCCAATCCCATTGCGTTTGGATCATGATCTCATTTTTTCATATTTGTTTGCACATGGGTCAACACAATAAGCCTTTGTGACTGGAATCCTTCGTTGTAACTGTGTTAAAGTGATACTACAACTGGAGTAATTAATGTTGATTCATAAAGATTTAGTTCAGAAGGCTTTGGCATTTCTTCTAAACATTATTATTGCACCCAACTTTCCCCTAAAATAATCCCTGTAGTTCATATTGCTGGTCAAAGAGCAATTTCAAAAAGGCATTTGAAAGCATCAGCAGATGAAGGACAATCCTCTCAGTTTGTCCCAAAAAAGAAAGAGCTTTCATTCTTAAAAATATTTGTCTTATTTCTTGTTGGAATATATCTGGCTTCAGCCTCCACTTCTTGGTTATTCTGATGTCTTTTCCATTAAGGAACTTTTCAGTATCCAGTACAATTCTCCCTTGTGAGGGCTGCCTGGCAGAGGAGGGCTGCTCAGGATCATCTCTAGGAGTGGGGTTGTCCTCTGTGACAGGGAACAGGTCTTAGTGGGTTCTGCCTGAGCTCCCCATGAAGGTGCTTCAATGAGATCCCTTTTTAATGGAGTCCCCTTTTAATAGGAAACAAAACAAATCAAACCCTTGATTTTCCATGGGGAGACATTCTCCTCCCTCGAGGAATTGGTGGGGCTTTTCCAAATTCTTTTCACCAGCACCGGTATATCTCATGAGAGTCTGGCATGGATTTACATCCCCTATGTACTCCTGTCGTTGTCTGTCAGCAACATGCAACCCTTTTTGCTGGTGCATCCTCTCAGAGCTGTTGTTCCTTTGCTGTGTGGAAAGCTAAATCATTTTCATTGGGATAACTTCCAGAGTACCAACCTAAATTTAGCATATACGGCCTCATTCTTGATTTCTAAACCTATCTTTGAATCTGACTGTATTAAATATTCTTGTTTTGAAGGAAGAAGGTTAGTGAGGGATCCAGAATGCTCTTTATTATTTCCCTGCTCTCATAATTATTTACCTTCACATCAATCTTAATGTCATCTGAAACTTTCACAAGCCAATCATTACTGAAAATTATTAATAGCAGTAAGCAGATACCAGCAGAATACCAGCACTGCACTTAATTATGATTTGCCTCTGATGACTATGTTTCAGATCCATTAGCTTGCCCATTTTTAATAGATTTAACCTGTGTTTTATTGCTATTGAATAATTCTCATTTTTAATCAAAATATTCCCAGGGCTGAGTCAAATACCACACAAAAGTCAGAGTATGTAAGAGCTGCACAGCAACCACGCTTGTAATGTTATCAGCAAAACAAAAGCAGGTTTGTTTGTTTGACATGACCTGTTTCATAAAATCATGTGGAATGACAATCATAGTCCCATCTTCAATTTTTCATCACTTGAATCTTTTATCATCTTTCAATCCATTATTTGCCCAGGACTGAGGTCAGGCTAAGTGACTCAGAGCTACCAAGGTCGTGCGGACTGCGTATCTGTAGTACTGACACAACATTAATACTCTTCTAATCTGTTAGAATTTCTCTGGTATTCTATGATGTATTGAAAATAAACGTTCTGCTAAGATAACCTCAAGCGGCTACAGAGGTCACCCTCCGTAGAAGATATCAGGGCTGTCAATTTTAGAATATTTGTATTTATATATGTTGTTTAACATCCCCATTAGTTACTAGATGACTCCTAAATACTTCATCCTCATATTTCTTTTGAAAGTAGAAGACATGAATGTTTATGGAGCAGTTCTCCTTTCTCTGTATTATTATTAACAACCTTATCACCACTATTGTGAAGTAATAAACCCAGAACACTGCCAGAATTTCTTTTGCACAAAAAAAATTATAACAGCATCCTATTTTCCTCAACTGTTATGAGTGGACTTATCCTGAGAATTTTAGCTTGTCTTTTCAACTTCTTATACTTATAAAGTCCTTCCACCTTCTGATACTTATATACTGGTTTTTCACATTTAATATCTGATTTCATTTTATAACTTCCACAGAAGGTACTTTTTTGCCCCTGATCAACAAATCAGCTTACCGACTTCTTGAAAAATGCTACTTATCACTTGAATTTTTCATCTAGACATTCTAAAATTTTTCTCTTCCCACATCTCTCTGCTAATTTTCCTGGCTCTCTGGGACCTATGACCACCATCTGTTGACTCACTCAAAAACCAGGTTTGGACCATCTGATATGACCATCGTGCACTGTGCCACATCAGGTTTCTTGTACAACAATGACGTTAAACCTTTATGGCAGAAAAAGAAAATATCAAAGAATATGTCCAAGAAGAGGAATTTTATATTTGTTATAATAAAATATTGCTCTAAGAACACAAATTTTTGGATTTACACTCATCAGTTAAATATTCTTTAAAATCAGCAAGCCCTGACTGCAACTGTGGTCTCTCATCATCTTCTCAGGGCTGTATGGCTTTTCATGGGCAACAGTGGCGCTGGCATCCTCAGCAAACTTATTTGTAGGATCTGGCTTTCTTTTACTTAGATATAAAATTAGCCTCTTGGAAATCTGAATATTGAAGGCTTGGTAAAAGTGCCTGTAAGTGAGTTAGAAGCCAGGAATTATTAACTAAAAGTTTTCAGTAGATAACTTTAAGTAGAAAGTACAGCTGAAAAAACTGTCAGGTTTTTGGGCAGTTCATGCGAAGAATGAAAGACAAGATTTCATCTGACAAATTATCTGTTGTGACTGTGTTTCCAGTTCTACTTGTAACCGGCAACAAAAAAAACTGCTTCCTTTAACGTTTTCTCAGGTTGTGACAATGGTTCAGTTAGATATGTTGAAATAATTTCATGGCTTATTATTTCTACTAGTGCAATGATCTCCGATCCTAATGACCTTTCCACCTAAGAATTATTGCGTTTTGAAGAAGTTGCGAAATCTGACATATCTCACCTTGAGAGGAAGAGCTGAAAAACAAAGCAGTCTACGGAGGCTGGAGAAGACTAAAGGGAAACACGGAAACAGGCTTCGTATCGGGGGAAGTATTGATGTCTTCTCCATGTCCACCACCAACAGCACATGGAATAATTAGCTTAAACCGAAAGGAAGATTTGGGTAAGACACAAGGAAAATTTTTCTCAGTGTAAGAGCAGTTAACCATGGGAGGAGCATATGGACCTTTTGAAACCTTGATAACTGGAGGTTCTTGGAACCGATTATACAACAAAAGCTATCAGCAGCGGTGAGGCAGGGAAAAGCGGGTGAATTAGGTGACCTCTGAAGATGAACCTAAAGTCCCTTTCAGACCAATTTTCTGTGATTTCATGTTGCATCTTGAAAAGGTTGCTTTTCTAAACCAAAAGCTCTGGGAAACCAAACAGGGAAAATTATTTGAAGGCTCAGGGGCATTTATTGCCAGCTACAAAAAATGACATGTCATAAAAAGTTAGTGAATATATTAAATATGTCATTATATTTATTATAACAATTAAAATAGCAAAAGCTTAATAACTAATGAACCTGGAGAGAACTTTGCTTTCAAATAAATTTAGTGATAAAGAATTATTTTTGACAACAGCATTTATCATGGGCTACCTAGTACTGTTGTAGCTATTTGTTGTACTTAATAAACAATGATAAATATATCTTCTTGCAGGAGAGTAGCTTAAATGTGTGTTGTGCAATCTTCTTGAGAAATTGTAGCCAAGACTAATTAAATGATTCTAATTAAAATTGTGTAGATAGGAAGGAAATTAATGGCTTCATTTGTACTATTGGTTTATTTCATTGTCAAGTGTACTGGATATAATTGCAGTGCAAAGAAGAAATCATCAAAATTATTTTTTACTCTGTTGATTCCCTGTTCCATCAATTTCTTGCAGAGGCTTCATTTTCTCTATCTTTAGAGAGAAACAATGCTGGCAAAATGTAAAACCTCAACAAAGTTATTTTCTTGTTTGGAGCTGTTAGATGGAGAATACATTTATTGAACAAAATAAAGGTTAAGCTTCAATTAAGCATTCTAAATATATTTAGTGAGCTATTGAAAAGCCATAATGTCTCAGCCCACATGGTTCACCAAAAGCTATGAACAAAATAAATTATAATAGAAGCAGAAGGAGTACTCAGATGGTATGCCTCTAACATGTGACTTACAAAGGAATGAGGTATTACTCCTACCATCTATTATGCACAGTTTTTATTAGATAAAGTAAAAAACCAACATCTTTATTAATACCTTTTTTTTTTTTCAAACTGCGAACAGACTCACATACAAAAGCAGAAGAACACCTGATTTTTTTCCGGGGTAAGGTTTACATTTCACTTGTTCAGTTGGGACTCCTCAGATCCGGGGCACAATGAATCAGATTATACATAGCCTCCAGTTCATGCTAACTGCTTCACTTGGTCTGTGTGCCTGGAAAAATTTCGGCTGAGGTGCATGCAGGTAAGCTGTGGTTCTCCAAACAGCTTGGAGCAGTCTCGCTTCTCCTTAAAAAAACCCGCCCCACCGCACATGTAACACGGTGAGAGCTGTGGCCACCCAGGAGCCCTGCGGGAGCCCGCTGGTGGCTCGCCATCAGCATCCTGCCCTCCTCTGCACCGGGGAGTGATGGTCTCCACAGGTTTCCTCTCAGGAGACCCAACACTACTCACGAAATTGCTGATTCATTTTAACAAATTTAAAGAGAGGCAGAATTGTTTAAGAATTTCATTTCAACTAAAAGACGTGGAAAGGAAAGATTCTGAAATTCATGAGATTAAAATATGTTTATGTTTGGCTGGAATGTGCTCATGAAATTTGTTTCTTTGACATGTCAACATTTTCTACAGAAAGCAGATGTTCTTTGTGGAAATTTCTGATTAATCAAAAATACAGTTTCCTTTTTTAAATTAGTTTCAGTTGAACAATTTTGACAACTGAACCATAGCTAAATCCTTTATGTTGAGAATAAAATCTGTCTTTATGTTTTTGTCTAAATGTGCTTCCGCAATGCCATACACAAACTAACTTTTATAGCCTTGATAAGTGGAAATACGTGGGAAATGAGGGTATATTTGAAAATTCTTCCATTAAAGACATTTGTTAGAGCTAGCTAGACTAATGGCTTATTTTCTGCCTAAATCAGAGAGATTAATCTATAGCTTTAAAATCAGAACAAAAAGAGCTGTACTGAAATGTAAGGTCTTGAGTAAAACAATTTTCTTCAAGGGTAGGAGACTAATCATCCTTCTCAGTGAGTGTTTTTTCTTTCCCTCCAACTCATTTCTGCAACTCATAAATGCCGGCGCATTCAATGAAAACCCCATCGTTCCCTCAGTCCTGATGGTGTGGCAATGTGGTTATCTTCATGAGGTTTCAGTCTGTTCCTGGCGGCTGGGATAGCCACCTCGGGCTCAAGAGCTGTTCAGAGACAAGCAAAATGAAAGAGTGAAATACTTACTAAGGTAATGGCTGCAACCCTCACTCAGGTGTTGTGGGCTCGCTGTGATGAGGGAAGACGTCATTTAATAAATGTAACTATGGCCCTTGACCTTGCCCTACATGTACTAATCATCTGGCAGTGCTGTTATAGTGGTTTATACTGGACATCCCAGAGCCTCTCCCTGCTACGTGCAGTAGGTTGGGTCCTGTGTGTGGCCCACAAGGCTGCAACTGTAGAGCAAAACATCTGGAGGTGAGAACCTGATGTCTGCCCTGCACATACTTTAGAGATCTGTCTTCGTACCTACTCTGGTTTGGCCCCATGGACTGAACGCTCCTTTGTGGCTGGAGTGGGCCGTCATGAGCTGTGCTCCTGGTGTGCATCGTCCCATCTGGCACTACCCAGAGGGATCCTTCCTGCATGCACAGAGATGCCCGGTGTGAGCTGGGT
>NW_008825411.1:1318325-1318727 GCF_000699105.1 Pygoscelis adeliae
CTTGGACACGCATTCCTGACTCCAGCTGAAATGGTAATGTAGACACACACGAAGCCCTGCATAGTCTCCACTTGCCTCCAGCTGCAACGTTGGTAAGCTGACTATTTAATCATTAGTGTCATGTTGTATTGGTGCAATCACTGTGCTATCAGTAGCTGTAATGCTCTAAGGATATAAGTAGAGCAAGTTCAGCAAAGACAATATTTTTTATTAGATCAGCTGATACAGCTGAGAGAAAAACAGACAAGATCTTTATTCCTTATGGGAGTCTCTTTCTTGATGTCAAATAGAGGTCTTCTGTTTCCCATCAGGATGTTCAATATGCTTCCATAAGTTAGAGGTCCTGGATCTGGCTGAGTTGGCCAAAATATCTAAAAATTAGTTAAAATGTGTAACAGATGA
>NW_008825411.1:1318796-1336943 GCF_000699105.1 Pygoscelis adeliae
TGTGCTAGTACCTCCCACGTGCTGTGCAGGAAACCACCAGGTGCAAAGTGAGCCACATGCTTTGTTTTGAGTAATTTGTCAAGGTGCCAATAAAAAAAAAAATCTTCTGAAGGTCTCAAGAGAAAGACGTGGTTTTGTGTTACTAACTCCTGATCACACGGGAAGAAAGGTGAATCTGAGTTGTCAAACCTGGTGATGTTTTCCTATTAATTAAAATTATTGTGCTCAATAGCTTTCTGCTGGCAAAGAGTGTAAGTCCATACCGTACACAGTCAAGAGCTGTTTTCTACAAGCTGTGAGGAATCATTGCTCAATAACAAGGAGAAGGTCTTACTCCTTGCTTGTTGGGAGTAGCTGTGATGAGCTGCAGTACTAGGAGCATACAAGTGTTGTAAAGGGTCTTGAGAAGCCATACAAAAACATTACTTCAGTAGTAATGTTTTACTACAGTAATGTAGTAAACTAGCACTTCCTAGTTTGGCTGAAGAATCTGTAACAACCAATTTGCTTTATAAAATTTTGCCCTCTTAATTGTTTGAAAACTGTCCAAGAATAAAATTGCATTTTCTTTTTAAATTTTTTTTTGCTTGGTTTATTAATCCACTCGCTACTCCTAGTTCTTCAATGAATATTTCATACAAGCCAGCTTCAGATTGTGTATCATTTGTAACTATCTGCTATGAGTATTCCTTTAAGCATTCATTATTCATTATTCAACATTGAAAGTGGTTGATTTGACTCCTGGGTCAAATGGAGGCCTTAAAGAAACCACAGACCACTCTGTTCTTGATGCCAGTCATGAAAAACGTCCCCAGTTCTGAGTTGTGGCTATAGGGGTCCAGCAGACGCTGTTAGGCTAGTACAGCTAAGAATACTCTGCACTTTATATGAACCCAAAGACAGCTATTTTGGAGCAAAGAAAGGACCCCATTTTCTATAGATAGCTCTGCATGAGGGCATCCTATAAGAGAAAAAATCCCTGGTGTTTAGGAAACAAGTTCTGATGACACAGAATTGAAGGGCCAATACACCTTGCTGTGGGATCACCTTCCTTTGACCTGACTGGGAGCTTCTGCACTATTCATTGGTGCGCCAGCTTATTTTGAGAAGGGAACAAAGATGGTTCAAAAGAAAAACTGGATTTCCTTAAAAGCCAATGTTACTTTTCCTGGCTTCTTTAAAAGCATCAGAGGTAACATTACTGGCTGCGTGGCTGTAAAAAGAACAGCAGGGATCAGATAAAAGGAGGACACTTGCTTTGTATTGTCTCTCCCCCTGCCCGCCCCCCCTGCCCCCAATTTTATAGCAATATTACCCAGCAGAGTGTTTTTTTTCTTTATATGACTTTTTTCTCTGACACTGGATGACAGGAAATAGTATATTGTAAATACAGTAATCTTTCTATTTTCCTATTGAGCAAGAAAAACTGGAAGGAAGGCAAAATTTGCAGAATTAGCAAGGTTGCTGTTATGACTCAAGTGCAGGTTTGTGTGCTGTTTGCTGCATCTCTGGTTATGTGTCTCTGTGGGGAAGAGGCAGCGGAATAACTAGGGGATACTGCTGTATAGAAAAATAGGAAGCTGCCTGAGTATTAAATAAGAGGAAAATCAATGCAGTCCAAAGGTTGCTTCCAAGGAAACAAAACAACATTTATAAATATGTCTTTTTGCCTGCAAACACTGCTAGTTTTGCTAAACCACCTACTATAAGACGGTGGATTTAGCCTATGCAGGCTGCTGTCCCCAGAACCCCTCACCCCTCACCGCCACCCTGGCCAGAGGTCATTGTCTCTTCATGTCCCAGCTGAAATACTTGCATGAACACTCCAAAATCTATTTTGATCAAGCTGAGCTGACTTGGCTGAAATAGGAGGTAGGAAATGAGTTACTGGACCCCAGCACTGGTGGATCAGAGGGAGAAGGTGCTGGGTGGCACCTTCAGGGGCAGGGAAGGGGCTGGGTGGCAGCGCAGGGATTGAGTGGCCGTGGAGGAGAACCCACAGCCCACATGCACAGTATGTCTTCAGCCATCCTGCCCAACACAGGACTTAACGACAGGATGAATGGGCTCCAGTTTACCAGGGACAAAGGGGTCCCCACGTGCCACTCAGTGACTGTACCTATCATCCCTTTTCCCTTTAGATACCTTATCTCCAGCGCTGGGGCTAACTGGATATTGTGAATTTATTTTAGGCTTCCAGGTTGCGAGGTCTGGGCCACAGGGATGGCTGCAAGGACCATCCACCTGCTAAAGTATGTGGTCACGGGTTTGCGTGAGTGCTTTCCTGCAGATTTGCCAGGTGGGAATGAAATGTGATGGAAGGAAAGCAACCCAGAATCAATTTCTTTCTATCATTTTATTTTATTTGACTAGAGAACTGTCTAAATACAGATTCAAGGACTCTGAAATCTTTCTTCATGGCTTAGCCTCAGAGCAAATTTACATTTTATTATAGATCATATATTTTTCCTCTGTGTTGATGACCATGGAGAGTGAAAGTGAGAGAATAAAGAGATACTGACACAACAAATACATAGATCATTAGAGCAGCCTCAATACCACAGTTCAAAATGGGCCTCTGTTCATAAGTAGTTCACACATTACACAAATTTGTATAAACTTTTTAATACAGATGACATATCACCTAATTACATAATTACATGATGCTTTGTAATGGCTCAGTGATTTGGGGGAGATAACTTCTCTGGCAAGCTCCATGTGATTATAAGCTCTAAAACTCTGGAGGGGATTGCCAGGTTCTATATATGTTTTTGTCAGTTTTTAATTTGATGTTTCCCTGAAATCATTAGAGTGTAATGGGCTATAAAGTAGGAAATACACTTTTTTTGTTTTTGCAAATGCAGCCATATAAAATAGGCTGCCAAAATTAAAGTTAGTTAAATTTCATACAAAAGGCCAAATTAATCTTTTTTCTCTGGATAAATAGTTCTGGATAGTAAAAATGTTAGGCCAGAATAGAGAAAATATACTAAATGGAACAAAGTCCATCAGAAGCAGAAATTACAAGATAATGTTACAGTACAATTTGGCACTTAATCATTTCCGCTAAGGATAAGTATAACTTAGAATGAGTTAGTTTCGTAAAGATCATGTCATACCTTGTGGGCTTCTTGCTAAACTATTAACTTGTGTAAATAACTGCTACAGGGACAGCAACGTTGGTTGTGAAAGCCTACAAGTGCTAGTAGAAGCAAAATCTGTATAATTCAAGTGTGGTCAAGTCTCTTCTGTAACTTTTAATGGTATAATAATGCTTTTCTATGCCACACTGTCATGTAGCACACCTCTGCAAACAGCTGCTGTTTTATAGCCCTGAAGATGCCTGAAGATGAGCTTCCTACACCCTATGAGTCTCCTGAGTAATTAACTCTTAAATGGCACAACGCCTTGAAACCAATACATTTGAACGAATGTGTATTTGTGCTGCATGAGCCTACAAACACGAATCAGTTCTTTTATTAATACGAGAGAGCACAGAAACAGGGTGATGAGCATCTCAGAAGATTAAGCTCCTTGTTCTTTGCAATGAGGCAGTTTGCCGGAGCTCCCTGTTACGCCGGGGTGGGCTGCAGCCAGCACCCAGTGGTGGGCCCAATGCGTTTCTTGCACTCACCACTCTTGCTCAAGTGGTGAGATGTTGGAGATAAATAGGTAGGTAGATGTTGAACTATCTATGTGGAAGATAGTTGTTGTCTGCTTTAACTGGTAGGTTAATTAGCACTGAAATTAGTGGGTTAGTTTGGGGTGTGAGAAGAGGAGGGTTCTGATTAATAGATTAATAGTATTGAGTTATATACTTTGTTAGAGACTTGCCTCCATGAAACCCTGAAATGACCCATTAAATCATGCCTGATCCTAAACGATTGAAGGACCCCCATCCTTTTGAGAGAAGCCAAAGGCAACCTGGCTGCCAGCCTAACAGGCACCGTGCAAAGTCCTCGGCCCCTGTGTTGAAGCATGAAGCCATTTACCGTGCAGGACCTCACGCAGAGTTCCAGGAGTCAGCTTCCTTGCTGCTGTTATGTGTTTACCACTTAAACAGAGGTCTGGTAGAGTTTGTATAGGATGTTTAGCCGAAAATAGAAAAAAAAGTTGATGTGCTACTAGGAAATAAATTTTCAAATATATCACTTATTCAGCCATTTCCTCCCTTAGGCTTATTCCCTCACCTTGTCCTGGAATATGCCACCAGGAGAGTGAAAGGACCAGCTTCTCAGCAGATATTAAAACTGCTGTTTTCATGACAAATCAGGGAAAACATGTGCAGTGAAGCAGACACAAGCTCATTAGTCTATGGGAGCTTAATTTGCTGATGGATGTGCTGCAGAGCCTTCACTAAACTGCACCCGTGCTTTACCTAGCTCTGCAAGACAGAACTTGGAGCAAGTGGCTGGATTGTGCAGTACCCTGAGCATGTGAACTGTTAACATCAGAGAGACCACAACATCCAGGACACACTTAACATTGCCTCTTAGAAAATAAAAGCGAGATATCGGGAGGAGATAGATAATACCTTGTAACCCAGATGCATTTCTGTATGTATCTACTAAACACAAGGCAGCGAGTAGGCAGCAGCTAAGATTATTTCTCCAGTTCCTGATATTAAAGTATTTCTGGATTGATTAAACAGGCAGGTCTGTAAAGGTGTCTGTTAAATTGAGTTGCCTTTTGTACAGCTGCATCGTCTTGATGTCTTCTCAAGAAAGCTGAATTTTACTGACAAGTGCATGTCACACTTCCATATCTCACATTGATTCTCCATTAATCTGCATTTCCTTTAGCACTTTAAAGTGAAGTTACGCAGAGCTACATGGTGTCCTGATTAACACCTGAGTGCAGAAGCAGTTTTGGCATGCTTGATTATTAATAGAACAAGTGCAGTTAATTGCATTGGTCGAATCGTCCCTGTCACTGATTAATGACTAAGTGCACTCCTTGTATTTTCAAGTTATTCTTCTTAGACTGAAAGAGAAAAGCACAGAGATTCACGTACTCTCTGAAAGGATTTTTTATGATAAAGACAACTGGTTGTAGTGAGAACATTTGATATCTTATTATAGAGTGTAAACATATACCATCTAAAACTAAACAATTTTGGTCTTGGCTTTTGTTGCAGTCATAGCAATGTGTGACTGATGCAACTCAGTGTGATACAAAGTGCTTTCTGAAAGATTTAATACAGTGCTTCTCCTATGACTGAATTTAATCAAACTACATTTAAAACAACGCCGTGCCAGTCTTGAAAATAACCATAAAGTGTAGGAATGAAAGTATTCTATATGATGAATTTATGCTACAGCAGCCTCCTTATGCAGCCTCCCTCCTCAACAGTTCAGTATATGTTAATATCATCATCTTTGAATTTTAAATCTAGGGAAAAAAGGTGGGCAAGTTCTACACAGTACTGCTGCTATTTTAAATTGTCTTCATTCACATTTTCAACAATTGCCCTCACTATTCAATGGTCTTTATACAGTCCTGACAGAGTTAAGTACATGCATTTTTAGAGGTGCAAAGAAATCAAAATAGCAATAGCAAAAACCTGAATAAAGAGTATATAAGCCTGTGATACAGGGCACCAAGTCTATGGAAAACACACTGTCTGTGGAATAACTTGATACATAATGGGAAATACACTGAATGAAAGAAAATGCAGGCCACAGCTAACATAATGGCATCGAAGACACAGAAACAATGAAAAAGGAGAGGTGCCATTGACACAGCATACAAGATCCACATAATTCAAGAGGCAGTGTGTACTGAGAGAAGAAAATACAACCTCAGTGGTATTCCTGCTAAATTTGATGCAAACATTTCACCAGATGGACAGTGAACCACTGCCATTCAGCAACAAGATCTACTTTTTCAGTGATTACTTCTAAGTCTGCTGAGGAGCCATTGTTTGAAATGCTTTAGCATTTACCTCGCTTCATCCATTTCAAATGATAGTCTTGCAGAGCAATTATCACTGCATCACTATATATCTTGGCTGCTGGATAATGGCTGGGGTAATCATTTCATCGATCAGGTGGCTACTGTCCATGGTCTCCACGTACGCAAGCCTCTTCCAAGAATGTGCCATAGCCTCTTAGAGGCAAGCTCCACCGGGAACGTACCTAATTTTCCACTGTTGAAGAACTGCTCATCCGGTGATGGATCCTCATAGCTGCAATTCCTTTGGGAATCCAGCATGACTTTTGGCACAGCTCTCAGCAAGAGGGTAGCGAAGAAGGTCCCATATTTAGGGCATGTAGTGTGACCCCCTGATGTGGAACATGGGCTAGCAGAGGTTTTCTCCTGTTTTACACTAGCAGCAAATCATATTATTATTCTCCCTTCTATACATTACGTTGCCTGGTGAGTGGGGAGGATAAATCTGTTTTTCTGGCCAGCTCCTCGCTACCTCTATGCACATGCTTTAAGTGAGAAACTCGGATCCAGAGGCTGTTAAAGTTCCTATACCAAACCAGCTATCAGGCCCTTTTGAGTGGTCCCAAATATGAATGCACAGGAGCATCAGTGTGCAGAAATTGTTATTTTTCAGACTGAAATCTAATCCTCCCCTTTCTCCCCAAAGGGATGCCCTTTGTGCATTCCTGTGACACCTTGATGATTTTGGTGCCTCAGCAGCCTGTGGTATTATGGGATCCACGTGGCAGCAAAGAAACTCAAAATAAATGTCAAAAGCTGAGCAGAGAATGACTCAGAACAGGAGAGTTGGAGGAAGTGGGTGGAGAATTACCAAGTTTCCACACATTTATCAGGCTTAGTCATAATCTAGGTGCTGAGAAGCTAAGCCATGACAGAAACTGGAAAAAAATGTAGGCATGTGAAGTGCCACTTCAGGTGCCTCAGCAAATTGAAAAAAATCAGACCTGGTGGAGCCTCTGAAGTGCACGTGTAGACAGCAGCAGAACAGGGGTTTCTGAATGTCTCTGTTAGATTAAGAAGGTTAATCTCATCACGGATCTGCCCCGGGCTAAATGAAGGGAGGATAGCTTCACCAACTTCAAACTTCATCTGAGGACAGGGAGCGACCGACGGTTTGGCTGGTATGACACAAGGCAATGTTTCATTTTGATTTCAGCAGCGGCAAACTGATGAACGCTGGCATCCACAAACATCTCAGTGGAAAATTTAATTCTTACAGAAACTGCGTTCCACATTGAAGAAAATTTCTGTTCAGCCAGAAAAAGAAAACTTTTGTGAAAAATTTCTCAGCATATGGGTTGGTCCTCATTACTTTTTTTATACCCCTTGATAATATTTTCACTGGAAAATAAATCCATCAGTTTCTGAATCGTTTTGGTCATTGGTCGTAGAAAGACCTTGCAGTGGAGATTCAAGGCAGACTTGTTTACACTTTCATTTATACAGCCCTGTAGCCATAGCTCAGGCCTTCTTGCATAATTTCAATAATTTATCCCATTTTCATGTAACCGATGACAGAATACATTATACAATGAAAAGATTTTTTTAAAAATCTAAGAGCCATCAAGGTGCCACAAAAAGACAGCAAGCTACATTTTGTCTTTTATTGGCCATCTGCCATCCCTGGGATGGTAGTCAATAACGATCTGTCAAACAATTAACACAGCTAATAAATAGCCACAAAGTAACCTAATTTGCCAACCACTAGTAGCCACCAGTTGGAAATTAATGTATTGTAGCTATTCGGTGCCACACCTGACACCCAACCAGGTGGAGAGAAAACATGATATAAGAGATTATGATTAATGAGGAAAATGACATGCAGCATTAAGAAGTATTTAGGCACGGAAACCCCCTTTCTGCCAGGTACAGGGATTTGACTAGTATGGGCGACACATTGCCTTACAAAGGAAATAATGCTGCAAGAACTGCTGAGATGCCACAGCTCTCCATATGCCTCTGCTATCCACGGAGAAGTCTGGAAATATTCTGGGTTTTCTGCTGACACTGAAATTTCCAATTTCATCCTTTCAGCAAAGAGAAGAAGGGTGCAGAATACTGATGAAGCGTGTGGAGTCTGTGATCAGGGCCTCTCAAATCCTGCGGAATTCTCCTCTCGTTGATTTTGAGGGCTGAAGGGGCCATTTTGGTAACCTAGTCTGGATTCGTGAGAAGCACACGTTGTAGAACTGCACCCAGTAATTCTTCCATCAAGCCAATAACTTATTTGAGCTACAGCATGACATGATGATTTGGGAAATCAGTCCATGTATCACTTACAAACTCCAGATTGATTTTTGAAATCTGTGCTACAATGACCTGAATCTTTACATGTTCAACCTCATGCTGCGTATTGGAGTCCAGCTGGGGAATGGCACGTGCATGTCTGTCTGTGAATAAGTCAGTTGTTAAAGACATTGTGTGGAATAGACTTAATTTGGGGAGAACAAAAGAATAACGGAATTGTCAATATTGCCATTTTTCTTTAAGCTCTCTGCAGGGTTCCGAGAGCTGAGAGAGTGTAATTTCACCATATTCATGCAAAGAGATCAGGGATTAGTGTCATGCCTTAAATTCATGAAGCCTGCAAAATTCAAAAGAGATGCTCAGAAAGAAAGGGAAGCTTAAGCAGAAAAGAAGAACAGTGGGTTCTGGTTTTATAAAGAAGACGTCTTCTTTAACATTGGGATCAAACAAAACAGAGAAATTTTATGTAACACTACACTGGGAAAAGGAGTGTTTGTCTCTTTTCTGTTTATGAACCACTTAGGCTTCTCTTCAATTATCCAAATACATTTCGGAACACAGTCAAAAAAATCAGTGGCAAATTCAGTCTCCATGAAATGCTTTTTAATTCCTGCCTCCCTCTTCCTGCATCCAAACACAGACAGCTGCGGCTCAGGGCTGAAAAGATTCAATGCTTTTGAAATTCATGGAAATTACTGAGAAACTCATGGGGACTGCTCCCTCCTGTGGAGCAGCTGCTGAGCAGAAGCAGTTCACCCACCGTCTGGGATCGCAGCCGTGGCTGCAGCCACCACGCAAGGACCAGGGGCCACTTTTGTCATCATCTCTGAGCGATGGACAAGGGACCGTACTGCCATAGCTGGGTACAAAGCTCCATTGCTGTTCTGGGAAGGGCCATCACGGCCAGGTGGAGAGCTCGCTGCAGCAGCAGCAGCACCAAACAGCAGGCAGGTGGTGGAGAAAGGAAAAAAGAAAACGCCAGTCAGTATGTTGCAACAAAATGGTTAATTCCACTGCAAGAATTATGCAAAATCTTTGCTTTTGCTAAGCCCGGATGGGAACAGATGAGGCAGTTCATGCCTCTCAGAGCCAGGGCTGATGTGGTCAGAGCAGCGTGGGGCTGTGTATGCCTTGTACTGAGTTTTAAGGTTAGTTTTGCCTTGTGAAAGGCTGGACATTAATTGCTGTAAAAGTAAAATATCAGATTCCACGGCAGTTTCGTGGCATTATTCTGGTCCTTTGGAAGTCACACAGCTGAAACTTCAGGGACAGGCGAACTGCAGTGCGTTCAAGGGCAGAGTCACACACATCCTCTGGTGGCAGTGCTCTCTTGCCCTCCCGTGTCGTCCAGCGAGGCACTGCGCCATCTCTCATTGTGTTCACGAGAATATGTGGTGGTTCAGGGAGCTAATTAAAGATACACTGATTAAGAAAAAAAAAATTAAAATCACAAATCCAGAGTGTTTCCAGAGCTCCCACATACTCCCTTAATGAAGGGGTTGCCCAGTACCAGAGCAGGCAGCGGAAAGTGAAGCGGGACTGATCTTGCCATGGGAGATGCTGTAGCACAGCATCCTCCACTCGTTCAATTCCAGTTTGTTCCTCAACACCCAGTGCACCCACACTGCTGAGCGGTGCCAGGACTGCCGCATCTGCTTGCAGTAACCTAGTTCAGGTACTGGCCATTGCGGCACAGGACTCGCTCGTTCATCTCCTCCCCATCTGCAGCTCCTGCTGCTATGCTGCTGTGTCGGCCTCCCTACAAATACAGTCTCCTGCAGACATTTCACTTCATCTCTCACATCAGTGAACATCCTCAGAGGAAACCGGCCTGTACTTATGCTTTTATTATTTTGTTTCTGTGCCTAGGGGAACTGGGCACCTGCTACTCGCTGAGCAGTCTGGCGGGGAAAGCCACAGTGAGTAGTTCAGCTAATAAGGAGTCACAAAATACAGATGTGCAAAAGGTCACCTTCTACCTCCACAGCTCATCCTATCTTATCACTTTTCAGACTGTACATGATACCAGATGAGACTGGTTTGTGAGTGTAAATATATTTCAGGGAGGCTAATAAATGCCACAGAATTGGCATTTATTGAAGTTTCCTAATCACATTAAATATCTCATTTTTAGTGTTAACGTAGATTTCATAAGTGCTGTTGAGCATCATCTAAATAAGTTTTCTCTACCCTAAATATTTTCAGTCCTGCACGATGCATAAGCAGCAGATCCTTCTTTGGCAGGTTCAAGTGTAAACTGGACAAGTTGAAAGGAAGGACAAAGGAAAAACAAGGTATTGTGAGTTGAAGCAAAGTACTGTGGTTTTTAATTCATTTTCCAGCTATTCTTTCCTATTTTCCTCCCATTTCTCTTTCCTCCCTGAGCAGCAGTTAATCAGCACCTTTGAGCATTCATTTCCTCCATTCCAGAAACTCTATGGAAAAGAAGTAGTATAAAGGGAGAAAAATAATAAAAAGTAAAATATATGATATTGGCATACCTGTGCCCAGCAGCATAATTTATAATGTATTCCTGCTCTTGTCAATCAAAAAATGCAAATTTAGAAAGATGGGCAAGAGGCAGAATAGATGAGAACTTAATAAAAATACCTTCTCAAAAGCAATGAAGACACCATCATGTTTATGTCCCACAATCTAGCAAAATAGTCTAGACAAAGTTAAAAGAAAGCAAAGAAACTTTATATGCAGGCTATCACGGTGTGAGTGGCTTGGTGAAAGAAGTGGTGGCAAACGTATATGCATGTACACACACAGCCAAGTGATTTTATAGTGGGAACTTTGACAGACCTCTGGGACAGGCTGTGAAAGCAGACGCAGGATTGAAAAAAATCTTGAATGCTGACTGGGGAGGATTTCAATTATTTTGACACTTATGAAATGAAATGGAATGATTTCAGAGAAGATGTCTGTTCCTGGGAAAAGTCAAGAGCTATCTCAGTACTCAAAGTGTCAGACAAATGCCAGAAAGAGGCCTTTTTTCAACGCTGAAAAGAACCAAGTCTCAGTTTCTAGACCATATGAATGAAGAGGTGAGTTACTTCTTGTATCAGCCATGAAGTTTTGGGGTGAGATGGACCAAAAAAACAGGTGAACGGGGAGATTTCCATGATTTGAAATGGAGTATCTCTTAAAGCACCTTTTCTCCCACTCCTGGAAGATATACATTATTGCTACTCGTTTGCCAGAGCTGTAACTAAAGAAACAGTTTCTCCTTGGGGTTTTCAAAATGAAATGATATAAAACCGCAAGCAGAGTCCAGCAGCGTATTGCATCTGCTATCCTGAATGAAGAACATGGACATTCACCAATGTCTCTGCAAAGCAGAGAACAGTCAACGCAATAAGTTATTTCTCACAAGGGTGTGTGAAGCCATTGAAGCTTAGGTTCTGGCTAGGAGCTACCGTAAAAATGAATAACCTAAAAGGTAAAACTCAAACAATAAGTAAGAACAAAGTGTAGGTGGTCAAATATATAAATTCACTAAAGAAATAACTCCCTGAGGACTGGAAAGTAGCTAGCTGACCCCATTATTTAAGAAAAGTCCCAGGTGCATGCTAAAAAAAAAAAAAATCAGAAAACTTAGCATCATTTTACAGAGAAAGTCACCAAAAGTTTTTTGAAGATCAAATAGAAAAAAAAGCAGAGGAAAGTCTACAGAATTAAACACAGTCAACATGATTTCAGAAAAGAAAGGTCAAGCTTCAGTAGGTTTTGCAAATTCTTCAAAAGCATGAATTGCTCTGGGCGTTGCAAGGAACAAATGTTCAGGTTTTCATAAAGACATTACCAAAGGCTTATCCTGGGAGTACGTGTCTAAAGTGTGAAACCATAGAGTCAGAAAAATTTTAAGGAGATGCCATTTTACAGTGCTTTCCTCTAAACTTGGGGGAAGAAGCAGTTACTGCCTTCAGCAGAGTGACAAAAGGCAAGAGACGTGGAACTAGGAAGCTGAACTCTCCAAAATCAAAAAAATATAGCAGCAAACAAATATCTTAGTCGTACATGATGTGTTCTTCTAGATTTTAAAAAATCAGTGAATTCTGTTTTTGATTTCATTTGACAGGCTATGGGACTTGGCACAAATTTTGAATGACCATAGTGATCAATATTTACCATATATGAACTCAGAGCTGGATGGAAAGAACTGTGATCTAGTTATGGTTTTTTTTTTCCTGTACTGGATTGTGGCAAAACCAAATTCTAATTAAATAATGGCCTGAAACAAAATTGGATCGTGTCAAGCACATGGTCTAATTTTAAGTTTTCTGTACTCACCTGGTCATTTGAAATTTCAAAAGGAAAGACAATTTCAAATTAAAAAAATGAAATATTTTACTTAGAGTGTGGAGTGGGATATTCCAATAACTTCAAAACCATTTTTTCCAGAACAGGGAGATTTTTCCATGTCTTTTTGTCCCCTATAGAGATTTTTGATGAATTGGAACTTCTATTTAAAAAACCAAGTGTTGGCGAATTCTCAATCTGTTCTATACAAAAAATCACGAAAGCCTCATGATATGGCTGGCAGTCATGGCATCCATTATTAGATCCCAGCCTTCGGCAGAGATTTCTAGACATATGTAAAAATAGTTAGTGGAAAGGAGAACGTTTGATCAACTGCAGAAAGAATAAACATAACAGAAACCGGAACAGTGAATGCTGGGCTCCAGGATGAAAACAGGTCCCTCACCAAGCAAGATGCAGAAATTCAGGGAATGAGGATGTCTGTCATTTTGCCTGGCACGTGGGTGAGCTGCTGAGGGGTTTAACTGCCCGCTCCACGGAGACCCATGGGATAAAGGCCCGTGAACCAGCACAGAGGTGGCTCAGCTAGTCCATAAACCTCTAGTTGCTACATGCTCTTACTTGCAGGGTTGCTATGCATTTGTTAAAGATTTTGCAGAAGTCATGGCATGGTATTTCTCATGCCACAGGGAGCTACAATCACCCATGAGCGCAGCGGGCAGTGGGAGGCAGGTGGGAAAGGTAAGGATTTCCAGAGGAAGATGGTCTTCCACCCGCTAAATCACCACCCAATGGAGGTCAACAGAATGTAAGGAATAGAAACATGCCTTCTGAATGCTAAATAGTGTTTTTAAATGCTGAAATTCATAGATGGAGACACTAAGAGAGAAAATTTCGGATTACGATGTGCTCCTTGAACAAGGACTAAAGAATATTTATCATAATACAACAGACCATTAAAAAAGCAAAAACTTGTCTGTATCTAAAAGAGACTCTTATTTATGTTTCAAATATTTCCAGTACTAATATTTTTCGTGGTATAAAGAACTGCAGAAAATATTTTGAGAATCATTTTCAAGGCAGTTGCAGTTTGGGAAGCATCAGTTCAAAAGAACCCAGTAGGTGACCTCTTACCCTGGCTTATTCTTAAGAGAAATAAAATAAAGCTCGCAAAATAAAACTTGCCAGAAAAGTCCCTGGGAAGCAGGAACAGGTAAGAAATGCACATAGATAAATGCAATGGAGCGGTCCAAGAACATTGCTGCCTCCTTATTGACCTGAGCTCCTTTGTGCCCGCTCTGGCCAGTGCAGACTCCACGCCTTTGCCTCTTTCATGGATACACAAGTGTGAGCAAGTAAAGGGGAACCTATTTTCGGAACTCAAATTCAAGCCCTTGCATGTAAATGGGCATGTCGTGTCCCATCTACTTCAAGGAGAACTGGAAATCACTGGGCAGACAGTGCAGAAGAAAAGGAGGCAGCTTTTACTGACGGATGCTGAGCTCCTTCTTTGTTTCATCCATGGCATGGGTACATGGCCAACACAGGAGGAAATCTAATAGGAAAATAGGAAGAATGTGGATGCCCACAGTCCTTGGTTTATGAGTGTCCATAAGCTACTAAACAACCTGCATAGCAAAAGCAGCGCTGGCAGATATATCCCAGGCTGTCAAGCTCATATCAGAGCACAGACATGGCAGGATTTCATGGTGACATTGGCCACAGAGCAGCTATTTACATATAGGCCTTTAGGGCTACATGAAGCCTTTTTGTTTTTCTGTAGTTCTGGCCCTGGTTTTTGGAGCTCTTTCTTTTATGTCTAAAAGCTGCCTTTCTGTAAAAGCTGCTAGAAGTGAAGCCAAACACCCACCTCTGGTTAGTCTGAGGGAACTCAGTGCATGGCATAGCCCCAATCCCTACGGATCTTTCCTTCCCCATGAGCATTCAGACCCCAGAGCTCATCCCTCGGGGCTTTTCACGCCTGTATGGACAGACAGCTGTTAGCTTTCTCTTGATGGCCCACTCATGTGGGGATGAACTAGCAGCAGGGCAGCCACTCGTACCAAGGTCAGCTCTGGCTCCGCACGAGCTGCATGGGACCATCACCTGGGGCTGCGCTCTCCTGGTGATCCATACCTGGCATGAGCCGGAGACAGCAGTAATCCATATATCACATTTCTACCTTCAAAACTTCCTGCAGGCACGTAGTTTTCTTCTCTACAGAAGAACCACAGACATTTTATTACCAATAAACGCCTCTTAGATTCAGCCAGCAGCGGGCGGTTTTGCCATGTTGTCCTAGAGATGACTAGAAGCAGATGGAGGGGGGCATGGAGTCGCCCTCATTTTCCATCTGGTACCATCTACTTTTAGCTCCACAACTCCTTAGGAGGGTTTTAAGTCTCCTGGCTAGCACTGTCTGCTCTGGTGGAGCCGTACCCCAGACTGCCCCCGATGCCACAGTGCATTATGTACTGCACGCCGCACAACTCAGAAACTTTCCAGACCTTCTATGGATATTTTTATGTTAAAATAAAAGCAGATGATGCATTGAAGACTGTCGCGCATACTGTATTTATGCAACACATAAAAAGTTATAGGAATTTTTGGTAGCTTTAATAAAATATATTTGAATACATGTGATTGTGCTGCAATATATGACAATAAAACCCAAAATCTTCTCAAAGGGAGATTCTTGCAGAAAAGCACTCCTTTGGCTGCCATAAATGCAGACCTACTGTGTTAGAGCACCCCATAAGCGAAGAGCTCAGCCAATAGAGACATATGGATTTCTGGTTAAATATTTACAAATATCCCCATCAAGTAAAAATTTTATAATAACAGGGTGGGACATTCAGCCTGCATTTACTAAACTACAGCGGTCTTGAAATGCCTAGTTTTATTTTACTAGTGTAACCCAGTAATACATTTATTTATGCCAGTGGGAGCGCATTCATTTGAGCAGAATCTCAATGAGTACTCATGCAAACTTATTGTTTATTTACTCCTTTATAACTTATTTATCAATTTATAAACTTATTTGGAAAAACTTTAATGTATTTCTACTGGTTTTTGCTAGCTGAGGACTCATCCTTATTAAGGGCAAATAGCGATAAATGTGTACAAGCTTATGCATATTTTCATTGTCGAATGGAAACATAGACAATGAGAATAGAGAACAGAACAGAAACACATCGGTGGAAGCATCATTCCTTCAGGACCAATCCCAGTGATACTTAATTATAAAGTCATTTACAATTCAGGACCTTGGAAGTGGGGAAAAAAGCAGTCTGGTAGCCGTTAAATATGTAAAGACCTTTTGAAATGACCTCAGCAACAAGAAGAAGCCCTAGTTGTAACTGTTGAGTTGTTTACGAACAGGACCGTGTGATATGATTGACTGTTCTAGGAGGCACAGTCCTGCAAAGGGCTTCCCAGTCTCGTGACCTGTGTTACTGTCTTCATTGATTATTTGTGGCTAGTAATAGGTTTAAAAATCTCACCTTTTGTTTTGATTAACACGGTGTTTGACACATGTGGCACTTGTATAGTATTTCTATACAAGTAATTAACAGGCACAATTCTTCAAAGAAATGTATGAACAAGACTGAAACCTTATTCTGCTTGCATGAGAGTAGATTGCACATTAGTCTGCGTCTTTTCCCATTGTAATAATAGTTCCAAACGTAGACAATACATTTTGTGCCATGTAAAAAGCAGAATATTTATGAAGCCTGGATCTAAAGTTTGATTTGAATTTAAGCAACCTCCTCAAGACCCAATTTTCTTATGAAATTTAGGTTCAGGATCTGTTTTCAGGTGGAGTTTTTATTATTTTATATTAATTTATTTGTGATATTTCCATCTCTGAATATCAAAATAATTTGAGCCTGGTATCACCTCATTGATTTAATAGACTTTAAGGTTGAGTTTAGGTTAGATCCTTTTAAGCATCACTGTTCTCATAAAAAAAAAAAAAGAAAAAAAAGAAAAAACCCCAACAGTTTACCTTGATATCTCTTAACGTGAGAGCACAAAGTGTTACGTGCACAGGTTCAAGTGTCCATTTGCAAGCTTTCATTGTAGCACATTTAATAAAGACCGCGATTTCTTTCCGGTCCCTGACAAGCGTTTGTCACTCAATCCTTCCTGCTACAAAACTACAGTGAGGGGAGCTGCATCCTTGAGCTGGGAAGAGGCAGGAAACACAGCATGCAGTGCAGGTATCCACAAACTATGGCCAAGCGAGCACTACCCCTCCTTTGACCAGGGTCACCCCTGGCCGGTTTGTCACCTCCATAATGTCAGAAGTTTCACAGAAGCCCCGCGTGGTTTTGCAGAAAACAGCATCTCTCTACACATTTTCCAACTCACAGTCACCTTTTGTTAGTATTTGATAAACCTTCTCTTTTCCCAAGCTTGTGTTTAATTTAGAAACAATGTGTTAGGCTTGTCTAAAAGAAGACGAAAAAGCAGAAGAAAAAGGGAAAACAGGTTTTGACTTAGAGAACTTCAATGTGTGAAATTGTGCTCTCAGCTAAAATAGGACATAAAATTCAAAATTTTCAAGAAGATGCATGGTGTTTTACTCATGTTAGTCCAAACAGAGACACCAGAGACTCAGACAGAAAATACTGCTCTTTGCGGGATAAAGCAGAAAGGATAACATCTTTTTTTCTGAACGGCTCTTTTTCCCCATTAAAAACTTTAATCCACTTTTAATGTCATAAGTTACAAAAATGTGGTTTCTTGGTCCTAATGTACATACTACTGCTAAGATTGCAGAAGATTTCAGTTGAACTTCAAGAGCAATTCAAGTTTTTAATCTATAAAACTGTATGTAGTAATGTTTGATTCTTCGTCTGAGTTCAAGAAGAGCAATGAAAATTTGAAAAAACAACAAACAATATTTAAAACTGATGATGCGAGATCTTATTAACAACACATCTGTTTATGACACCTCACCAAAATGATTTTGTTAAAAGGAAAAATACTATTTGAAAATAATTCTTCATCTTTCTCTTGAGTTTTAAATCTGAGAATTCACAATTTCTTACAATTGGGTTTCTTATCCTTAAAAACCCTTTGTGCAGATAAAACATTTCAGGTTTCTCGTGATGTGTGGGAACAAATGCCAAAATTTCATGCTCATAATTGTGGTCTACCTGGTTTAAAGATCCATTTACCTGTGTTCTTTTGTAAAACTGTGACACCCTGGACCTAATAAAAGAACTCAGCATGAAATGAAAAGTTTGGCGGTAAACTTTTTAGCAGGGCCTGTTGTGACAGGACAAGGGGGAATGGCTTTAAACTAAAGGGGGGTAGATTCAGACTAGATATAAGGAAGAAATTTTTTACGCTGAGGGTGGTGAAGCACTGGCACAGGTTGCCCAGAGAGGTGGTGGATGCCCCATCCCTGGAAACATTCCAGGTCAGGTTGGACGGGGCTCTGAGCAACCTGATCTAGTTGCAGATGTCCCTGCCCATGGCAGAGGGGGTTGGACTAGGTGACCTTTAGAGGTCCCTTCCAACCCAAATTATTCTACAATTCTATGATTCTGTGAAATATTTGAGAAGAATATGCAAATACTCCGTGAGTGGAAACAGCTCTTAAACAGCTCCGGGAAGAAACAGCCAGAGACAGACTCACAACACAGTGAAACCAATTAGACAGTTTCCCTA
>NW_008825411.1:1336966-1362296 GCF_000699105.1 Pygoscelis adeliae
GTGGTAGAACTTTCCCTCAGAAGATCTCACAGCACTTCCCAGCCATTGATGATGGATCTCTTTTGAGATCGGGAAGATTTACACCCATTTTACTTTTCCTTATGCTTAAGCTATGTGAGAAATCAAACAAAGTTCCAAGGTCTCCTCAATGTGTCTTATACTTTTATCGCAACCCCCTCAGTTGGTTCATACAGGCATTTGTGAATGATGGCTAACATTTGAAGTCAGCTCATTTTGTAGGAGCATGATTCCTTATTCCACATGGAGTTTTTTTACAAGGAACAATACACATTTCAAAGAGCCCATCTAACAGAATCAGGCCTACCGGTTTTACAGCAGAAAATTCAGGGGAGGTGGAAACCCAAGGTGGCACATCCAGAGCAACCCTGGTGCAGCTGGGCAGCCTGAGGCAGGGCTGTACGTGATTACCCACTCAATGGTCCAGAATAAAGACAAATAATCCTGGAGTACTCCTGAAAACTGAAGCAAATGGTGCCAGATGATGACTGCTAGATGTACTGGAAAGTGAAAAGAAATTGAACTCCATTAGATGATCGTTTCTAATGTATGTAAGCGATGCTACGAGATGGCTGGTTGGGTGGTAGGCAAATGAAGAAGGATGGCTTCAGGCAACTATTGCTGACTGCAACTGAGGAGATCCAGGCTGAGCAATGTCAGACAACTACTGCTTAGTGGATATTTGGGGAATGAAGATGAAAAACGTCAGAGGAAAACTGCTAAGGAAATGTAAGTCAAACAAAGATAAATAATATCAAAGGATTATTACAGTGACTATATAGGGGAATGAAGATAAATAAAGTCAGTCAGTTGCTGAGCAGATATTAGACAAACAAAGCTGAATATAGCGACATAAGAAAGATATACAGAACAAATGATGCCTACAAAAGATTTCTTTAAATTGGTTAAAGAAAAGAACAATTAGTCTTCTCTCCCTACAAACAGATCTTTCTTTTCTTTCCCTCCTGTTTTCTGCACAGATTTCCACTTCGGTCCTAAATCTGCTAGTTTTTATAGTTTTCTTTCTCACTTGCTCCATTGCCCTCAGATATTTGCATATTGTCATATTAGGCCAGGAAAAGACCGAAAAAAGTTTGGGACTAGCTCCTTTTCCCTCTACAGTAGCACCACTCTGTTAGAATCGTGATGGAACAAAACCACTCTGATGTGACTGAGGATGGAATTTGGCACAATTCACTTTGGACAGAAGTAATAAACAACAGAAGATACGTGTAGAGCAAGAAATGCCAAATAATGATACCTGCTGAGAGGAAAAAGAGAGAAGCTAATTACTACAAATACAGAGGACTCCACAACAACATACTGGAATTACATGGCCCATCACTGAGACTGGATTCACTAGTCCCTTCTGATTGCTGATCTACTTGTGGGTTTTCAGGGGAAAAAGGAAATCTGACATTCTCGAGAAAAAAGGAATTAGGCATTAGTTGATGTGAATTACACAATAAATAGCCAAGAGGGTAATGACGAATAGATTGCACCTCTGTTCTAAAATGAAGTAAACAGTAAATAAAAGCCTCACTTGTAGTGTTTTCTTAACAGACAACCATCCTTTCTTATGAACTGTAATATCACTGTCTCCCTCTTTCCATAATATACAGTTGCCAAGGTAGTTTCATTGATAAACTTGGGATTGTTTACAATTTAATTCGTTGCTTAGCATGAGGATTCATGTGTGCTGTGTCTGTGTGATCAGAACATGGTTCAGACTATATTTCTGCACTGTAACCAGTGAACATTAATGTGTTACCATTAGATCTTTATGTGTTACAGAATGAGATGAGTGAGATAATAAAACCGTTGTATGCAAAAAAAAAAAAAAAAAAATTGTACTGCTTAGTGAACTACTCTTCCAAAGTTAGGCAACTTACTGGGACATTTATGGAAGAAATATGATCTTTCTTGCTGTGTACATGTTAATGTAACCAAGGCAGAATGTCCACTTTTGATATGTGTACAAAGCCTGTTACTTCAAGTGTGGAGCTGTTAGCTGTGGGCACAAGCTTATAGGGCAGGATAGTTTGCTTGACCAACCTTCTATAGTTAATAGTACGTCAAAATATTACTTTCTTTGTAATTTAATGATGCATGTATGTTCACTATATTCTACCAACACTGAAGATGTGGCACATAAAGGTTCATCTGTCCCAAACATATAACATTTTCTGTTGAGTTTACAGTCAATAAGAAATATTAAATCCCAGATTTTAGGCTTTAGAACTTAGTCTGAATGAATCTCGGCTAAACAGCCCAGGTAAATGAGACAGAACACACGGTTCTACTGTGCAGACAGGATTAAAATGGAAGCAGAAATAGCTGTATTAATCATGTATGGGCAAGTGGAAATATCTGCTGTGCCAATGTCAGAATTTGTCAACAATACAAGGTCAGCACAGGAAATGGTTCAATTATATATAATCATCTGCCATATATTGCACTCTTCTTAAGTGCAACAACCAAAAAGAGGACTACAAATGACATATAAAATAATGAGGGTTCTCATTGGCTGCCTAAATGAGTGACTTTTGGTTCTCCGTGGTAAATTATTTCATCTGTTATTTAAGGAAGAGCTCTCAATTACAAGGTCTCACAGCACAGCATGCTGTTCCAACAGTAAGTACATGGCTTAATTTAGAGATTTTTGGGACGGAAGAGCTTATTATCATCATCTAATCTGACCTTTCACTAAACAAGGGCAAACACTTCCTCCTGAAAAAAGAACACTTTTTTTGCTGTTTTAGATCATCATCCTTGTGTTTCATTCCAGTTTTAAGTGATCAGTGTTTGTGGTAGGAAAAGAGTTCAAAGAATGGAAGTTGGAAAGTAATGAAGAGTGGCCATAAGGGGGGAACACTGTAAATGAAAGATAATTGAATATGGGATCCAGGTGAGGTCAAAACTAGATGGAAAGTACTTTTACCTTAACAATACACACTTGTGGAGATAATCAATAGGAGCCCCAGAGCTTTTCTTGCAATTAGAGCTCTAAGTTCTTTGGAAAAGATCAAGTGCTGCCCCTCATAACAGATGCCCAGATTCAAAGATGACTCCAAACAGAAAGTCAATTAGTATGAGAGAATAAAGATTTTGGAGTGTAGGTGAACTGAATGCAAAGTTTTTCTTCTATATGTATTCCAAATAATATTTTCTTAGACATTATTTTAAGTCTTTATCAATCAGCAAATCAGAACGCAATTTTACATCACAAATTCTGTGACTATTTGGGTTGAAATAAACTTCCCAAATTATCTTCCCAACAAAAGTATAGATTTCACATCTGTGTCCTCGATTATCAGTTTTTTAAGAAGATTACTCAAAAGACTTGCATATCTGTTCCTCCAAAGACAGAGAGAAGAAAAGCTTTAATCTTGGCCTAATTAAAAGGAGTCATCCTTTAGACAAGGCTGTCTTTGAGTTTCTCATTTTTATACTATTTATCTCTTGAGGACTTCCCCCTTTCTTCCTCACCACAGCCGAAGTCTATGTAAGATGAACTTCTGAACTTCTGTTTCATAAAAAATAAAGAAGCTTAAGATATTCTCAACTTCATTACAGGGAAGACAAGATATTTGTCTCAGTACAACATGACCTACCCAGAGTGAGACTTAGCAATGTTTCTGCCCTGAACAAAACACAGAAAGTAAAAGAAAGCAAGCCAGGTTCAGGACTCAGTGTGGCTGAAATAAGAGGGATTAAAACCCATTAAAATGAAGATGTCTTCTGGAGTTGCTCTCAACTGATAACAATGAAAAAGAGTTTGCAATTGGGCCCACGAAGATTATTCTGTCCACTTTCTTATCTTCCTGTTCTGCAGACTCTTAAAAAACAAAACAAAACTCAGCTCCCCAAAACCCAATGGCAGCAAAAACTGACCTTCAGGAAGCTTGGAGATTTGGTCAGTATTTTTAGAGAAATGGTTCACGGTGCACACGTAAGAAATGTTTCATTTTATATATGTGAACACCAGAGGTATCATCTACTGCAACCAAACTTGCAATCATCAACACCAAGAGAGAAACCAATGCTGTTAGAAAATGCTTACAGCAACTTCTTTAGCTGCAAGAAGGAAGCTGTTACACTCACTTAGTCCAGCTGTTATCACCTATGTACAAGTTCACAATGAGACTAAAATCCACATAATTGTGGTTGTTGTTATGGAAAGGAGAAAGGCATTTGTTACACAAAGGTGGGAAGAGAATGGATGCAGTCAAACAGAACTGAACATCAGTTATAAGCAGACAAGCCTTTATTTTTTGCCTTTAAAGAAAAGTCTCTAGCTAAGTGGTAAATTGTAATAGTCACCACATCAAGCAACTACAAGGAAACATAATTATATATACTCAGGCAAATATATTGTGCTCACACTACTTTTTCTCTACTGTTGATTCTGAAAAGGCATCTCAGTGAGATGGTGTGAGGGTCTAATGGTTACTGAACAGCACTTAAAGACATATCTAATAAAATACATAAAAATAGATGGGAGCACACAACGGCTTTGCAGATTTTAGGTCCAAAGATTCTTGTTGAAATACTGTGGCTGAATGCTCTTCAAGGGTGATTTTTATGTGACATCAGATAAAAACTCTTCTCTACAAATAAAGCTTTTGATACGCATGGTATTGAAGCATGTGGAAATAATGTTTGGGTTTCCAACATTTAAAAAAATATTGTCCCTAAATAAAGAGAAATCGCAAAACCACTTATCTCAGTGATGATTCCCTTAGAGATATACTACTTTTAATTTTTCTAATCTCTCCCCTAACTGCCCATCAAACTCCAGTGCGATGCTTTGTTCACAGTATTATGCGTGTCATGATTATCACATTCAGGATGAGTTTCATCATTGCACAGTCAGCAAAGGAATGAATGATTTGCTAATATCAATTAAAGATGGCTGAGGGTAGAAAAAGTATCCATGTTGCTTGTCACACTGCCTGGTGAGGTAGACTGCAGGCGTACACTTTTTCTACTAGTCTGAAGAGAATGCCCTAAGTAACTCATCAAAAGATTCTTTTAAAATGACCTTTTAAGACTGAATTTTAGCTAGAAGCCTTCTTCTTTGTATCACGTATACCTCAAAGATCAATGTTAAAAGATTATGGAACTGCTGCACATAGTTCTTTGATATTTGCTCACCTTCTTTCCAAATCTTTCTTTACTCGAGGTTTACTTTCAGCTAGGAGTCAGATTGGCCTCAGTGAGTGAACCCACAGAGCAGCTCCTCAGATCCATAATATATTTGTCTTAGCAGGATTCTATATTGGTTCTCCGCTGCAGAGGCTAAAAACATAACGACCTTGTTTTCTAGCTTGGGTGTCTATAGCTATGAACCCGGACCTCTACTTCCATGAATAAATGCCTGGATTAGACTCTTTGGACTGTTCCTGCATCACAAATACGAAAGGCATCCACATTTGATTTCAGTGGGTGCCAAACCAAACTGATACTTCCCATAAAGTATCAAAATATGGAGTTAATGCCTTGATTACACCAATTAAATCAGATAAAAAGGAAATACTACACTACAGGAGTGCAGCTATAGAGTTTCATACAAGTTTCTTTTGCAAACAACGTTAATGTTCCTTCAAGGCACTGCTGGTGAAGTTTGCCTCATGATGTGTAGTGAGAAAGAATCAAGATAACTGATTACTCCTGAGTTTTTATTTTCTCAAGTATAAGTTTACAGACAGGATTCCAATCAATGCCTCTGGTACCAAATGTTTCTCTCAAGGGCATGCTGGGTCTACAGATATCTATTGAGATCCATTTCATTTTCTGTTGGGAATATACCAGTCCATGTATTAGCAATTGTGAAGAACTGCCTGCTCTGTTACACTGGCCTTTCCTGCACTCGTGGAGGAGGGAGCAGGATTTATTTCTTTGTATCCTATCCATCCTAAAAGGATTATATTAATATGTCCCAAGGGAAATAGGGGATAAAGAGTATTTGTAGCCACTCTTCCTCACCATTTGTTAACTGTGGAACGTGATTAATAGATTATGAGACAGCGTCATTTGAGTATTTTCATTCAAACTTGTTGAATTTGGAATTGATTTATTTGCTTTTACAGTATACAAGGTTTTCTTCCCAACAGACATGTCACTGAAGGATATTTGATAAAAATCACATATTCTCTTGCCAGTGTTCTAATCCCTTTGTTTGCAGGCTATGCTATGATGGCAGTTTCCTCCTTACCCCACTGTTATTTGCCTTGTGTTTCATTGTTCACTTCTTGTTTACTTCTGCTTCATATTTCTTACTAAGCACTTTAGAGATTTTCATGAGTTGAGGATAAGACCTTGAGATTTTGCGTTTGTCTGTTTAGACATAACTCTGAATTATTGTTTAACTTCTCTACAGCTTTTATACTTTTATATTGCAGGTATAGCAAACATAGCTGTCCTTGTCTTCCTCTCTTTGTTTGAGATTTAACGGCTAGTAAATCAACTGACATTAAAATGACTCTGTGGAATGTGCAGAGGTTTAAATGAACCAATGAAGGCATAATGCACCTGATAATCTGAAAACAAGTAATGACATTTGAAATAATTTTATTTGGAAAGACATCTAGAGGTCAATGAAATTCTGAGTTCTGAAGGGCTCAGTGTGGGTTTTGGTTTTTTTTTTCTTCCATGGTGAAATGCAATTAAAAAAAAAGAGGTCTTTGTTATTTTAACTGTTATGATTCAATACATTGACTCAGTGTAATATGGAAATAAGAGGAGCAGAGATTCCTGTTCATGTTACATTGTATAGCCCCAGTGGTATGAACAAGCTCAGTTCAGCACAACACAAATCTCTTTGAAGAGTGTGCAATCCTTGTGACAGCACTGCTCTTCCCTGCTGAGATGGAAATAAAAAGCTGGTGGCCAAGAAACCTGGGGAGTGGTTCTTACACTGTTCCTCATGGTCTCAGGGCAATATTGTGAAGGAATCATCCTTGGCACGTCTTTCTTTGGAGTGCAGAAGGCCAGAGGATGAGAGGAGTTGTCAGTTTTCTCTGCAAAGTGTGTCTGATTCAGACCATGCCATGCTGTGTTGGCTGCGCTGTCTGGTAAGAAGGTCACTAGCGTCCTCTCTTCAGCATTACTGAATGTCGTGGAAAAGACAGACATCTTTAGGTATTGCAGTATACTCAGCGCTTTACTCAACCTTTCTAATATGAAGAATTACCAAACATTTTTGAAAACAGTTTATGGGTTGTTCTAAATCTGAGTTACTCTGTTCAAGAGCAACAAGGGAACCAGAAGCTGGTAGCAATGCTTGTGGTTTTGGGAAGCACTTAACAAACCAGACTCTGAAACATGACTTTAGATCCCACAGTTTGGGTCTTTGTGGTAATTAGGGAGTAGAACTGGAAGAAACCCCTTTTAACCACAGTCGGTTTTGATCTTGGAGGGAGCTGCTGATGATGGTCCACATGGGACTGCAGGAGCAAGCCACTGTGTTTGTGCTGTAGGTCACTGGGAAGCAGAGGTTTTGGACCAAAACTTTACATACAGCGATCTGTCCTCTACAGGAGAGGTTGCTGTGTCTGAAGAGCTATGTTGGGCATTCTCCACCAAAAAAAAAAATTAAACTACAATGCAGACCTTGTTGGGAGATGTTTTCAAGGAGACATAGTTCTTTAAGAGGTGAACTTAGATTTGAAAGTATTGTACTTCTAATGGGTTTGATTTCCCAATTTTACAAATATTAATGAAAAACAAATGCCACAGCCCTTTTAATTAGCAAACAAAATTTCATAGTGTTAAAACATTCTTCTTCAATGGAGTCAGAACAATTTATGAAATTAAGACAGTATAATCAGTAAGTTCAAATGGTGAAGCATGAATATTAGGCAAAGAAATATTTGCAGTGAATAGTCTACAATGCACAGACTATGTAAGTGTTGGTTTTTTGTAAGACTTATTCATTAAACAATTACAATTAATGAAAGAATTGAAAAAAACACTTCTTTGACACACAGGTTGCAATGAAAAAAGTACTAAATAACACATTATTCTTTGCAAGTTATTCGTTTGGGTTAGCATTTTATACTTCATGGCTTCCTCGCAGCCAGCTCCATCTTTAAGCATTTCTTGTTTGCTACCTTCTCTGAAACAGGCATAATTTATAGTTTAAACCAAAGCTCAGTGTCCATCAATACTCCATTTGAAGGGAGTACCTTCATGCTGCATTATATTTTTGCCTGAAGTGTAAAAATATCTATCCATTAATTAATTATATTTACTCATAATTCTTCACTTCTCCTCACCCTACTTAGTTATCTGCACATGGACTCAAAGAGGAGAGTTTTGCAGCTTGGAGCTGAAAGGATTTTGGATATGAATTTGGAAACCTTTAGCCAAAGCTGAATATCATTAACCAAGAAATTTACTGTTTAATAAATGCCTCATACAACGAAAATCTTTTATTTTCACAGGGAAATATTTTCCTTTTTTTCCCCATTTATTCCATGGATTCCTAGAAGATATTTTTGTGTAGATTAATATTCCTTCCCTGTTTATTTCATGTCACATCAATGTTTGTTTTCTTTGCTTTGCTGAAATACCTTCAGTCCAAGTTGATTAGAATCAATCCAACTTTTGTCTTGCAGTTATACAGACATTTATTAAATGGCAAAAATTAGATGATCAATGAAGAAATGGTAGTGGGAGTTAAAGCAAACCCTCATAACCTTTGCAGCCCTTTACAGCAGGATTTTGAAATGAGTTTTTTAAAAAGACCTTTATAAAATCTTTCATGAACAAACAATTCAGATAATATTTGTTGGCAGAAGAATTTGAGAGAAGCAGAAAACTAAATGAGCTATCTGATTCCTGATCCAGTTTTCATAAAATGGTCAGCCGGCCTAAATAACGAGCAGAAGAATTAACTCTGTTCTCCAAGACAACTTCCAGATAGCAAATCAAACTGAGTTCAAGTTAGGTGCATGAAAACTTAGAACAACTTTTCCTTTTCAGCTAATTCAACAGCAAGAGCTATATGTCTTCTAAAGACCAAAATGCGATCTTTTCTTTTTCCCTTCTTTTATTACAAGCACACAGCCATCCAGATTTTGACTTCTAGCAGCCAACAGAATGTTAGCCAAAAGCCTTTATGCCGATGAGCTTAGTAGCTCAAAAATGGAAATGGGAATCTCACCAAGAAAAAAAAAATGATAGAGAAGAAAAAATAAAAGGACCAAAGAGCAACAACAAACCATTGTCTCAGTGCCAGAGTGCTCACACCACAAAGTTCAGTTTTACTGGTGCTCAGTAACTGCATCTCCATCAGACAAATGATTTGTGGGAATTTTGTATGTCTGTAGATCAAGTTCATGTAGCTTTAATCAGTGGCCATTTCTGAGTCTAAGCAACAGCTCAATGAAAGGAGGGAGTCCAAACAAGGGCAGTTTAGACACGTATTAAGCCATTTTGTTAACTGCAGCATAACTGAATTTTGGGATTGGTTTGTAAAGAGGTTGGCCCATAATGAGTCGAGAATCTTGTCTATATCAGATAAATACCATCTGTAGGAAGACAAAGAGGTAGAAAGTGTTGGAGTGACACCTAAAGACATGCTATTTCATAATCTCTGGATTGATATGATGCATTGCAGTGTCTCCCTATCTCCAGGAGACCATGACTTCAGAATACTTGATAGAACCATTAAGCAGCTGTGTAGCACTCAAACCAAAACACACAAAGTCAGGCTGAAACAGTAGAATTAACTGAAGAGAATACAAATTAGCTAACAGATTTATTTCTCACACTGACATAATAAACAAATATTGATGGTTTCCTGTGGTGTAATACATCCTTATTCACTGCTTCACAACTCACTTGGAGCTTCATCATTTTCTCTTCACTGCTTCTAAATGGGTGATTTATCCCATACTTCTCGAAATATTAGTCTGTTTACAGTCTTCAGATAGCTAACAGATTGTGCATCGTTAAAGTAACAATGTGGAGACTTGCAATGGTAGATTGTTGTGCTATTCACCTTTATTTTCTTTTTTATGCATCAGAGTTTTAAAGAAGAGAATGAAACAAAGTGCATCAGCTTTGTAGTTAATGGAAACATTTTGATTGTGGATCTTTGTAATGCCTTTTGAATAACTTCAGCATCTCAGAATGCCTCCTAGCTTTTGAAAATTATGATTTGTGAGGTGCATAAATCAGAGCAAGAGCACAGGTTTGCAAACCACATGAAGAATGATGGGTCCCAAGTTGTAACCTGAAGTGCAAATTCACATAACGTGGCACAGTGTAAAACTGAGTCACAAGTTTCAAATGAATGGAGCCCAATTCAAACGCAGTGAAGCTCAAACGCTCCTCATGCTTGATGTATGCACAATCCAGATGAGAAGAGCGACACTTTCTCCTATTTTGAGCAGATACCCAAGTCCTACCTCCACACTTCTCAAAGGCAAATACAAAGAGTAATCACCACAAGAACACTGACTGAAACAGTTATGTATGATAAACATTATTTCTAGCCCTTTTCTTTACTCTCAGAATGAGAAATACTCTCATGCATTAAGTATGTAATACTTATTTTTTGTAATGAAATACCCCAAATATTGAAAAATGTAATAAGTATCTTGGCAGAATTTGTAGACGGAATCTTTGTATATATAAATTGACAGAGTTTCACTATGAACTTTCATAAAGCTAGGATCTTATTCATGGGAATTAAGTGCCAGAGTGGTGGTAGTCCAGCTCTGGGCTTGCACAATCCCACAGAAATTAAAACGTTCTTAGTTAAGGTTTATAACCACTACAAAATGAATTTGAAGATTTTGTACTAATTCTGAGATTTAAAAAAAACCCCCTCTCATGTGATACAGTACTATTAAAATTTAAACAAATAAAATGCTAGAATGCTATAAGTTTTCTGTGCAGAGAGAATAGTGCTCAGGTAGCACAAGTCTCGTGGATTTTGATTAAAATTATTTGACAGACTTTATTCCATTGTTTCCACCTTATTATGTAGAATTGCTTCCAAATTTATGATTTAATTTCTTGATATTAACACAGAATATAAATTAGAAGTTACTTTATAAAGTAAGCTCTGCTGAGATTTGAGAGTTTGGAATCAAACTCTACATAGATCAAACTACTCACAATTTGTTCTGTAGCACTTGAGTTTTACTAAATGAGTGAAATGCCTAAAAAGTTTCTTCCCCTTTTCAAAACTTAAGACACGAAACTGCCTAATTATGTTAGTTTGTGCTGTATTCTAATACGCCTGTTAAGTTATTTTATGTAACACGTAAGATGAATCAAAGGCTGCCAAAAGGTGCAATTTGCTTTTGGGGCATTTTTGGAAGCAATATGCTAGAAAGTGTAACTCACAGTTTGCTTTAAATGAGGGAAAAAACAGATATATCAATGGAAAGTAAAACTACTTTGCCTAGATTATTGATCTTAGAAAAAGGAACATTTTAATTAAATCTTCCATTTGCAATTTAATACTCCAATTTCACATGAAGAGTCATTGATACGAAATGAAATATGTCCGTAAGAGGCATGCAAATCACACTGCTTCCAAGTATGGTGCACACATTTGCCGTGTTCACTGTTAATGAAGAAAAGGGCCACTCGTGGCAAGCGGTGGAAGAAACTGGTTCCCTAATGCCTACGTGGAGTTTCATCGGGATTTTCTACCTTGCTTCAAGGGCTGAATGATTTGGTCCACTCAGAAAACTGGAATTAGAGGTAGACTCTTTCTACCCATTATCATCCTTCTCCAAGACAGCAAGGACATCCTCACCAGTACCTCTGCCCTGGCAAAGAGCCCAAAACACAATTATTTTTCTTCTTCTCTTACTCCAGGTTGCAATAGCTGGTATTTCTGAATGGGCTTCTTGACAGTCCCAGGACATCTGTCTTCTGCTCTACCTTAAGGAAAACGGGTCTCCTGGACTGAGCGACGGGAAGGAAACCAAGCTGCGTTATTCAGTGTTTTCTGGGTCTAAAGTGAAGACTTGCTGCCAAAACCGTAATAAAGTCAAAAGAAAACTGATCTCTGCAGAGGTTGTGTTGTAGTAAACCCACATTTCCATGTTTGGTTCAGGCAGAAATCTGCTCTGATGACTTTGATTCATGCACAATATTGTGTGCTTCTATAAATCAATTCAGTGGCTTTTTGGCTACTCCTTGATCTGAGGGTTCTTCACAATGCAGTTTGATTTGATGGACCATTCTTTCCAATTGCCCAGACTCTCGCCTCTAGGAAATCACACACATTTATATAGCATTGATCTGACCTGTTTCTTGGACAACTGGGCTCTGGCATGTCTATCTGAGGTAGGCAATTTTATTTTCATCAACATTGTAGGCAGGTAAGTCTGCTTACAGTAGGTGATTCTGTCACATGCAAAAGCAATAATTCAGGACACTGAAATTGTATTGAAAAGGGGGAAAATAACCCAAGGAGCACATTAAGTGATCAACAGGGTCATTAGTACTGACATTAGTCATACTCCTAAGTTAACACAGCGTTGTCTGAAAAAGCAGCGCTCAGGAGATGTTGTTTCAGATTTCCTAAAGCCTGGAGAAACTACACGAGCATCTACCCAGCTGCATGTTTCATTTTCTTTTTAGAACATGCAGCTAGAGTAGAATTGAATAGAAACTTGCATTTACAGCAGTGCGTGTGTTTTGATGGTCACATCATACCAAGACTGCACTAATAAATTCAATAGGATCACCAGGAGCCCAAACAACATCTGACAGCGCATCTTTATGCCTACTGTTTGTAGGAGAACCTTCCCCCCCCAAATATCTTTGTTGAAGGATTTCTTTACAGCCTTGTTAGCTGACACTCCTCTTGCATGATCTGTTGCAGCAGCTTTACTTCAACAAGTACCATGTGCTGCCTGAGGAGCACAGTCAGACCCAGGAATCAACGGACACTTCGGTGTCTGCTTTCACCCTCACCCAGCCAACCACACAGCACGAGATGTGGAGGGACATCCGTAAATCGTAATAAACAGAAAGAGAACATACAATTCAAGCCTTTCCCCGGTCTTTTTCGTATTCTGCAGGAAAACCAATCAATTCCCAGAACTGATAACATGAAACTCCTGTGCCATCAGGTTCTTCTCTATTTCACTGAATTATTTCAAGTGACTATTCCTCCGTGTGCTTTTCCATTTCTGCATAGCTGTAGATTTCAAGCTTTCCTGTACAGTACTGCAAAACATAATAATCCTACTTCTCTCCGTCCAGCATAATAACATCTTGAGATTGGCTAATAAATCTCATTTTTAAAAAATAATACATTCTTGATTCTTTTGATTTGCTTTCTGGTTTTCTAGATTAGATTTCTCCTGCTTTACGTTGCAATTTTTCTTTTCTATATATGGGGGATAGGAAAACAGCTTTTCTTTTTTTTAATCCAAAACTGAGATTTAGATGAAAAATCAGCAGTTCAATCTTCAAAGGAAAAATGGAAATCATTAAAGCTATGGTAACATTATGGTAGTGGATACTGTTTTCAGATTCACAGAAATCTTTTGTCAAAATGATACTTGAACCCACGTGCAGGATCCATTCAAAGCCTAAATCTTTTATTTTTTCTTCTCTTATCTAAATCATAAACGCTTGCAATTGGAACTCATGGACTGAATCTTTGCAAATAAATTATTTAGGTAACTGAGCTCTTTTTCTGCTCCTGAATTGCTGTGATCTGATCAGGATTGCTGCAGACGTATTTATTATTAACAGCTGTTCAATGAAGAGTTGGGGCTAGACCTCTCTCTGCATATGGCTGTTTGCAGCCCATTCATGTCAGTTATTGAATATTCACTATTTACAGTGTGGAACTGGTCATCTGAATTATATGGGTTGCTCTTGTTGTCTGATGACAGATACTATAGAAAAATAACTAAACAGGAGGAAATACACTTATTTACATGGAAATAGAGACATATGAAGGAAGAACACCCACACCTCAAAGATGTACAAAAAATTATTCACAAAAATGTTTATGAATATTGAATGATTAAAGGACTTGAATACAGTCAAAACCAAACTGGTCTCTGGAATTCAAAGGAATGTACTCAGAATTTGTTTGCAGCAATTGAAGAGCTGCATTAAGAAACTATTTGAGGCTTCTTCAGTGTGTAACGTCCCTTGCAAAATTAGTTACTGCATGTGTGTGCTCATGTGCATCCAAAGGAAAGACTGAGTCCTAAATGAATACCTCTAATTCTCTGATTTACCCTTCTGTGACTTTTGTTAAACTGATGTCACTTTATCAGCAAGCAACATCGCAGCATGAACAGAGCAACTCCCACCAGCTGTCCCGCCGCTTCCCCACTCCCCAGCAAGCTCATTCCTGAGCTCTTCTTCACTCGTCTGCTAAGCTGGAGTAAATCAGCGTCACTGCTATGCAACATGTCATCTGGCCTCTAGATTTTAAGATTCCATCATATCCCTGTATTTATTTTAAGTTGAACACAGGAATTGCACATCTATTTTTATCTGATACTACAGCGCTGAGCTGGAAGTGAATAGCCTGGAAAGGAGCAAATCTGACCTCAGCTCTGCTGGTATTTTCTCGTATGATTGTTTTGGGACTTCAACACAGTTGCACTGCATTAATACTTGAAAAAACAGATTTGGCTGGGATTTGTTTTCCTCTTTTGGGGGGTGGTAGGGAAGCAAGTGAGTGATTATTATAGTAATACTTGAAAGTTGCTAGAAATTAAAAATCAAATAACTTCCCTTGAAACTGAGGGTTTGAATTTTTCTGAGGTTTACTGTTGTCTCATTGACAACAGTGGGCCAGAGGTTGGTTCTGAAAAAAGTGGTTTATACCCCCAATGAATAATCGTGGTATCTGCTCATACTGGGATAAACCCCTAGCAACTGAAGTTGTCTGATATATCTAATCGAAAAGCAGAAAAAACAGTAAACAGCATTCAGGACCTCTGGGAACAATTCCTTCCCATGAACAGCAGACAGGGGAAAAATCTTTACCTGAGCTGCTTTTCAAAGCAAGTTTTTTATGGAAACTGGTAGGTACAGGCAAATACCATGACCACATCTCTCTGAGTCACTGAGCCCAGATCCATACGGCGCCTGGAGCCCGGTGGTATCACAGGGACAGTCCCGAAAGAGTCTGTCACTGTGGATGTGACATACACCTCACTTCAATAAATCTGAGCACGTACCTCAACGGTGTTTTTCTATTGATATCCCTTATCAAGACATTCTATTACTATGCAGTTCTCCCTTTACTACATTTTCTACAGTACATGTCCTGGGTAGAATGGGAGGAAAAGGGAGGGAGATGGTATTGGGTGAAATTGTACTACTTGTAGCAAAGCTGCATGCCCACCGCAGTACCGCGACTGCCCGTACCCTTCTGCGTAATGCTTAATCGGTTTCAGACTTATTTCATGTCAAAGCAGTCTTAATTTGAAAACTGGTATTCATCTAAACTATCACCTCTGTACAACCCCTAATTGGACTTCAAACTTATCTGATTAGATGTCTATTTTTTTTTAAATACAGGTCTAAATATTTCTGGGTCATGTACTTGTGTTCATCAATAACACTGAATATGACCTCTATTCTTGAATGCATTTGAATGTGCTAAAATCAATATATCTAAAATCAATATTTTCATTCAAGTCTGAGCTTAAGAAATGCAGCTCAGGGTTGTATAAGACCAAAAATTTGTCTGGCTCCTTTTTTAAGTTATCCCCACTCTGCTGTTCTTGTATTTTGACTCTGTACAAAACGCAGCTGAATGTCCCAGAGCCCACATCTCACCAGCATCCCTCCACATCCATGTGCTCCTGTAAAGGGTAACAAAATCAGTGGATTTCAGTTTGTAAGAGGTTATATGCAAAAAGTTAAAGGAAGCAAATGAATAAAGGTGAGGTTTTTTTCCCTCTCATCCTGAATTACATACTGCGGAAACAGAAGTGATCCATTTATTATTTTGTGGATGAAATAGAGCTGCCGGCATTATCGAGGCAATACTTAGATAACCCCCATGAGAGAGAAGCAATAAAAAGTGCCCTGCAAGCAATATTACCTACTAAAGCACCATGGCCAGATGGATATACAGCTGAATTTCATAGAGCATCAGTGATAAATTACGTCCAATTTCATATGTGATTTATAAATATTCTTTGGAGACTAAAGAAATATCTTCTTATTTTAATTAACCAACATTTCTGTCTTCTCAAAATAAGGTGAAAATCTCAAGTGCATCTGATCCAAACCCTTTCGCAAAAATTTTAGCTATTAGCTCAGAGAAAGTCACAGTTATGCCTCCTTATCTTTCTCAAACTGGATTTGTTCTGGGCAAATTTTTAACAGATGGTTCCCAGTATCTAATGAATACAGCAGACCATTACAAATGGGACATGCGATACACTTAGATAAAGAAAAAGAAGTTTGAAAGAATGTTTAAAAATAATTCAGAAGTTTAGGAAAATGTAGCTAAATTAGATTCAGGTACTTCATAGTAAACTAATGACTTGAATTAAAACAACAAGACATAAAATGTTTTCAATTTGAAATGAAACTCATTTAGCATACCTAATAAGCCTTCCTTCTGTTTGAGAGCTTTGCTAGAACTCCTGGAGTAACTGAACAGGAGCTCACCCCCTCCCTTCATTAAATACTTTGTGAAAAAAACAGAAAGTTATTTATTTTTTTATTAAAATAAATATATTTTAATATATATTTTAAATATAAATAGAGAAGAAAAAAGGAAAATTGAGTAATAACATACTATTATTTAAGAAATACAGAAGTAAAAATTTGGGGAAAAAAAAGGTAAAAGAGCTGAGGAGCACTTCACAGCTGCAGAAGAAAGAGGTTTCTGAGCAGATGTTTACAAAATGTCTGTACAGGTGCTGATGGTCAAATGTAACAGGACATAAGAAGCAAAGGGTGTTCTGGGAAACTCACAGTGTGAAGGGTGGCTCTGTGGTGGCTGCTGCTCTGGGAGCCTGATGTTATCATCATACAGGTAGGGTTTTCTCTATCTTACCCCAAGCTCTTTCAGTCTTAGCTTAAATATTAGTTGTGAGTACAGTGCAAAATGAGAAAAGGCAATTGCAGGTTAAAATCGTGTGTGAAGCAGCTTCTCTTTAGGTATCTTCAGAATATGTAGGACTTGCTATTGCAAGATGACAACAGGATTGCTCGAACACTCTCTCTTTTCTCAGCCTGTGTTAAAAAGACCATCAGAGACTTGATGCTCTCTTACTGTCTTGTGCGAATCAGAAAACGTGAAGGAAGCTGAGTTTTGCACCTGTCATAGCTAGCATCCAGCTGTGTCCTCTGCAGCTTCAGGGGAGAAACCATTTCTAAGATAACGAAATGTAAACTCCTGAAAGACTTCCCAGCATTTGGAAAGATATCCTCAAACTACTGAAACTTCCAAATAGGACTAGTGGATACAGCTCCGTCTCTGTTTGGAGAACACTATAGCAACCTGTGGTACACAGAAGAAAACCTTAACGTGGCTGTTTGTTTGTTCTGGGGGGATTTGTAAAGCTCTTCTGGTACTGCTTCTAAATGCTGTGGCTCATCAAAGACCAGGCAGCCCTGGGTTGGCCAGGCTTGGTTGCTTGCTGGGGGTGTCAGGCTGAAACTTCAGCAGTGATGCAACCGTGGCGATACGAGTACTCACCTCAGCGTGACCAAAATCCAAGCAGGCAGGAACCCCACTGCTAGGGACTGAACAGGGCTTTGGGAATTAACGTTGCCCTATTTAATCGTGCTGGCAACTAACATTGCAAACCTTGATTGACACATCAGATCTTGGGGAATCACCTCATTTAGTGGGGTGAGAAGTTGTTAGCAGCTGGTGAGGGATGCTAAAATTAAGAAGAAAGTTAGAGGGAGTGCTATAAACCATGTTTTCTTCCTGGCTGCCCACCATTAGGGCAGTTGTGCAGTGCGGAGCTTGCTGGGACTGCTTGCTCCTCTGCTGTTGCATGACCTTAGGCAAACCATCATGCTTCTGTGTGTCTTTTCCCCCTCCTTTCTCCCTCTGTTATAACCTTTTTGGTGTAAGACTGTTGGGTAAGTTGAAATCAGAAGGCCCAAGTCCCTGCACGGAGTGTTACCTTGTTGGAGAGGCGCCTCTGAGGGCTCCCAGGCAGCTGGTGGAAAACCCTAAATACAGGGCTTGAGGCAGAGCTTAAACCATCTGTATATGCCACTAAGTGTTTGTGTAATCTGCAAGCCATACTGTAAAACTGATAATACCTGCTCAGAAAAATTAATATTATGACAGCAGTTATTGAAGGGAGATGTATTGCATTTTTAATGACAACAGCTGTAACTTTCTAAAGAGATGGCTGCAAAATCTGAGAAAGGGCAGTATTGGCTTTTTTCCTATTTGTCACTACGCAGTCTAAAATGTCTTCAGGTGAAAAAACGTCCCCATGCGGTGTGCGGGATTAGAATCTCATATGAAAGTGTATTGACAATGAAACAGTTTTAATCAGTTAAATTATCATTTTGTACAAAAAAGACAGATTTGCTTAATAACCTCTGTACTCCAGGAAAGTAAGAAGAAATTGTCAATAAAAGCAATTACAAGTTAAATGAGAGAGGCAAACACAGTACAGGATGCGTCTTGCCTTTTTTATTTTTTATTTGTAATTGCAGATAACTGTCCTTATACAAAGCAGCTTACCCTATGTGTCATATAACAGATCAACACTGGTAGATCACCATTAAGAGAGATTTTCTTTTCTACCTAGCTATATTTAAGTGATGTTTCCTGAACAGGACTCTTCCCGTATGCTAATAGGAAAGCTTTTATTTGGCAGTGATTGCCTGAATTGGGATAAAAAGTGATCTTCACAATCACAGATTGAAATCGAGGTTTGCCCATCTCCCCCTCGGCACGCACATTCCAAAAAAGCTTTCCAAACAAATTACAGGGTAGGCAGAAGTCTTGCAAGATTTCAGGCACTGCTGTTAGCAGGAACCCTAAAAGAGCCCGCTCTCATGTGGTTCATAACCACACTTTATCCTGTGAGATGGAGTTGCTTCTTCAGTGGGCTCCATCCCTCCACTGCCGTGTGGGACTTTGCAGGAGGGGCCAGAGGCTCATTTCGGTGACAAATTTGGGCTGATTTTAAGTGGAAAACGGGCAAGGCCGTCTGTAACCTGAGATACCATGGTAGAGAGCAGGACTACAAGAAATGGTTTAATAAACTATTGTTATTGTGGAATAGTATTCAGTGGGAAAGTAGTCTATATGGCAGCTGAAATCCATACGTATGGATGAAAACTGGGCTTCAGGATCATGGGAGTCTTTTGCTTTTTCCTGAAGTCTTAAGCTGGAGCTTATTTTTTTGGATGAAATAACATGGACTGCTAAGGAATATTATTTTTCATTGATGCTTTTTTTTTTTTAAATAAAGAAAAGCTCCCCGTGGAGAAAGGGGTACCTAAATTGAGCAACTCTAAGGTAGCTTGCAACTAACAGCTAACTTGCAGAAATGTTCAAGACCACAGTAGCGACTGCTTTCCTTAGGAGGAGACTAAACCTTCCCATTGTTAACGAGTCACCGGGTTCAGTGTGAGAGACCACTTCAGTTCCAAAAATCTCAAATTTACAAGTGAGCAGATGACAGAAGTGTCTCAAGTGCTGATGAGTTTATATGCATAATGCACTGAAGTGCAAATAATTAAGAATTGCACTGATCAGAGGGTTTTAATGTAGCTTCAAAATTCAGGGTGAAGCTGCACAAACACTTCTCTCCATTAGCAAAGCTGCTTTAAGCTTTTCCCGTTGGCTCCTTCCCTGCCTACCCTTCTGCTGCAGCTTGCAGTCTCCATGGTGCAGATCGCACTTGTTTTGGGGGCTGTGCTGTAAGCAGGACAGATGTAATTATCCGGATTAAGAAACTCAAAGCACAACAAACCTTCAGGTTATATTTTTTTAACTCGGATCATTTGCTGATCCAATTTCGAGCACAGCCCTTGTGTTATGATGAGAGTAAGGAACCAAGTGAATTGGGGGGAGAGGAAGGGCAGAGACCTCTGATGCTTCAGCCTGAGGAAAATGCAATGCTCTTCTGCCTTCAGTGGTTGTGTATTGCCTTGCTAGATGCCACCCGAAACCTTTCTTCAACTCTGTCATTAAGACATAGATATTAGGGATAATACTCTCTTTTGGGGGGGGGTGTTCGATAATCTTGAAAAAAGTAAAATTCCTCAAATATCCAGGTGCCTTTAGACTGAGTCTGTCTTTTAAATGCAACGTGGGGGTTGGTTGGTTTGTTTGTTGGTTTCTAGCTAAGCCTTTCAAGATACTTGTGTGCAATTATTCTGATACAAATATATTCTGCAAATATTCTGCAGTATTATTATACTTCTACCCCTGTGGAAGTAGCAACCTCTGGCAGGATGGAGGAAGGAGTGAGGAGTGGGGCGGGGGGACCCTTCCCACTGCTGCAGCAGCTGAAGGAGTTGCAATGTCAAGCAGCCGTCACCCTCACTGAGCACCACAGCCTGTACTAAACCAGAATTGGTCCTATGAAAATATCCTTCTTTTTCAGGGTAATCTTGTCATGTGGCTCACAGGAGCTGAAAAGCAGCTTTGGATGTCTCAGATTCTTCTGTTTCCAGTTTATTCAAAACCACTGGAGGGTTGTTTCAAATAGCTCAGAATGAGTAAGTCACCGTTCCAGGTGTCTCTGGTTTTTTGATTACAAATGAGTTTGCAGTCCACCTGACACAGATCAAACATGACTACTGGGAATTGTCAGCGGGGCTTAGGCACTTCTGGAAATCCTACTGCTGTGTATATTATAAGAGCAAGGTAAGAGTATAAGAGCAAGAAGTACCTGTGCAACTGCAAAACCAAATGAAATTTTGGAAAAGAAAAGGGGAAAAAGAATTAATTTTTTTTAATAAAATTGGAAATGAAGGCTAAAAGAATGCTGTATGTCCCTAGCAAGGAAAAAAGCATGAAGAGAATATCCTTTATGATAGAAAGTATTGAAAGTCCATAATATTTGTCCTCAAAAATAGAAATTATGAGCTGGCTCAAAGACTCGCCTGATCTGGGCTCCCTGTTGATGGAACTGTCTGTTTTGTTGCTTTGTTTCCCTTTTAATATTATTATCCCTTTAATATTTGGAGGGGGGAGATTTTTTTTTTTAAATTGAAGCCTCAAAGTAAGAAGAATGCTTGTACAGTTTGAAATCTAGAGCTGTGGAAGACCAAACATGCCTTTTCTCTGCTATGAAACAACTTGAAGATGGAGAAGTTGGGAAAAGAGCAGAGAATCTTTACCACCTCAGTTCTTAACCAAAGCAGTGTTCTTTTCCCAGCTCCCAGGGGTGCTGGGAGCCTCCCTAGCCCCAGTACTGGGACTGTGTGTTATGACACCAGTTTAACCAGTGAAGAGCTTGCCTTCGCTCCCCATCCTCCTTGATACCCATCACTGCTGCTTTGGCAGAAGTTTCTGCCCCTCCGGATCGTCCATGTTGCAGCTGTAGTCGTTCCTCAACCCAATTCTGTCAAAAAGATCCAGTTAATTTGAGCACTTTTAATAGCAGAGGTTTTTGGTTTCCTTTTTCAACCTGGATGATTTTGACAGACTGTGGAACCGAGTGGGCAGCGGAATGAATTACACTTGGACAGATGGTCTTTTAATTCATGGTGCTATTACTACTTCTATGGTGGTGCTGCGATACTGTAATAAACCCGGTGGTGATCATAGCTCTATAGCAGTAGGTGCTATACAAACAGAGACAGAAATAAATCCTGTCCTGGAAAAACTTACCTCCCTATAAGACAAAATATCTGAGGGGGGGGGGGGGGGAAGCGAGGGGGGGGGGGGAGAAGCTGAGGTTAGATAGGTGAAATGATGCATCCCCCTCAGCACCACAAGCAAGAATGTACTCTGAATCCTGTGGGGAAACCCCAATAAGGGCAGGAGCTCACAGGTTCTTAGACAGATTCAAGGGATTTATGACCATACTGGCTGCTCTCAAATGATAATTACAAATTAGGACTCCCCTCTGAGGAGCAATCAATGCAAACTCACCTTTAAAAGCAGACCAGTCCCTGCCATTGTTCCTCATCCCTTTTCATGCTTTGCCAAAGCTGCATCCATCCCCAATGGGTTGGGGCTCAGCCTCGCATCTCTGGCACAAGGGACAGGAGCATAAACACGGGTGGCACTCACAAACTGACAGGGGTTTGTGGGGATGTGGTGGTGTTATCCTGCTGATACAGGGTGCAGAGCATCCTTTGGGTGCAGCCCAGGTGACATCCCCCTTTCCCCCCCCCACACCGGCTTGTTTCCAAGGGAAGAGCTCACCATCACCTGTTGCAGGGTCCAGCAGAGACCCAGCCCTTCGATCTATGTGCTGTACAAGCACACAGCAGGACAAATTACATGGCATGAAGCGCGTGCAGCCCAAGCAAACAACAAAGGGTTAGAAGGAAGCATTGTTTTCCCACTTTTACAAAGAGGACAAAAGCACAGGGTAACAAGTGAGTGCAACAGGTTGCCAGTTTTAGTTATCTAATAATTAGACCATTGCTGGTCCATGGGAGAATATCTGCCAGAATTTTAAACTGACAGAACAAATGCTTTGCAATGCACTATGTATGACATTTGCCTGAAAACTCTTGAGGTCAGGCCAGTTTTCTTATTATTCTGGAGTATGACAAGGTGCTTTCCCAGGTAATGCCAGGAGACAAGCCTTTTGTAGGCTTTCTACATGATGAACCCAAAAATTGTTCCCGGAAGCTTAGTGGAGATGTGTGTATCAGCATGGGGGTTCATTAGAAGAGGAGAAGTGCTGGGCACTAGAAGTAATACACCGTAGTCTCTGGGTTTTGGAGCCTGCCTCACCCAGCAGAGCTCTTCCAAACCTGGCTAAATTAATTTGATAGTATTAAGGGGATGCAAAAATATTAATGTAATGGATAATAATCTAATTATCTTCTTTGTACCACAGAGTTTGTTGGTTTTTTTTTTCATTTTCCCCTAGGCTATGTTACCCACTATATAGAATTACCAGAATGTATAATCCTGTCCTAATTGCTGATTGATCATTTCTTCTTTGTTCACAAATTGTCTGACCCTAGAAAATGGCTCTGTGTTATCAGGGAGGAGGTTAAAACTTTGTTAGGTAAGGTCAGGAATTTCTCTGACAAGTACATGTACCTGGAATACCAATCCAGACACATCAATGACTAAAAGGGGAATGGGAATAATCACAACAAATATCATATCCCAACAGCTTACTCTGTGTGGTTTCAGCTATGTTTTTCTCCTTGCATTTATATTTAACTAAACTAATAGTATATGATGATGTTAGCAGGGTTTCTTATTCTTCCTTTGATAGTCTCAAAGCCAGTAAAATAGGCTGTGGTGGTTGAACAATTATGCAATTAATGGCTCGATGCAGTTGGCAAGTGTGTTGCTAGGGAGATAGTCAAAATGATTTTTTTTTTATTAGTGCTGTAATTCAAGGTGGGTCCCAAAGAGTATTGTAGTTTCTGCCTTGTTTGCTGTCATCTCTGCTCTAGATGTGAAAGCGAGAGAGCCTTGTTCGTGTTGTTTTGAGAGCATAAAGGAAGTGGAACAGAGGACATTTTAGTGTATTGATTTTTCACTTGTTTTTTCCATCTTCCTAAAGCATTTTCTGGCCTTTTAAATTTTCTCTATCAATCATGTTCTTTTTTCTTATTGTTAGAATAGTAATAAGATGTTCTATATAAATGTCTTTCCCTTATTATATAATGCCCTTAGTCAGGCTGTAGTCTATAATTATTTTCTGCTCCTACTTTTGTCTGTAAACACCAGCATGAGATTTTTCTCTTAACTCCTTCACAGTAACATGACTGTGATTTTATTTCCAAGGGGTACTGGTTGGGCGGTTTTAAACACTCCTGCCTAGTATGAGATAGCATGTGTCTGTCCGTGACTGTTGGAGAGCTCATCCTCAGGAGTTGCTGACTATAACTATGCCCAGCCTAGGAGGGGTTTAGACACCTGTGGTGGCTCATACGCCAGCGCCTGGTAAAACCAGCAATACCCAGGACAGCTTTGCTTGTCATTACCTCTGGGGTTGCAATATCTCTGTGCCAGAAAGGCAGATGGACATGCTGACAGGTCTCTGCACCGCAGCCATGGCGAAACAGCTCTGCTTCAGGCAAAGGCTCCACTGACCACCTCACGCAGCAGAGTGTATGGTCTGAACTGAACAAGTTCAGGGTGTGAATGAAGTAAGGTAGGCAAAGAGGCCTGTAAATATATATAGGGAAATATAGGTGATGCCATACTTAAAGGTATCTTAAAACATGTTCCTACAGCATTGTCTAGTTACTTCTTGGTCGAGATGTATATTGAGGAACCCATATCACGATGCATCTTAAAGCTTAATCTTGCAATTTGCGTGCCTTTGTCTTCTGACTGGTGGTATAATAAAAATAGTTAATCCATATGGATGTAAGAAAAGAGAGCCCACAAACAGTGAGTAATGCCTCTTACACACCACCCCATCCCAATTAGCACACCATGCTTCACAGCATGCAGCCTCATAAAAATAAAACCTCCGCATCATTATTGGCAAACCACTTTCACCTGCAGTGAGATGATGAAAACAGACCTGTGGTCCCACAAAAATATGGTTATCTGCCTGGGTTTCCAGGAAAGCTCTGAAAACTTTGGAGGAATCGGCTTCCAAGCAAACTCCTTTTCCGTTGACCTGCGCTACATTTGCAATTCCACTCTTCTCAATTAGCAGTGAGCTTCCCAGTGAACGGCATTTAGTTTACAGGCTTTGAGGGACTTGTTTGCTAGAGGCTGAGGCTCCTGTGCAAAGCCTGTTGTGATTCTGTGTTTTAATGACATGTCAGAGCGATAGCCTGAGGCAACAGAAATCCATGGACTTGGGGATTCTGCATTTAAGGTTTTCTGCAGGATTTAGGGTATTCACAAAGATTTCCTGAAAAATGTGTCATTTTCCAGCATATAAAGATCTCACTTTTGGGAAATGAAATTTCTGTTCTCCCTCTAGTCCTGGGAGACAGACTAGAAAGTGAAAATGGATGTGTTTGGACTCTACAATGTGGCAGAATTGAAAAAAACAGGTTAATTCCTCAGGAATGAAAAAAAAAAAAATCAAACCAACACACCTGCGGTTTCCCCTCGCTATTCCACGTAAAATCACCAAGAAGATGTGGAGGACAACTGGGACAGTTTTGTCAAGGTGCTTTGTGAAATCTGTGGCTGTGCTGCCATGCATCTCGACAAATCAATTTGTTCTCATTTTAGAGTTTG
>NW_008825411.1:1362369-1393986 GCF_000699105.1 Pygoscelis adeliae
TTCGGCAAAAATCAGTGTGGATGCTGCTGGCTGAAGCACCTCGAGTCCCTGATTTAGAGCACTGCCTGGGGGTCACAGGTTTGATGCTGAGCAAATCTTGGGTGATTAAATAAATATTCAGGTGATGAGCAAACCCTTGTGTGGATGAGCGTCTCCGTAGGATTGTGTTGATGCCGAGTGAGTCATATCATTTAGACTAACTGATCATGCCTTGTGTATCTGTTTATTAAGCTAAACAGCTTGCTTCTGCTCCCGTTCTGTGTTTATATAGAAATGAAATTACAGGAGCTAAAGGAACTAGCTCAATCTGCAGAAGAGTATGGTGGGATAACACCAAAGGGCTAGTCTGGATGTGAATCAGATGACTGCACCGTGGTTACGGGAGCAGCAAGCTTGTCTTTTTTGAAACTGGAAAGATTCAGAAAGAATTTGGCCCACTTTTGCACCTTTGAAAATGGTCACATTGATTTCAGTTCACGAAGCCACTCCTGGAAAGGACCATACGTGGCACAGCAAGGCTGAAACAGTCTGGATCTCAGGTTTGTTACTTTAAGACAAACAAATGGCTTGTCTGAGCAACTGAACAAAGCAGGGCATTATGGCACCTGCTTTTTTTGCAGGTATTAGGAAGACAACCCAAAGAGACATTTTGCTGATTGACATAGATTAATTAGACCAAACTGTACTGGATCATAACGTTGAGGATACAGTTTAGTTAGACGCCTGAATATCCATTGTTGTTCATGCTCCACTTCAGGGTTTTTATTTTCATTGCTTTTCTTCTTCTACAGGTACCAGAGAGATCAGAAAGAGGAGAATCACTGAAGGACAATTTGGTATTTTACTCACAGGGATCTGGACAATGTGAAGATGACTAATGCAGCTATTTCAGATGTAAGAAAATACATCCAGTAGACAGGGAGCAACCTTGCCCTTGATTCTTTCTAACAAGGCTTAGTGGATGCATAGATCGTTGAGTTGTTTGATTTTAAACATATCTTTTCAAGAGCTGTGAGCAGAACAAAGCCAAATCCTCAGATGATGAACAGAATCCTTGTGTGGATGAGTTTCTCTGCAGTGCTGTGTAAATGACAGATGAGTCACATCATTTTGACTAATTGATCGTGTCTTGTGTATTTGTTTATTAACACGAAACCACTTACTGCTGTTCCCATTTTGCATTCATATAGGAATTAAGGTTGCAAGTAGTTAACAGTTAGGTTTCCATTGAACTATAAGGGTAGGGGGTAACCAGACATTTTTCAGGTGGTTTTGTTGCATGAGCAAAACATCTTTTTCTTTTTTTTAAATGGCAAGCTAAATTGTGACTTGGTCCTAGCAGTCACTGCCTGGGGTTACCAGAAAAACTAAAGCTGTGGACATGTTAGTGTTTCCAAGATTTTGGACTAGGCTTAATGACACTACCTTCAGGCATCTAATTACAGCACCACACCTAACTTACGAGCTGGTTGTTATGAACTCCTTTTTCAATCTGTATCAGTGTTTTCCTAACTTCTGACTCCTAGGAACGCTTTTTTTCCTGAATTAAAATTGGTGGATCTCCACTGGCCAAATGGACATCTAACTGCATCTTCCTTGTTGTCTCCTGGGCCACGTGTGCTTGCCAGGGTTTCAGGCTGCTCAGGGATGGCAGATGGGGCACAGGCTGTTGTTGTGGCACGTTATGTACTGCACCCGTGGTGGGAACTATGGGTGTAGAGGGACAGTTGAGTAGTCCTGGGGTGACTCAGCCTCCCTGGGGGTTGAGTTGCCTATAGGGGTGCCCAGCTCTCTTCTATGTGTCTTAGGAAATCTACATCTGCCAGGCAGGTGCCCGATGTTAGTGAGGGTGATTCTGGCTTTTGTCTCTGTCTGGAGACTGATCTGGAACTGAATAATGCACAAGTATATATTATCAAGAAAAGACACGTGAGAGGAAGGTATGGTAAGCTGGAAAAGATTTGGCACGCTCTTTCCTCGCATGCTGTTTGGCAGGACAGTGTTGTGTTTGACAAGCAGCACAAGGTCTTGCCAAACAGGTTGTTAGAAGAGTAATGAATATCAAATCATAGTTTTCCAGTTTTGAACGTTTCCCCCCCCCTCCCCTCTTAACGAGGAAAAATGAACCAAAGTAGCGTAAAGAATTTGTTACCCAACGCTAAAATCAAGACACAAGCAAACAAAAGCCCATGGAATAAAAAAGAAGCGTGACAATGCCTCTCCATATCTTCTTCCTCTTTTGGTTCTTCCTTCCACATGACTGATGTACTTCAAAGCTTCCAGAACAGTATTTTTTGTTTTGTTTTGTCTTCTGGGTAGTTCCAGGCTTGGAACCAAGGGAACTAAATCCTTCAGAAAATATAATTGCTTTTCATAACAGGACATCTGTGATGAAAGAGGTTTTAAACCTTCACAACATGCAATATCTTTCCCAGTGTGTGAAATGGTTAAAAAATGTCCACAAGAGGAAAGTAAAATTAAAACTGAGGTGTTCAGAGATAACTGTAATCCTATGTGGAGCTCAAGAAGCAGAATTAAGCAATTGTATTTAACTGCAGAAGCAGAATTAATCTCAGCACATTTAAACACACATTGACAACTGAATTGGCTATCACAAGCTACTGGAAAGGAAGTTGAGATCAGTTTTCTTTCATGAATTTTTGGACTTTTCTCATCAATTAATAAGTCTAGAGACTTAAAAGCATTACCGTAGATTTTGAAGCTAACTGAATTAAAAGGACATGAACAGTTTGCAAAGAACAAGCTGTACATACTCATTTTCAAATTCATATTTCTTCCATAGATTGTGAATGGAGAAGTGAAATGAACTCTGATGCCAGGTCTATAATAAGCCCAGAGAAGAATGCAATGGGAGGAAAGCACCAAGAACTGTGTCTTGTGTTGATGCTATAGCCCCTGCTCAGTTGGGCTGGTTTGTAACTAGAAAAGGCCAGGTTCTTGGAAGCGTTCACAGTAGATACATGTTGGCTGCCAAAGTATTGCTGTAGCCTTGGGATGGGATCATGCAGCATAAAACAGTATTCAACAGGAAAGGAAATCGCAGAAAAATCTGAAAGAGAAGTCAGGAAGACTCTGAGCAGTTTAAAAATTTAAAGAAGGTATAGCATTGAAGATGATTAGCAGGAACAGAATGTATTGTGTTGCTGATGTAGGATGTGAGAAATATTTTCCCATTGCCTGGTTCCTACCTGAATGCAGCTGTGCTCATTACCAAACAAAAAATCAGTTTAAACTCAGGCTCTTTGACACTAACCTTGATTCCTCTATCATGAAAATGGCTGAAGATATTATTTAACTGGAAAAAGCCAGAGGAATTATTTTCATTTCAGTACTTGGTTTCACAGGGAACTTTCAGCAGTGAATACATTTAAACAGCCTGAGAGGGAGGAGGAATATTACAGGAGGCAACTATAGTCCAGCTATAGACTGTGTTCTCAGGGTGACACTCACTAGTAACTGGAAGAGGTACAAAGCCTCTGGTGGAAAACTTCAGTGACACGTAGCATCTTTGCAGGGGTACGTTATCCATGCTACCCTTGATGGCCTACAGTATAGTTGGATAGACAGCTTACACAAATTTTTTTCTACCAGTTTTCAATGGTTTCTTTGATGGAGAATCTGGGCAGGTAGTTTCCATCTTGCTTCAATATTGGTTTTAGCAACAGGAAGGATTTTAGTGTCTAAAATATTAAACAAGTCTTCAAATATTAAACAGTTAACATTCTTCTTTTAGTTGTTAAAATTTGTATTGGAATGACCTGGAAGCCATGGTGCAGGCTATATGTGTGGAACGGGCGCCGCTGGAGCTGGCTCTGCTCTGCAGTACATGCTCAAAAGCCTCCCCACCCCTCGCCTCTTACAGCCTCATGCTCCACACAAAGGGAAGAGCTTTCTTTTCAGAATATGTGACTTTGCTATCGATCTTGTAGGAAACAAATCCATGCCAATGAGCCTAAAGGGCCAGGCTGATCAAAAGAATAATAGGCAGGTTGATGTTGAGGGTTTCTTTTTCCCCTTTCTGTTGCAGTTTTAACTAATGTGATTCATTAAAATTGGAAGGTAGATAAATGACAAAATCTAGTTTCGGAGATAACTTCTGGGGGCTAAATGCTATCCCTGTTCATCCCCTATGCTGAAAACAAAGGAGCAAATAGAATAGTGTTGTGAAGAGAGAGATAAAAAGAGTTAAAGGTGTTTAGAGGTGAGGTGTCCTCACCCTCCCTCTGTCTCCTTGGCATTGCCCATGCGGGTGTGCAACTGCTATCATCGTCACCAGTGAACTGCATGAGCAGCTGGTCACCCTCCGTCCAGGAAACAATGGGAAAACAGTCCGATGAGTGTTTGCAAACTTAGCTATAGAAATCATGTTGTTTGTCTGAGCCCAGCTGCAGACCCCCGTTTCTGTTGCTGCAGTGCGATGGTGGTACAGTACAGAAATGCTGCAACTGCAATCATTGTCACCAGTGAACTGCATGAGCAGCTTGTCACCCTCCTTCCATTGTGAATGGAGAAGTGAAAAAAAAACCAATGGGAAAACGGTCCGATGAGTGTTTGCAAACTTAGCTATAGAAATCATGTTGTTTGTCTGAGCCCAGCTGCAGACCCCCGTTTCTGTTGCTGCAGTGCGATGGTGGTACAGTACAGAAATGCCCCAAAGCTTTGTTTTCCGGCTGCCACCGGGCCGCTGAGCTGCAGCAGTTCTGCTGAACTTCGTGTCAAAGCCATCCTCTGAAATGGGATAAGAAAGTAAACATTCAGCTCCAAGTGTCTGTATTTCTAAGGGGGAAATGACATTTCATAAATACTCAACTATGCTTTTCTCAACATCCAGTTTTCGGTACCGGATTCATTTATCGAATCTACTTACTCAGTTCAGAAGACTGAAATGTTAATCTAACAGGTCTTGCAGTTTTATAAGCAGCATGTAGCTTTTCATTTAATCTGACAGTTGCATTTAAATGACCTTACAGCTTTAGGGCATTGAGGCGACCATTATTTCATTATAACATTTCTATACAATAATAAATAATTCTATGCATGATAACTCTTGAAAGGAAACAACGTGCATATGGTATGGCTAATATCAACTATTGAAACAATGTGTGCTGTTATGAAAATTTTTCTGTGAGCACCACAGGAAACCTCTATTCCCAGAGGCTGGATATCAGCTGTGCAGTAGAACTGAGCTGTTCCTCATGATAGTTTACTATTTCCCTCATCTGCAGAGAAGCAGGCTTTTTGACCTCTGCATTGGGACTGTCAGCAAAAAATTCTAGTTAATGACAGTTCTGGTAGATTTTAGCATTTGCAATTTTGGAGCCAGCTAAGACTGTTCAGTGCACCACTGAGCAGTTGTCAGTTGTTAATCAGCCGAAGTCAATTAGTGTTCTTGCTATGGATTTGTTCAGTGTATGACAGCACTGGATGGCTCTATGGGACTAGAAAGCAGCTGAAAAATGGGAATGAAACATTTCTAGAAATTCCTTGGTTCTGTGCTTCAGAGTCAGGACACTGCTGCAAATTTTCATCACAGTTTGTAAACTGAAAGTTTTAACCAGTCCCAGTCAGCCATTTTATTTAGCCTTCCAAAACTACTGGTCAAAAGCACAGGGCAGTTGGTTTATCCTCAGAACGGTCACCTTTAGTTTTGCACTCAGGTGTAACCTGCTGGGTAAGGGATTGCCCCGTAGATGAGCGTGGGACCACCCCAGTGCTTGCAAAACACCTTTGCCTCAACATGCTTTTGGTCCGGTCATCTACTGTCACTGGGAATAGACTAGTCCTGGGTGCTACTGGGGAACGTGAAGGGAGTCCTACACATGGAAAATGGGCAATAAGGGCAAAAAATGACTCCTTTTTGTGAGAACAAAATGCTGCGCAGGGAAGTGTGGGGTAACCTCGTCTGAGCTCTTAGCTGACCTTCTTTGAGCCCAAGGTTGGACTAGAGACCTCCTGAGGTCCCATCCAGCTTCAGTTATCCTATGCTCCTAGGAAGGTGGGAGGACAAGGACAATTCATGACTTTCTGAAATTCTAAGAAGAAACCTTGTGTTGAGTCTTAAACAAAATGCAAGTTGTTCTGTTTCTTCATCTCAACTTTCCCCTTCCAGAGCAGCACACAACTCAAATCAATTACCTTAATTCCTTCTTATTTTTAAGAAATGAGCTTTCATGTTTATAAAAGTTGAAATTTTGCTTTAAAGGTTTTAATTTTGTTTTAAAGTTCATCCATTTCTCTCAGGAGATGTATTCCATGGAGCACTGAATATATGCATGTACACAAACAATGGCGATTCATTAACTGGATAAAGTGTGGGGACTTTGGTCTGTTTTGTTGACACTTCCTTTCATATGGAAAATCCAGTGCCAAGTTTTCATCTATTCATGTTGTGTCACCTCTTGTAAAAGTCAATATGTCACTATTTTCTGTATGTCAGCTGAGACTGATGAGAGTGCTGACTTTAAAGACAGGTCAGAAAGGCATTGGGAAAAAAAAGCAACAACCTTTGCTAAAGCAGAGTGATGCTAAATGTCACAGAACAAAGATTTAGATGCAATTTAGAGAGCTGACATGCAAAATGTGTACACTGTGGAGTTGAGAGACTTGGTCAAAATGTAACAAAATCTGTGATATTATACCCAGATACCTTATTACTTCCTCATTCTCCTCCAAAGCTCCAATATATCTTTTAAGGCACTGAGATCTCTTTTACCAGTAGTGCAGGTCTGCATCATCTAGTGCAATACTCAGCGGCGTTTTGCAGACCGTTGTTCAGCCTTCCCCATCAGCTGGAAGTGTATCTACTTGTATCCATTTCAGGATATTCTCTCCTTTTACATTAGCCCATTATCCCCGAATGGATTCAGACTAAAAGTTTGGCTTAAAGCTGCTTTTGGCTACCCAGACCGTCATTAGAGCAGCCTAAGGAGAGAGCAGAGGCACCGACTGGAAGGGCTTCAGAGCTGGGAATTCTGCGCTGGCGTCAGTCCCATTTCCATTCCCTGGCTCTTACTATTTTTTAAAATTCATGCATTACCATAAGTGCAAAGTACTACAGAAATCTATACTGTGGCTTGCCTTTAACACGCAAAAAGTTTAGTCTGACAGCTGAGCTGAAAGTCTTATTCATACAAGTAATTGTCATCACAAAGACCTATCCTCCCTGCAGTGAATGGGATGGAGGAATTAGGATGCAGATATCTCTGCCTGTCACTCTCTAGAGGTCACTATTTTGGATTGATGAATTGTGAACCAGAGTATCTGCCTGTGTACAGTTTAAGACCTGATTTTTGTCTATTCTTTCCTGTGACCTCTATTGTTATGCCCGTATTGTTACTTCAGTGCTGGAAATCAAAGGCAACCACAGACTAAAAATACTGTGAGCAAAAAAAAAGAGCTTTAATAACTTGGTCTTACCTTTGCATTTCAAAGGATCTGTCACACCATTCAAAGAGCCACACGTTTTTAAAGATAATGCCACCTACACTAGAGACACTATTTTATTCATACCAAAAAATATTGATTCTTTAACAGAATTCAACTGAAAACACAAATGAACTAGATACTCTCCATTCCAGTAATGTGCTGTAGAATCCTTCAGTTCTAGGTCACTTGATTTTATATATATATTTTTTATATGTATATATACACACACACACACGTATATACATAAATGTATACAGCCAAGCCTGGAAATGACAGAGAAGCATTGCTACCCAGGTGTTCAAGTGCCCAGTGTGAAACGAGTTGGCTGCTTTCCTCTGCGCTTGACAGAGACCTGTTCCCATCACAGATCTGTCATCACGAGTGTCATGAACTGACAGCATCTCTGCAGGGAGGCTCGCGGGTCGGGAGAAGACACGCTGGATCCTCTTGCTTCTCTCAGATGTTCCCCTGGTTTGAACGACTCGCACAGAGGATACAAAGCTGGGCTCCCTCCTGGAAACACGCAAGTGGAGGTCTTCATTGTGGGCCCTGAGGCAGCTGGAGCAGCTTTCTGGTCAGGTATGTCCAGTTTTCTCGTGCCGAGGTATCAGACAAATTTCCTTTGCTAACCACTTTCCAGGGCATCTGTTTCTCTGAGTACTCAGGACTTTTCTCAGATTTACTCACAGATCTTTGTGCTCATAGAGAAAGCGTCATTATTTTACAAAGGTTTCCTGGATATTAATGTATGATTTTATGAGATCTTATTTATAGGAGGATGAAACGAAATGAAAGCAATATTCTGTCATTTCTAGTTCTATGCTGCACCTTTTTTGGGAAGTATGAAAATAAAGTAAACCTGTCAAAACCATTTAAAACTAAAAGACTCTACATCTAGCTTCTTCCGCTATTCCAAGCTGCTCCTGGGGAACTTCGAGGACCATATATCCAAGATTTTAAGAACTTTGATCAGCACAACAGTTTGAATAATTGTGAGTGACAGCCATAATTATTTAAACTATTGCACTGTGTAGCCCCACCTCCCCTTTAATGGTTCAGGGAAGAATATATGTATCGTATTAGCATAAATTTAATTTACTGTCTCATATAAAATGCAAGTCAATAAGGCTTTAAGTAGCATTCATTTAGTTTTTAATGCAGGGCAAGGATTCTTACCAAGGGTGAGGGATAAACAAATCAACATAAATCTACAAGTAATTTGAATTCATCTATGAAGATAGAGCACAGTCCTTCGAAGTGTCCCCTTTAGGGGTCTGGCTGATGGTGTTTTAGGAATTCTAAACTGCTTGTTCTCTACCTGCTAGTTTTCTCAAATGTGACGTGATGCAGACACCCTCAAATTCTTTGCTAGAAACCCTTATTTAAATGCATTTTGAGGTCAGCTCTTTAGCAATGCCAGTGAACACTAACTGAGCGTGTGAATTCCCAAAGTATTTTCAATCCAAGACCAAGATCTGGCTTCTGCTTTAAAGGCTGACTGATATCTTAACTCACCAGTGGATGATCCATTTACTTCCTTGGGACAATTACCCACCAGCAGTTATCACGGCTATGGGTGTCAGCAGCCAGCACCATATCAACATCTCAGAAGTTTGTAGCCTTCAACACTCAAACCACCCCTGTAAAACACTGCTCCCCTGTACACAAAAGCTCCCCTCAGAGCCTTGTTTTCTGGCAAGTCTGGGAAAATAAACAGGCTTTGAAGTATGCCCTGAAAGTCTTTCCAAACTGTAAGTCAAGTGCGACTTTCTAAAAGATGACAAGAGTTTAACATGATTCCCATGTTTTTTTATATATATATATATATTAAGTCAGAGTTCTTTATTTATCATAGGAGTTGAGAAACAAAAGTCTCCTGCTTTTGATTGCCTGGGAGAAAACATTTTACAGATGCCTCTGTAGAGTTCTAAGGGTTGTTTAAAGTGATCTGCTTTTTTAAAGATGGAAGTTCAAGGGAAATAATTTCAAAGAACCTCAGAGGAGAGAAACCGAAGTTGGCATATCTTCTCATTTGTATATTCTTTAGCTTTTATTTGAAGGAAGAAAAAGTCTTGTTGTTTTGTATAGACAGAAGAACAGAGATGGAAATTGCCAAAAATTTAAATCAGCTCTGAAGGAATGAAGACTTGTTCTATCACCTGCTGAAATCAACGGGGTATTGCCTTTGTTTCATTTCAGAACTGGACCTGGATGTAGATAATGCAAATGGAATTGTAAGCAGAGGTTAAAGGCAGAATATATTGGTTAAACCTCTTAAACCTCACCAGCTCTCTATTAAGGATGCAGTTCAAGGCAAGGCATTTGAATAAAATCTCTCTAAGAAACTTCAGCAAGACTAAAATGTTTATGAAAAATGGTGGAAAAGTGTTCTTTTGTTCATTTTCTTACCAGTTTTAACTATACATTACCATCTGTGTTCAAAGTACCGTTCTGTCATTATTAGCCTTTTTTTGAAGGTGATGGAAATGCCTAATAACATCTAGGAGATTTTTCTAGAACTGGAGGATAATTTCTGGTTGCAACCTGTTTTCTTAATGTACAAACAGCTTTTCTGGAACAGAAGAAGTCAGAAAGAGCATTCTGCAATCCCCTCCATCAGGAATCACTCAGCCTTTGAAACAGACACTTTGGGAGTCTGTTGCTTCTTTTCAGGTCTCTATTTAGAAACAAATACTGCAAAGAGGCTACATCTTTACTGAAAAATATTTTATTCATCCACTGAAAAACATAACCTGCAACAACAGCAAGAGACTTTATAAACAATCTGCAAGAGGTCTCTAGTCATTTTTGCTTAGAACATCATCTTCAATTATTATATCATATTGAACTCACAAAAATAAGAAAAAGCTTTAACTAATTAAAATAAATAGATTGATAGCCTTTTATTTACCATTGGCATGCTTACACTTCCCTGATCTGTAGCACCTCCTGAACTGTTCACAGCAATGTGACACAATAATTTCAAACAGGATAAAGTGATTATATTATGTCATTTAGAATACAGTTGCATCATGGGAAAGCAGATTATCAGGCAAAATGGTGTGTCAGCTTTATTCAGGAGAAAAGAGAATTGTATAGATTATTTTTCCTTCAGATCTAATATCTGTTGTTCACAGTAAGTGACTGTATTTTCTGCTTGGTCATAGTTAATTTTCTTTCTTTTTTTGACATATTTTCCTGATTTTCATAAAAATACCCTGTGTTATTATATTATCTATAAACTCAGGTTCTGTTTTAAAATAGACTAACAATTTCATTTATTTGTGTCTTCATCTAGCTCCATTTTTTTCCCCAATGTATTTAGGGCTCAATGACTTAAGAATCCTCTCCAGAATGCTTAAATGAAAGCATTTGACAGCTCATTTTAGTCCTCTCTAATCTCATCTTCTCCAGCCTGAACATAAGTTCTGTGCTCCTCCGTACCTCTTGCCTAAAAGCCTGGACCAAGCCAGACCTTCTCTGGATTTAAGTTGTTGAAAGGCAACGGTGGTATGAAGCGCCTTTGACAAACATGCAGTAATTTATGATTATGATCATAACAGCAATTTAAGAATGATGTTTCCAAAGATCATCCTTAATTAGTCTACTGAATTGTATCAGCAGACCAACATCCAGAGAATGTTTTTGCTTAGTGTCCTCACTGCTTACTGTCTTTCTGACTCTCATACTTACCATCTTGCCCTCTTGCATTTGATGTTTGATCAATATTATCAGAAACCTGATCTGGCTGCCATTGAAATGACTGCCAAACTTTCTTTGTTTTGACTGGAAACATGACCAGGCTCAGATTGTTGTCTTTTAATTAGCAAGAGGTTTTAAAGATGAGTCTCATTACATCTGGCTTCATCTGATCTGCGTAGAGACCTTTTCTGGTGCAGTCACAGCCGCATTTCAGAACTTCACCAGTGCAGAGGAGAGCCCCTTCCATGGGGGAAAAAGGAGCAAAGCAGCGGAAGAATAAAACAGCCAGCTCCGAAGATGTCCCAAGAAGAACAAAGAATACGACTAATTAGATTACTTTATGGCAGTGTTTAATCTTTTCAAATGAATTGAGATCTATTTTCCATCTCCCTTCCCTGGTGGTTTCTCTGAGCTATACAACATCAGTGTATTCTTTGTAGATGTTGTTCCCAAGACTGAATAAAACCCTTGTGAAAATGTCTAACCATCAGACTTTGCTAATCCACTTTTGCAGATTAATGTCTAAACTGAACTGTAGTATCTGTCCAGCAAGAGTACCTAGCATTCTCTCTGCTGTTTTCAATACACCTTCATATAATCACTGGTCCCAAAGAAAGGATTAGTCTGTCATTTCTTAAGATTAATTCATCTTCTTTAAATCCCTTTTCAATAAATCTTTGAAATTAAGACAAATGTTATAAATAAGGGATTTAATCAACAATGTAGTTTTAGTGTTCATTTCCTTTTAGGTTGGGTTTGGTCTCTATGCTTTCTAAAGTCTGTGCAGATTATTCATTTTCTCTTGCAATCTTAATATCTCATCTATATGAAATATTTAAACTTTCAACATTTAATAATGATGAATAAGATCAAGATTGGAGCTTACAGCAACTTAAGGAAAATTCTTTCATTTCAGCCAGTGACGGCCTGAGAGTATTAAAGTTATAAAATCAACATTCTTCTGCTTCCTTTAAGGTAATATTGTTGCTGCCCCTTTATATTGAAATGTATCTTTTTTTAATGTTCTTATCATATTTCAGACTTGCTGACTAAAAGATCCGAATTTTGCCTGGTCAATTTGCCTATAAAACATCATTCTTTAGGTTGTTTTTTCTGAGATCTGGGTTTAGGAGTGACCTCAGGTCTTTTGGTTACATAGTTGAGCAGAGGATAGAAGCTGTGTCCTGCCTGCGAGCCCCACGCAGGCTTCCCCAACAAAATTATTAAAAAGACTACTTACTGAATGCGAGGAAGGATTGAACAACAGTGATCAGAGGAAGAACTGAAGAATCTATCACAAGTGCTTCTCAAATCCTAATCTTTTAAACATATTTTATTGTGCCAAAATCTAAAAGCTTTCTAGTGTCACCGTTACTCCTTTTTAGCTTCACCCCTTTCTCTCTAAGTCAATTTTGAACTTCCATAAGACAGATATACACGTAACTATAAGAAGTGGTAATTCTCTCCTTGTGATTTTTGCATTCAGATGTATTGTAGTGGCTGATAATAACATACATTTTAGTTATGGGATGTTCATTCAAGGTGCATACTTTTCCAAATGACATATGCAATTTGAGGATTTTATTAATGTTCTTATCTATCTATCTATCTAACTTTAGTAGTTTGCTTTCCCCGATACTCCATACCAAGGATAACACACCCAATCACCGCCAGATGTTTCTGCCTCTTAGGAAAAAATATTAAGTCATTAACAGTTTTCATTTTTGCCATTTCTTTGACTAAGTACATATTTTTTTGTTTGGATTTATAAGTTAAAGCATGTTTTCTCTTTCTTTATTCAAAAATTTGTCCAAGTCATTGATCAAATTCCATCTCTGTCTTGTTTCCATCCATGCTTTGAGTTAGTTTCTCAACTTAATTACCCTTTATACATGTGTTTGTTTATTATTTTAATTTTTTTTGTTAATGAGCACATCATCATTAAAACACCTACATAAGCAAAGCTGGAACAAAAGAGTTCAGTGATTTGAGGAACACGAATGGGTTTCACCTCTTCTCTTTTCTCTCTTCTCTTTCCCCTCTTCCTTTCTCCTCTTGTCCTGTTGTGCTTGTCCTAGCTCTTCATGAAATGCCTGAAAATAGATCATTATGCCAAGATTCTGATTCTCCTTTTCATCACCTCAAAACTTTTTAAAGGTAAAACATATGTAGGCACTGAAGGTTGTTCCTTTAGAAGAAGCCTTCATTATTACAGCTCTGAGGCAGAAACACATCGTAGAGTTTACATGTAGTTTTAGTTTCTCGTTTGTTCTGCTTTACCTTTGTTTCAAACTGGGAATGTAAAAATAGCAAATGTCTTCATTTTGTTTATGCTAATTTCATCACTATGTAGGGCAAACTTCTTCCTGGTTTCATGGCTTCATTTTAGATCTTATTCAACGTTTTAGTGTTTGATCTTTTTTGGTGAATAACAAAAGTAGCTTTGGTGACAATCTCTCTGTTCCTTACTGTATGCTATTTAATAATTATCATTATGTGGCTTTTCTGCAGTTGTCTCAGAAAATGTGTGATGGCCAACATACACATCAGAACACCACCACCAAAATGCTGTAACGGGAACATCCTGGAAGGCTTTCCCTGTTCTGGGAATGTTCCTTGTCCTCCCTCCGCTCAAAGGAGCATTGGAAAAAAAAAGAAGGAAAAGATGTCTAAAAGTTTCCTTTTTTTCTTTTTTTGGTAAACTCTGTTTCTCCCTGCCTGGCAGGAGGGAGAAGCGGCTAATGTCTCCCTGCTGAAAGCATTAACTGATTGCATTGTTGCTTGAGCACAGCAGCTGTCCTTATACATTTAGACTCCCAGTGACAACAAAATTAAGGCAGCCTCCCCTTCTGTCAGGCAATAAAATTATTTTCTCAACTTCTTTATTTCTTCTGAGAACTTCTTAGTGCCTGCCTTTCTATGACTGCAGTGAGACGCTACATTCGAACCGATCATAATGAAGGGGAACTTTTACTCAGTGTTTTCTGGAAAGGCGAAAGGAAAAACAAAAAATAACCTAGATTCCAGTGTGCCCTGAGGACTGATTTCCCCCACTTTTCCATTTGCTTTAAGTTCTTTGATGTAAGTGGGTGTTTAATCTCATTTACGCCACCAGTGCTATGCTTGGTAATTGCCCATTGCTTTCTGGTATCTGATTAAATGGATCTTGCTATGGCACCCATGGCAAAGCACAATTCCCTGGCAAGGAGGAAGGAGGGTGCTCCTGCATGGTCTTAACTATTTAATTTTTGAGTCTGGAAGGGTCCTAAAGCTTTCTGCTTGAAACTAAATCAGTATCCACACGTTTCTGGCAAGCTGTCTGTGTGCCAGTGTCTTCAACGTACCTTGGCAGGCTAAGGGCTCCCAGTTGAGAGTTGGAGCCAAATGCCATCTGCTCTTGCAGTCCTACGGGGCCGTGTAACATGAGGAGGGTAACCAGGCCGTCGGATGTCCTGCAACGACTGTGCTGGTCTTCTGCTACTGCTCTAGGCTCTGTCAAAATCAAGCTAACCAGGCAATTCAGGATTTTCCGTTCAGATCTGCAGAAGGCACCTCCCCGCCGGCTGCAGTGCCAGTGGTGTCGGGGAGGCAGACCAGGACGCAGCACGTGGGGAGCAGCACTGGTGTGGGCCCGGACTTGTAAGGCAGCTCAACCAGCCCCGTGGTGCTTTTCAATTATTTTATACCTATGTTTTTCAAGCCCAAGGGCTCAGTCTTCTGACTCACCCGCAGATTTGGGCATTTCTTTTCTTTTTGCCCTTTGTACCAGATGATAATGTGACAATCGGGCCGTCTTCAAAAGACATGTAAATGTCCCACATAGTTTCCCCTGCCAGGATCTTAAGATGACATGGAAGCATAACTTACTAAGAAAATAACTTTAAACTCAGTCCTTTCCTCTTTCAATGACCTATTTTGGATACTTCTCTTTAAGCAGACATCCTACCTGCAATAAAAGAGCAACAGGAATTGAAGGTGTATCGCTGCTGCTGAATAGCTGAAGTGTATTTCTATTGTGAATATATATCTGTATTCTCAGCTTCTGTTTTTATGTGTATTTAAATTTAAATATGTATTGTTTTTAATGGGAAAATAACCCTTCAATCTTTTAATAACTTGTTTTGTCCAGTTCTGATTATGTCTCTTTACGTGCAGTTGCTAGTTCCAGCTCAATACTCTAAGAGCACCGACTCTACTATAACTTGTAGATTATGGGGAAAAAAACTCCACAGTACTAGGCTAAATCATCCAAATTTGTCACAGCAGGATCCTTCACCTATTTTCTGAAACATTTAGTTTCATTTTTTCCTCCTCATCTGACCCTTGCAGCTCAGTATTGGTAATTAGCCCCCTGCTTCTTCTGTAGCTACTAAAAACTGGGGAAAAATAAATGTTTCCATTTTAAACCATTATTGCAAAGGCAGAGCTGTGGAACACTAGAGACTCACTCATGATGTAAGGGCAATTTTCATAAAATGACACTCAGGCATTTGGGTTCTAGTCTTCAGAATTAAGAACAGTATATTTTCTGTTTTTAAAAAATGAAAACTTGAGGCAGTGCTATTTCTGTGGTTTCAGAGTATGAACTCGGCTGTTGAAATCTCAGCTGGAGATGTTATCGTCCTAAAATCCCTTCTAGAAAACCCTCCAATTTGAGATAATAAAAATTAGTATTCATGTAAGCAAAGTAAAAGTCTTTGGGAATGTGATTTCTTCTCCAGTGGTACCCAAAGGAAATGATATCTATATGGAATGATGGTCAAGCGATGAACTTTTAAAAAAATTGTTATTGTAGGAGGTCTGCAAAATGATTTACCATCACACATAGCCCTAACAGTACTTGAGAGCTTTTCGCAGCAGCTCCCTTGACAAAATATCCTTCCAATTACTGCATCTATGCCACTCAAATCAAAATTGAAGTTTAAAGAATCCAGCAAAAAGTTAGATCAGCTGCTACATGGTTGTTTAGATCTGAACTTTCTGCAGACAGATACAATTAAGCAGATATTTCATTAAATCAGTAAATATCAAAATCGGGCAAGAATTTACCGAAACCTCTAAGGAAGTATTGCACCTTGCTAGCTATGAATCTGCTACTCTGCTTCTTGTTCAAACTATGGATTTAAATTTAAATCCTATTTTCCTCTTTCTACAAGGAACATATTAGAACAGATGTTATCAACTGAGAACCTAATCCTACAATGACACCATGTCCAACTCACCCAATTTTCTTATGAAATTTGATGGTTTTCTTTAAGCTTCAGCTGCTTGTATCAACCAGTTGTATAAGGAGCTCAGCCTTTCATTCATTTCAAGAAGTGTATTTCTGACAGGCAGGATTGAGGGCTTGGGTACACCCTGAAGGCTGAAAAAGCCCCACATATATAGCTTAAAATTATATCCCATTCTGGGTAGCAATTATGATTTTTGAATGCATCCACCCAGAAATAACCGGTTGCATTCAGTGAAGGCGCTGATGCTCGTTGCATGGAGCTGCAAAGGAACGTAGTAGAGATGAGGAAGGGCAGCACACCCCAGCCCACTGACAGCCGAAGGTATGGAGTGGTTTTCAGAGGAGACTGAAAGAACTACCGGAGAAACATGAAGAATCTTATGGTGTCCACTGGCTTCGTTGGAAAACTCCGGCTCCAAACAAGCACAGCAGCTTCATCGCTCCCCGATTCCCCCGTCTCTCTCTTCTGTGCTTCTTATGATTGTCAGAGATTAACTTGGAAATAACGTTGCCTTTTTGTGTGTTTTTATTGAGTTTCCCTTTTCCTATAAAGGTTTTATCTACTCCACTGTTGACTTGATGCCATTCTGCTTCAGAAATTCTACTCAACTTCGACTTTTCTTGCAGCACAAAGGCAACCTGAGAGCCCTTAAAGACATCATTAAAATTTTTATTTCCATGCCTTTCAAAGCCCCTGGAAATACATGTTGTATTACATGCCATCGTTGTAAATAGCGCTTCTCTCAATGCAATAATCTCGGTCTAATCTTCCAGTGGTGTGACTATGCTAAAAGGAAGGCTGAAAGAGATAGATGCTAAATAAATTAAAATGAGCTAAGGGAAGATGCTTTATAACCCTAGAAATATTGCAAGCATTATTTAAAGTAGTTAATATTTTTACAGCCTCGTGAATGCTAATCTCTGGGAAATCTCAGGTAGCAAATATAGTTTTAATTCTCAATTTTAGTTATCACAATCTGGAACTGTAAATTAATTCCAACACTATAAAAAGTAATAGAGACGTTTATTTTCTTAAGCAATCTGGTTTATTCAACTGCAGACTAAATCTGAATTAATGGTCCCGGTATGCTGAATAAAAAATTAGTAATAATGTGAAATGCACGTAACGATAACATCTACTGGAAGAGTTATAATGCTGGGGTTCAAATTTTCCTCATTAATGTACTCCATTACTATTAAAAAAATGATACTGAACTTTCTATCTGGCACTTGAGTGCTTTTCCGGTGACTTCTTTATAAAAAAATGACACCTTTTGCAGTATCACTATAGCTTAAGTGTATTTCATACTTTTGGGGATGTATTAAGTGTAGAATTATGATGCCTGTTGTTTTTGTATAACCAAGAAGTAGACTAAGGTAAAACCGTAGAAAAGTCACTGGATGTGACATCCAAACTTCAGGTCTGGATAGATGAAAGAAGTTGCGAAGCCTTTCTTTTAGTCATAAAAAATGGAAACAATGGAGATCAACAATGAAACCCCAATGCCGGTCAATGAAAACACCCTGCTGTTCAAGAGCCGTTGGCACTGCCCTGTCCCAGAGAAGTTTCTTTGATTATAGATTGAGGGCTGGTATGGATCTGCATGTATGTTTGCAGAGGTGCCAAGAGAAGAGACAAGAAGCAGCCCAGAGGAGTGCACGGCGGGACTGAAAATATGGTCAAGAAAGAAAGTGGAGAGGATTAGAGGCTATGGGAGGTACATGCGGAGCTGTGAGAAAAAGTAGCTTCCAATGTTTGATCCTGTTGTGCGTCAGAAACCAGCACTGCTTTTCATATTGGGTTTTTTTTCCTTAAGAGATAAGGTATTGCCAAAGAGATATCTTGCTTGGTTTCGCTCCCTAACAGAAGCATCCCACAAGACTTTTACTGTCCCTTGACTCACTCAGACTAAGTTTATTAATGAAAGAATTTTCCGGCAATAGCCAGACTATAATGGTGTTCATCTCAACGTAGCTCTGCTGACTGCATTCAACAGAAGTGTCCGAGTGCGGTGGGGTGGTGTTGGCCCTGTGCAAACAGGAGGTGGGGTCAGCAGCCTGGTTCCTCACACCAAGCCCCCACAGTGAGCTCAGCCCATCCGTGCCTCCACTGGGCCCTTTGTGCTCAAAGGTTATTTGAAAGCCCTTACAAACCGGAGGCGAATCACTCTGTGCTTGCGGCATTAAACAAAAGTCAAAGCAAATAGCAAAGCAAGAATGAACTTTTTCTCTAGCATTCAAGATGAACATCTTTGATGTGTGAGCTTGCAGAAAAATCTGTCCCATCCCTGTGGATGCCCAAGGGCTGTCCTCCTCCCTGGAGCCAGACCCTTAACAGAGGGCGATGTCGGAGGGCTGTTGGTCCTTGGTTTGCATTTTGTAAATGGGGTGAGGGGGGATGGAAGTGGTGCTGGTCACTTGCCAATGCATTTGCTCTGGGAGCAGCTGATGCCCCAGACCAGAGCCAGGGAGGGCGCTGGGGGAGGCTGGGCTGGGCTGGAGAGCGGGGCGGCAGCCTGGGACGGTGGTGGCAGCTTCTCCTGCTGAGAACATAGCCACCTCCAAATGTTTTTATACCTCAAGGTGTTTCTGTGGTGAAAGTAAAAGGTTTTGTGTTCACCAGCATTTATTTTGTTTTCTTTACTTTGGGCTAACAAGCCTGAGTCAGGAAACCACGCAGGGAAAATCAGTATGCTTTCCGAATACTGCAAGATCAATTTAAATCTACAAAGTTGTAGTGGGCTATATAAAGATTTATTAATCAAAACATTTGCAAAATATTGACTGTGCGCGTACACTGTTAGGCCTGAGAGATCATCTGCGAAGTAAAGCTTGAATTAATCACTTCTTCTCATACATTAATCTTTGCAGAATAAAAAATATGTAGGAGATATTTGTGGATATTTTTCTGACTGTGTTTTGGTAATTTCATTCTCTAATTTAAAATTATTTCCACTCAACAGTTGTCATGTAGAGAGTAGAAACAAAAACTCAGGGTAAGCAGCCAAAGTGCGGCTCACAGAACAAATGTTGTTTTGGAGCGGGGCTGGCTGCCGTCTCCTCCCGACCCCCCCCCGAGGGGACGAGCCCAATGCGTGGAGCTCCCGCAGGGGCCAAGAACAACTGCAGAATAACACCGAGAGCGTTTTGCTGCCTCTTTTGGCTGAAACTGCTCTAGTGAACACAGATCTAGGAAAATCTGGTTAGGAGGCTTTGGCAGTGCCTGTCGCCTGCAAAAATAGAGTTGTATCACAAGAATAAAGCGGAAGAAAATGTGTTACTGATTGAAAAAAACACGTATTTTAGTATCCAACCAAAGAAATGTTCCCATTTTTCTTTTTTAAATTATGTTTTGTTTAAAAATCTGTCTTGCATTATCTAAATGAAAATATTATGCTAAAGCATTAAGTAAATGTTAAAACATGAAAACACTCTTCTAAAAAATTAGAAATTTTTAGGGTTTGTTCCCAATCAGAAACAAGGCAAAAAAAAAAAGCCCAAAAACCTGATATGCACTAAAACCCCATTTCTTCACAGCCCCAAAGGAGACCTACATTTTTGTCAGCTCTTTAAAAACATGAAGGCATCCACTTTTCTGTCTTATAGTCCCTGTAAACTACTTGCAGGTCTTTGGTTCCTAGCAAATTGATTTAATGAAGATTTTGCTTGGAAAATATGTGAGTGTTTCAGTGTGCTTAGACCTCAAAAGAAATGTCATAAAAATCAAATCTCTCTGATAAAGCAGTATATGATGTGTTTCCCAAACTGAAATTTCCCATCCTCAGAGGGCAGATGTCTTTCTGCCAGTGCCTGCTTGGCTGGGAGAGTCTCACAGATAAGCAGACAGCATCCTGGCCACCATGAATGATGATGAAGGCCTTATTAAACAGTGGATACTGTACTGATTAAAAACCGATGGCATAATTTGGCCTGGGCTATTTAATTTTATTAAATGCCAAGGTATGTACCAGCATAGCCTGGAGTGCTTATGAATCAATAAGTGCTGGCAGGCTTATTTTACTTAAAGTTGTGAACTCCCACAAAGTGACCATACTGTAGTGGATGTCTTTAATTTAAAAAAAAAGAATCAATTTGTAGGGCTGGCGTGATGGTAAGCAGCGGCCGTGATTTTATTTCATACGTGCCTTTTAGTGGTTTCATGAAGATGTTTTATACACGAAGTTTTAAAGTGCAAGACATGTTATTATTTTATTTCCTCAGAACAATGAATAAGCGAGAGAGCCAGCGATGTATTTATAGCAGGATGTATTTATAGAAGAAATCTTCCAGAAACTGGGGAGGGGGGGGGGGGGGGGGGGGGGGGAGCCCCTGAAGCAGAGGAATGATTGGGAGCTCCTACTTATGAATGTAGTGCCATAGCTAAATGAGACAAATGATTATAGGCCCTAGATACCAACGTCTGCTGCTGTACACTGCCTACTACTGCAGAATCACTCTTTTGATTTTCCTTCTCAGGGAGAGAGGGAAAATGAAAAATGTATTGCTCTCTTCATTACACAGCTCTCCATTTTCTGCTCCTTATATATATTTATATGTGTGTGCGTGTGTGTATGTATATATAAAAGCTCACTTAGTTAGTAACTTTTTTTTTTTATTTTATTTTTGCTAAGTGCACTCAACTCCTCTGTGCGTGCCAAGGGTGGGTGAGTGCAGTTGCAGGAGACGCTTGTGCCTGACATGCTGCACCTACCGCCGGGTACCGCTGGGGCAGCCCAGCCCGCAGCAATTCTGGGAGCTATCTATTTAGTCTTCGGAGATAGAAATTCATTCTGAGGCAAAGAGTGAAACCTAATGTAAATCCATAAAACCAAACTAATCAATGCATTAAATTCATTACTTAATGGAATGAACGTCGTCTTTTGCCAACTGATACAATAGGCACAGAATGCAGTATCTCTCTTCTAACAGATAATTGTGAGAGATATGGGGAGAGAGGAGTGTGTATATTAAACAGGAGTAAAAGGATTATCTTATGGTTTAGACTTTAGGAGAAATTTTCAAAATCTTTGTATGGCTCAGTAGCCAGAGAGTATCTCTGAACTGGAACAATGTAGGTGTTTATAGACGTTCTCTATAGAAGATTTTTCTTGACCTATAATAATTTTACTTTACATATTTCACTAGATAAGGCATATAGACAAATATATAAAAAATACACATATATAAAAATAAATATAGCAATACTAACTTGTAAATCTCATGCAGAACAGATTACATGAAATAAGAGTAAAAATGTTCCATCCTCTAGACAATTCTGAAATTTCTTACCACTGTAAATGAAAATGAAAACTGAACTGGTTCAAAAATTTATTCTGAACTATTCTTTTTTAAAACATCAGAAAGTGCTCTTGCACTAATGCTGGAGAAATGTTATTATTTTCTATTCTAACATAAAACAGCGCGTGTCTGTGCTTGTGCACATCTGCACAAGCTGGAGTGGGAGAGAATGTGGTAAACCAGATACATCACTCATTATAAGACTAAAAAAACTGCTAAGTAAAATGTTTATATGAAGCAAACCAGTGCATGCATCACAAGAAAAAAAGTCGGAGAATCAGAGACATTAAAAAAATACTCAGTTTAATTCTGAGTCACTGGAAAATATACCTCCTGAAAACATCAAAAATCAGCATGTTCCTGTTAATGTTTTGCTCTGAAGAAACAGTGTTTTCTGATGGGAAACTGTTTCACGAAACGTTTTCCAACCAGCTGTAGCACAAATACTGCCAATTGTCATCGTGTGGGAAAGTGAAGAATACATTTTATTTTAGCTTCAATTCCAGCAGTGTGCAGGAAAGTGGCCTCTTTAATAGAAGTCTTTGAGTCAGAGAAGTGGCGGTGAGGAACATCGCCGTTAATGGGACAATAGCCCTGATGTTCCTCTGCCCCTCTCCTGACCTTGAGTAAGCAAAAGCGTTGTTATGAAGCCCCACTCAGTAAAATGGTGTTTCTTCAGACAACCTCGTAAAATCAAATAATGATTGAACTGCCAAATTTCTGGATGCTCAGAGCTGATCATTGCTTTCCCATTTTATTTTATTCTTTTTCTTCTAAAAACAAGCAGGAAAAACTGCCAGCTAGAGCAGAACTTTTCTGCAACTGCCCACCTTACTCTTTTTCTCTTTTCCTAGGGCTTTAATGATTGATCTGTCCCGCTGATGTTTCTGTATGTTTGCTGTAATTTAGCTATATCGGCATGCCATTATTTGAAGTAGCTTTTGGCTTTTGAGGGCTCATTTAAAATCAAAGAGGAGCCAGCTTCGGCACTCTTTGGCGGCTGGTGTGGGGGGAGAGGGGCTGGCAAAATTCATGCTGTGTCTTTAACTGCGGAGTTTGAGACAAAGTTTCCTCTTTTTCTTTTCTTATTTGTTTCCGTATTTCTTCATCTGGCCTTTTGTGGGCCTTTTTACCCCTGCTCTGTTATGGCTCCTGTGAGCTGTGCAAGATTCTTCAGGAGCATTAATTCTGCTTGAAATTTGTCATCATAAAAGAAGCATTGAACCCTCGGAGGGGAGGCGGGGAGGGAAGTTGCAGTATTTGATGTATGGGTTTGCTTCGTTTGTTTGTTTTAAATTTTTCTGGAAATTCTGCAGGATAGATTTGAAGCCAGAGTTGACAGAGAGCCTCAAAATAGAGAGAATTTACCCATGAGAATATCTGCCTTTGAAGTTAATTCAGTTTTCCAAGCTCCTAATTAAATAGAGACGTTGAAGGAAGCCACAATACTTTGCGTGGGTGGTGGGGTGGGTCTGGTGTCGTGACCCAGGTACTCGCTGGAAGGTGGACTTTCCTTAGCCAGGGTGGCCTGAGAGAACAGCTCCACCGGGAGAACAGCTAACAGCTGAGGCAGTGTAACCCGTCAAATGTTTCAGGGGCACAGGATGCTTCTTACCTCAATTTGGGACAACTTCACAACAGTCATGATGAACGGCAGTTATATCTGCTTTATGGCACTGTAAAGCAACGTCTGTATGCCGGAGCCGGCTGGCAGAGGTGTTGCTCTAAGCTTCTTTGCTGCAGATAGCACGTTTCCTAATACAGCAGGAAAGAGAGCAACGTTTCATCCTTTTGGGGGGACCTTGGGATGCCTCAAGCCTGTCCACCTTAGGAGCCTGTCTGAAGCTCCCAATCTCTTGCTGGATGAAGAAGACGGAGGTACTCGCATTAGAAACAGCAACAAGCTCTGAAAAATGCCTTCACCAGTTGAAGTTAGCAGAACGAACAGCAGTTTAATCCTCTTCTTCAAAATTCAAATACCTGCCTGTCTTTTTACCACCCAAGCCTTCCAGCTTGCTACCTCGCTAAGATTGCGGGCTGGATTTAACCCAACCAGGGTAATATCGTAGGGGTTAAGCCTTGTAACTTCTTTCCTCTGCTCTGCATCAGCGTTTGTCTCCTACTTTTCTCTGCTAGAAGCAGGAATACAAAAAAGTACTTCTAGCTCAGCCAGTGGATGATTTTTATCAGCTCATTTTAGTCAATAAAGAAAGAAGTCAATCACTCCTGGAAAACAGCACTTTCCAGTACTGTATATACCCGGCCAGTACAATCACAGAATAAATCAATAACCACATTAATCAATACGATGTAAACTGCTGATCTCTGTGGATAAATTGTACCGGTATAAGAAGGCTTTCAAATAAATTCTAAACCCACTCAAACTGCATAGGCTTTAAATCTACTAAGGGCAGTGGCACATGCGAAAGATTTGTGCTGTTTCTCTTTAAAATCTCTGGGATAGCAGGGCTGCAGAATAATGTAATTAAATCATGCTAGCAGTGCTCACACACTCTCACACACAAAGTCTACTTCAATGAGAGCCCCAGACAATATCCCTTAACTCAAATCTGCCAGCAACGGGGGATTTCTGGCATCGTGAGATACCTCAGGAGAAAAGGCCAGGCTGAACAGGAAGGGGTGCGCAGAGAAGGCTGAGCTGCAATCTGGTTATTTTACAGCCCCAACAGCTGTAGGAGGTTTTGCTCCTCTAGGCACTTCCATTTTTTATAAAACCCTGAACCGGAGCATCTCAGTTTTTATTTTGCATACTGCCATAATAGCAGTCCCATGCAAGACCACTGGCAGAGACTACAGACACATTGCTTGTAAGGGAAAAACTGGGTTATGCCTAAGGAAACTGGACTCAACAGCAGCAGCGTGGCTTGCAGCAGGTTGTCTCTCTGCTCCAGCTGCATTGCCCTGCATGCGTGGCTGGCAAACAAGCAGAAGGAGACAAACAGGAATATAATTTGTGAAAATTTGTGTTGGGCTTTTCACCGTGGGTCTGAACGTGTTGTGGAAAAGGAAGTTGTTAGGAGGGGATGATAGCCATCAAGTTGTACATAGCATTAGTAGGAATGCAGAAGGGATGTGCACAGGTGGTAGGTATGGGCTGAAGGGAGATTTCATGCTTTAGCATAATACTTAATAGAGCTACACTGAGCAGGTTAGGATCATACCAGCCGTTTCTGGCAGAGCAGAAACCAGAGCCATGCAGGGCAGTGCCCAAGCCAGTGCCTTGATTAACCTCGCCCATCTCCTACACCGTCTATAGAAAGCTGTATTCACTCAAGTGCAAAAATTCTAGAGACTTGAACACATCTTGTGAAAAACTTGCATATTATAAGGGGTCTTCTAGTATCCTTTCATGCTTCAGAATTATTCCAATTCATTCTCTAAGGATGGGAAATATTTGTAGCTGATTTTCAGTACTGAAATATATCGGCATATATAGAATAGGTTAAGTAGAGAAATTATACATAACAGTATTATTAATATGACATTTTAATTGCTACATCAGATATATTTTCAAGCACTAAGTGCTAGGAACTGATAAAAAGAAGAAGTTCATATTAAAACAAGCCTGAATGATTGAAGCCATTAAGAGGCCTTTATTGTACCATGCTGTCAAAATGTCCAACTGACCTTTCCTACATGGTAAATTTCTCCAAGAAAGATTTTATACAAGCTATTTTAATAGCACTGATTCCCACACACACACAGTTTTTGGATTAGATAATGGTCCGAGCAAAAGAAATGCCAGATTCTTACATATACTCTGAAGATGACCAGGGGCATTATATATATACTAAGTCTCTGCAACCTTGTTTAAATTTTTAGATAGACAGATATTTCTGAATGCATCATTTGCCATTCTTTTACACTTTCAGTCGATAACAATCCTGTAAGTGGCAGCCCTCCACTAATTCACACGCAGTAGCAGAAGGCAGAATATAGACATTATCTCAGCTCAATGGCTGAGGTAGGCTGGACCACTCCTTGGCATAAATAATGCGAGACGACGCGCATTCCCACGCTACCTGTGCTTTGAAGAGCTCATCAGCCTTGTAGCAATAGTTCAATAGTCCGCTGCTGGTATTATCATACCTCAATCCACGTTCACCCAAAGGCCATATTGTGGTTGCACCTACATAGGCACTTGAAACCTAATATTCAGGAGCGCTGAGACGCAGCAACTCTCCGGCACTTCGAGGGACATTGTGGGGGACGGTGCCTTGGAAATATCAGTGCCGGAAGGGATCAAAAGCATTGGTTTATTCAGACTAGGGCAGGTTCTGCCTTAGCTTTTGCCCAGGGAAAGGCAAAGAGAGGTTGGACACATGCTCCCTGAAAAGACAAAAGTCTGCAGAGGGGTGTAAGGAGGGAGGCAGGATCCCCAGACCCTGGCCTACAGCAGCCCAGTGCGTCCCAAACCCTCTCTGAGCAGAGTAATTCTCTCTTCCACACAGGCTCTGCAAATCATTGGGGGAAATTCTCTGCCACTGCAGTACAGTCAGATATTAATAAAATCTTTTTCCACTCTTACAACATATTTATACGTAAGTGTGATTTAGAGCTCTGTGTCAAGTTGTCACCAGGGCTGCATTCCAGCGACCTGCAGAAAACACAGGGTGTTTCTGCACTTCAGGATAATGTTGATTTAGGGGCTGGTACAATAGCACACATGGGCTATTTTATTTAGTTTCTTGGCATTTGTATTCAAAAATTGCCCTATAAAGAAGGGAGAAGGCATTAAAAAAGTTTAAATGCTCTTAAATCACAAAGAAACATTGTGTTTAGAGTGAACTGAAACATTTGGATAGACTCAAAATTGCTTTTTTCATGGAGAAATATTTGGTTGATGTGTTAAATTTAAAAGGAAAATCTCTGACTGTGACTCTTTTTCATTTTTTGGTACTTTGCTTAGGTTATCAAAATAAAATAGGTATTACTCTTCCAGCTATTTGAAAACTTAGGCTGGTCTGTGATTTGATCTGGTGCCTCTAAAATCTGGTGAGACTGGGCCCAAGGTTCCCTGCATTGGGCACCTTTAAGTGGGATTTTTAATTCAGCTTCCTAGCTGCTAAAAATCAGGGGCATTGCGGAGTTTTTTGTTTTACTTTTTCCATTGTTTTAATTTTGACTTCTGGTTTTAGGGGATTTATACTGTTGCTATTTATTTTCAAACTTTTTCCTGCAACCGTGAGTGACAAAACTATTTTTTGACCCTTTTTTATTTTAATGAAAGCTGCCAGTCATCTGAACCCTTTCTATTTCAGTATCAGGTGCTTTAATAACATTTTCACGTAAAAAGGAGAGCTGGACTTTCACTGCTTTGGGCAGCTCAGATGTCAGTCCGTCCTAGTGAAACACCAAAAAAGAACTGGGGAGCCGAAGAGAAGAAAATGAACCTGCACAAGTTAGAGGGCTACATTGATTTAGGGAGGATGGGGCGGCTATCATTATATCTGTATTTAAAGGGATTCTCCTTAAGACTGCTTAGGAGTTCTGCTCCCAAGGCAGAATAGTCACTTGGCAATCCACTTGTGCTCCAGCTCTAAGGGAGTTCAGCAAGGGAATAGCTTTACTCATGTGAGTGGTCTTCCTAGGTTGTCCCTTACTTTAAAAAGGGCTACTCCCACAGGAATGACAAAACAGGACCAGTGTAGAAATTACGAGGTTAAACACTGGAGACATAAAGAGCCTGATTTTGAAAAGTATCTTCCACAGTGAGAAAAGTACTTTGCAAAGAACATCAGTAACGCCTACAGAAATGAACACAAATCTGAAGGAATGATTCATTGTTTAGTTTCACTGCAAAGAAAAATGTTTTTACTTCATTAAGGTATTATCAAGATTTTTAATACCATATCCTCTTCTTTCTAAACTGTTCTCTTCTTTTGAAAGCTATGTTAAACCTCTTCCTAACTCCTGCATCTTTGTAGAAACCCCAGAGGACAGGCTTCTAAAAGTGGCATTATATTTCTAGAGCCTCCCTGTAATTAAGCATCTATCAGGCCTTCTATTCAGTTGTATATAACTGCTCTGCAGAAAATCTCACTTCGCTTTAATAAAAAGAGATATTTTGTTTAAACTTAGCAGAAGGATTGCATTTATGTTATGAAATATAAGAATTTTAGATTCAGTTTAATGAGAAAAAAAAAAAAATGTTCTCATTGCTTAATGGACACAAGAAGGTCTGCAAGCGAGCTGCCATGGCAGAGGGCAGTTCCTGGTGGAGACCTGCTGGGAAAGGATGATGCAAAAAGCTCTGTCAGAGCTTCACCAAACAGTGGTCAACTCTGTGAACCATTTTGTTGAATTCAGTATGGGAATTATTAAACATCACCAGGTGTAAGTGATATTTGCTTATCCACAGTAAAGAAAAAAACCCAAGTTTCTACAGTCACTTCTTTAGTGAGACTGCAGCAGCACAGCCATGAGAACATGAAACGCACTCTCTTTGGGCTTTGATAGTGTCAACACAGGATGCAAATGGTTAACGCTGAGCGCAACTCTATGTGAAACGCCTTGTCCTAGGGACTTAATACCCTTTTCATCCTCTGGAGTCCTTAGGTCAAAATTGGACATCGTTCTGTAATGCATGCTTTTGCAATGTTTTTATCATTTATGATTTTATTTTATGTCAGTGTGTGTGGAGTTCTCCCTGGAAGTCCAACACATGGGCTCTGTGAGTAGTCTCAGGAACCAAAGTTTTGGTAGCTTCCTATATGAATTCACATTTTAGACTCTTGCTGCCAATTTGGTGTCCCATACCGACGGCTAAGAAACAGCATGTTTGATACGCTGTTTGAAGGATTTTCATGCACAGATGAACCTCTATCCTTTTGCTCGTTTGTGTGATTACACATCACCATCCCCATTTGAACCTTTTTCTTTTAAAAAATATCGGGGGATATTTGGTTCACTTGTAATTATAAATGGTCACAAAGATGACACAACACATATTTGACAGTGGTGAAAAGAAAATATACTTCAGAGGGAAGTGGGAAGGAAGAAAAGGTCCCTCAATGATGATATAAGACAATAAAATACCTTTTATCAGATGTTAAAGTTGACACGTGTGACCACATTTTGAGCTGTATCTACTGACTTGAAAGCAATGCTCAGTCTGGTGTTTAATTTGTCATTCTAATAACTCAATAGATTGAAGGGCTTAATTAGATGCTTTTATTTATATTTCAAGATGATGAAAATCAATGTTCTTCTCTTTTACCTTTGTACCCAGCCCACAGATAAATCTACACTTTCAAGCTACAGCAAAGAATAACAACATCAGGTGAGAGAGCAACTGAACTTGCTTGAAGACAGATATATTTCAATTTCCCTTCAAAAAAGGTATTCAACATCTCTGCTAGTTTTGTTGATCAGAATAGTCTTTGCATGAAAAAGTCCTTTAAAGTGTATTTGAGAATATGTACGGTATCTCATGTTATAAAAGGTGCTGTCTCGTTCAGATCTAGTTCAAGGCTTGCTGATGCCATTGGAAGTCTTTCTATTGAATTCAGTGGGCTTTGGATTGGTACATATGATTTCTTTTATTTGTTTCCCTTTTCTGAAGAAAATAGTACAGTACACTTCATATAATGCATTGTATGACACACCCTGTAATACAAACAAGTGCAAAAAGTAAACAAATAGCTTTTATTTAATTGAAAGTTTTTTACAGGTTACATTGAAGAACGTGAGATGAATACTATCCACATCACAAGCAACTGCAAGTCTCTTCTTCTCTCAGTTATAACAGCTTGGCACAGGTCTTTCATGTTTGACATACCATTACACTGGAGTCTCAATAAGAACTACTGCTTGTAAAAAATTTGAGACCACTCTCCTCACAATCTCAAGTTACATTTGGCACCACTCCATTTAATTAATGCATATACATTTATCCATTAATTTCAAAGCTTATTTTTAAAAATTAATGTAATATTGATGCCTAATGTTTTCTTAATAATATACCACTTCTACCTCCCTCCCCCATCCCCACTATTTTTCTTTATCAGGAATGTTAGTCGTGGTGAAGTATTAAGGTAAAATCTACACATGGTTTATTTTTAAAAGTCCATGGCTGAGCATTGCTTTAATCATCAAGGAAAAGGGTATATAAGAGCAGAACTCAATAGCAGGATCCCCGAAGTCAATATATGGTTTGCCCTTTGGGACAATTTTGTTCCTCCAGAGCTTGAACCTGTAAAAATATGAGCATACAAAATTTTCTGACAAAAGTAAACTTGTGTCAAAAAAATTTTTTTCTATGCATTTTAGCATAACAGTAATCTTTGTTCTATTTTCAAAATGAAACATTATCCACAAATGTTATTTCTATTTATTTATTTTTTAAGTTGTAGAAGCAGTTCCGTGGATTATGGTTTCGAATCGGCTTCCCACCCTCCCTGTGAATATCTACTTTCAGGAGGGTTTTGGCTAGTTTGTTACAAACCTGTGTTCCGTTTTGCACGTATAATAAGGTATTTATGAGGGCAGAGACTGGACCCTGGGCAACCCCACCCCGGCCGTGGAGCAGGGCTGAGGTTCTCTGTCTCAGCAGCAGCAGCTCCAGAGCAGATTAAGAGACATGTTACATGTGAGAGCTGCAGCTTTGACTTTAACAAGAAAGCTTATTTTTCTGCCCTTCCCTGAGCCTTAAAGGCCAGGGCAGATGGAGACCTACACTATCACGACATCTAGGTGTCATGCAAAAAACATTCTCCGCTAATGAATGCGAGAGTACCAGAGACTAATCTACATGTACCCAGCTTTACCAAGCAACGGGAGGAAGGCCACCTAAGGTAGTAGAAAGTCTGTTAATCTATTGTACTTAGAGGCACACAGATTTCTTATTATGCAATAACATTCAGAGAAAAAAAAAATCTCACGTACTTGATATTTTAGGAATCCTAATTTCCTCACTGCTGCTGCCATCCCCACCGTCACTGACTGTTCTTATTTCTATGAGATAATCTTCTTCAAATGGTACCAGAAGTTCAGCTGAAGTGTTGTTTGTCTCCAGTATATGCGTTTTGCTATGTCTGTTTTGTCTATACAAAATCTAAGTAAAAAGCGATTAGAAACAAGAGTTACTTAAATTTTTTTAAGGTTTAATGGATTTTTTTTGGCTGAGAATATCTTCTCTCATGTCACAAACTTTTCAGAGCACTATCAGCATCCTGCAGAGTATTAAACTTAATTCAAAACATAGAAATATATCCTGCAGAATTTTGTGATGGAGACCACAGCGGGCATTTACTCCACCTGTGTTTTGCAGGAGAGTCTTTGTCTGCTAGAACTGAGGCTCACCTTGAAAGTAGCGTTATGAAATCCTTATCCAATACACTTCTGCTCTTCTGTAAATACGGAAGTTAGACACACCTTTAAACAAGACTTCAGCCTGTAACAACTTTTATATCCAGAACTAATGTGACACATCAGGAACTGAAGTTTTCGTGTTTTTTTTTTTAATTTCACCTGTTTGTGGTGAGCATTTATAGTCAAATAGAAATATTCATGTTGACTTTCATGCAAAATTACCACTTGCTAAAGAAAACATGGGACATTGCATAGCAATATGTTTTTAAAGACTTCAAGGAAGGACAGAAATTTGGATAGTAGCATCTGGGTTTCCACTTAGGAAGCACATTTCTACAACTAAACATGACGGATCCAGTGCCTGCTTGCACTTAATGCTAATGAATCATTGGGCCAAGGTGCAGAGCAGCTTTGGGAGTCTAGGCAGGGATCCTACAGACTATGATCAGCTTTTTTCCTCCAAGAAGCCTTTCTCCCTTGCTAGCACAGCAATGCCAGTGTTTGACTCCTTTCTATTGACAATCTTTTGACATATTTATGCTTAAAAGAGCAACGGAAGAGCAAAGCAGAAGGAGAAACAGGGATCATACAATAAATACTGCAGC
>NW_008825411.1:1395075-1424836 GCF_000699105.1 Pygoscelis adeliae
CACCGTTATGTGGTGATGGAGCCCTGCTCTCCTGGAGATGGCTGAACACCTGCCTGCCCATGGGAAGGAGTGAATGAATTCCTTGTTCTGCTTTGCTTGTGTGCGCGGCTTTTGCTTTACCTGTTAAACTGTCTTTATCTCAACCCACGAGTTTTCTCACTTTTACCCTTCCGATTCTCTCCCCCATCCCACCGTGGGGGGGAGAGAGCGAGCGGCTGGGTGGGGCTGAGCTGCCGGCTGGGGTTAAACCATGACAGTTAGACACAAAGGAAAAAAGCTTAGTAGTCTAGTTTTAACTTTTTCCCCAGTGTGTGGAGCTACTCAAACACACTCACTAGGGTGGAAAAGAATACGATCTCAAGAAAGATTGCAAGGTGGGGTTTTTTGTGTCCTTTTCCTCCCTAGACATAAATAACACTGTGTAGACACTAAAATGCCTAGCAACATGAGGATCTTGATTCTGAGAACCTTTCCTCATGTAAGCACTCTCCACCTCCTCCATTTTTACAGTCCTTCAGGAGTAAAAAAGACTTTCCCTAAGTCTTTTGGGGTCAGAGCCACTGCAAACAAACTTTAAACTAAATTTTTATTTCCTCAAAAAATAGATTTATGGGAGTGCTTTTTACTTCATTCACATTGATCTTTATGTGAGCATCTTCCTATCTCTTTTCAAAGGTACCTTTATGAATTACCAGAGAGTGAGAACTTTTAAATGTGTTTTATGCCTGTCTTTAATGCTTTAGAGACTGTTCTTTACTTCTTATATATGTGTGAAACTCCTTCCCCAAAAAGACGTGAATGCAAGAATCTTAGATGAGTAAGATTACAAGGGAAAGGGGACAAGAAAGATCCTCTGCTGTGGACAGAAAATCCCTGTGTCGGGATCAAGAGGTCCTACTCTGAACGAACAGAGCTGTTCTTCCATTTGTATAAATGTCAGCCAACCACCCCAATAACTCCAGAGAAGTCACTGTTTTCCAGGTAATGAGCAGTCACATTTCAACAAGTCACTGTTTGTACCTCTATTATAAACAAGGTGTCTGATTAATGAGGTAAAGAAATGACTTACTTTGTAGCCTAGCACCTCTGATTCATTCTCCATTGTTTTTACGTGCTCCCAGTTCAAGCAGATTTTGGAATTTGTCAGCTTCCAGGCGATGTTTGCCGGGGGTTGACTTGGTGCTTTGAAAAAAAGACAATGATAATCACAAAATACAACTGAATATTAATTTGCATAGTGTAATTGAACGAGCTGCTGACATGGAAGTACCAAATGCATGGGTGATTCAAATCTAAAAGAGTAAAAAATATTTTCCAGTCCATCATTGCTCTCATATTAGTCAGAATAAAGATCTGTTCATAGCACAAAACCACTTACTGTGAGAAGTCACTTTTGAAATTAGGAAAAGCCTGACAGTGTCTGACAGTTCAAGTTATATTTGATAGATTTTGTTTAAGTAGATAGTTGTTCCTATCTGTATTTTAATGTACTAGAGAATGTTTTGCTGTATGGATTTCAGAAAAAGCTAAAACTAAGAGCAAAATACAAAAGACAAGATTTTCATCAGCCATGAGGACAGGTTACAAAGAGCTACACATTAAAGTCTCCATGTGATCCATCATGAAACATTGTAGATTTTATAAATTCTCAGCACAATAGGCTGAGAGTAGCTTTTCAAAGGCTTTTTATGCCTAAGTGCCAGGACTTTGAAAATTTGCCTACAAGTGACTGAAATCGAATCCTGTGTGAACATGTGAAGTTGAAACTGTGCCTTTGAACTGTGTCTCAGATTTAGAACAACACATTATCTCCTTCTCCACGGTACGTCCTCCCGGACCCTGACTGGGAGGATGGCACTGGGCGTGTTAGAGGAAATAAGGACTTGAACAGAATTTAAAAAAAGGAGGAAGGATTTCGAGAAATATGTTGTGAGTATCCCAGACCTGACTTTAAAACGCTTAACTTCTGGGACCCTTCTTTTTTCCCCTACAGTTCCTATATATTGATGATTAATGTATGTAACTTGGAAGGTACTGTTCATGTGGTAATACTCCACAATTTCTTTTCCCATGGAGGTAGAATAAATTGATAGTGCTTAGTCTCTACAATAATGGCATGCACAGAACATTGTAGGAATCCTGGACAATGAGTAGGAAGACAGAGCTATTACTCTGAAGCCAACAGCTCCTGCTGTAGATGTACATTGTTTATATTCTCTTGACATATTATCTCCACTCATATTGAAAGTGCTTGCATCTTTCAAAGACCAGAGCTTAAAATTTTAATATATGTTTTTAAATATTAAAAGGGTTATTTTTACTTTAATTTTTAAGTGAACCATTAGCACAATCCTGAATTTGACAGAAGATGAAGTCAATGTAAAACAAAAGCAAATTTATTCCTTATATGTCTTGTCACTTGACTGCCATGTCTTTAACTTGTCTTTCATACATATGCACATACAAATATAGAGAATCATTTCCAGACATGAGTCTATTTTTTATTAAGAAATTGCCTGTGAGAAGAGTTCTGTTTGAGTCCTTAAAAAATACCTTCTCTGGCTTTATTTTGATTTATGTTATTTACATTAAATGGTAAGTTTTATCATGAACTCATTTTACAAGTTCGTTCCTGTCTGCCGTTAAGTAATAGCATGGAACAGCACAAGAGCAGAATTGGTGAAAGACAGGAGAAATATTTCCCTTTTTGTGCAAAAGGGCTCATCAGTTTTTTACTGGGAAAACATAGTCCAAGGAAAGTATAAAAAACTGGAATGCTTAAACAGTCATGACATTGGGGCACATGGGTACACAGCAGATTACCAAGATTTCCTTCTTTACGACTATTTTTCCTTAGTGAATATTTACTTCACAGGTTCAATCCTGCAGGATGGTGCTCAGTACTTTCTTATTACCTTGGAGGATGGGCCTATGAAAGCATTGGTTTCATGAAGCTGCTTCTCACAAACAGAATAACATATGTTTTTGCTTCTACAGTTGCAGAAAATTAAAAAAATTAATGACTAAATAGTATTTATATGAATGTATCCCATATGCTACCCTCAGTAGTGCACAGTTTAAAGGTCTCAAAAAAGCACTGTATTTGGAGCATTTAACATTTTTTCTTTTAAAACCCGAACCCGTATTCCCACAAGCAAATCTGTTGTCCGACCTGTGGAACATCTTTCCTGTATTGACTCTGCATCTCTTTTGAAATCTCCTGAAAGCAAGCGGCATGCTGTTGCAATGCAAAAGGAAATCCGTCCTAACAGTTGCTACTCTATAGGAACACAGACACCGGTGGTATCTAATTTTGTAGGTGTACAGAATTACTTTAGCATATAAATAGAATAGGATAAATGAAATAACCTTCCCAGGTCCGATTTAAGTTGATGAGAATTTTGACTTCCATTGAGACAGAACTGAAGCCCAAGCTAAATATTACATTAATGTCTGAAATACCAGAGTCTGAATAACCTTGATGGTGATCACAAAAATATTGTCAGGGAAGAGATTGAGAAGTTTCTCAGTCACAGGTTTTGTTGCTTAATTTTATGGAGAATCTTGGGATCCAGTTTTCTTTGATATTGCAACATTTATCAGACGTGGGTCACGGTAAGCTGAAATGTCACTATCAGACTTGGGAGTTTGCAACATTTGTTGTACGAAATTGAATACTCACGTGATTTTTTAGTGGTGACATTTACCGGGGTGCTAGAGGGCCCCGTCCCTGCAGTGTTGTAAGCTCGAACTGTTGCAAAATACACTGTGTTAGCTTTTAGTCCTGTGATATTTTTGGCTGTTACATTCCCATTGACTCTGACTTTACCAGCTGTGCTTTCCTTGGGATCATCAGTCCAATATAAAACCTGAAAAGCGAGAACAAAGAACAGGCAATTCACTGTTTTCCATCAATTACAGATTTGGCTGGGAAGCAGACACGCTGACAATGAAGATTTCAAGGAACGTAAGATTTTTTGTATTCAAAACCAGCAGGAAATAAAACCAAGCATGAATATTTATAGAGAAGAAATAAAATTTCAGAGACTGAATACTAATTAAGGAAGTAAATGAAATCCTTAACTTTATAGATGTCCAAAGGACAAGGTGAGAAATTTTAAAAGCTTCTTTGGTTTTATGGTTTGAACACATTTGAAGAAAACTTTAAAAGATACAAAGAAATATTTATCTCAGTCATCTAAGTGGTTTTTTAATTATTTTGTATCCTGCCTCTAGTTTTGATTCAGTGACAGCTATTTAGACCTGTTTTGTTTTGGATTTTTTTTCTGCGAGTAATTGATTTAGGAAGGTTTGTGTACTGTACGTGACTCCTATTACCTTCATTTATACATTTGTAATGATAGGACAGAATTTGAAGTATTTCTGAGTTGCTTTACTCTTGGTTTATCCTATCTACAAAAAAAATTGTTTCACTGTGCAAGTGAATGCCCAGGAATCATACCTGAGGTTACTTCGAAGCACCCCAGTTATTGATACAAAAATCTGCTCCCCCCTCCGCTGGAGGGACCTCTGGTCCGTCCTGTGGATGTCAGATGCAGCTGACACTGGGTTTCTGCTCCCGCTGGGTGCTGGAGACCAGAGCGAAGCCAGAAGCAGCACAGCTGTCTGAGTGCCACCGGGGTCTGGCAGCACCCATGCGTCCTCACAGCTCCCCCTGCTCAGACCCTGAAATGTCTGTCCCTGGATCCAGCCCTGGACTTGATGCCGTGACACCAGCAATGCACCCCAGTGCACCGGGCAAAAAAAACTGTCAGTTATTAGTAAATGAGCAGGTGTTCACTACGAATAGGAGCGAGAAACCAAAAGCCTTTCAAATATGCCGCAGCCCAAGCTTTGGAGAGCAATGAAGTGCATTTATCCTGGTTTCTTCTGTAAGCAATGCTATGGGTCATGTGCATGTCCTCAAACTATTAAGTACCCCATCGTGCTCAGACAGCGTTACAGCTGTGTAAGAAGAGGAGGATCAGCTTTGTTTCGTGGAGTCAAGCACAAGTCCTTTTATAGTAGCCATCACAAATGATTAATCTTGAGGTTTTAATTTACATTACAAAAAGTCTGTGACAGGGCTGCAGTCCTGGTCTGTAAATGCTTGTGATTATCTCAGGTGAAATGTTGCTAATGAGAGTCCTGTGAAGAGCTCCATTGTCTGTTAACTTGGAAGCAAAGGAGGAGGAACTAGAATACAAATGTGGCTGGGAAAGGGACATCTGTAAGGTGTCAGACACCCGCACCAGCTGCCTCACCTCGTAGCCCAGCACCCTGCCCGTGTGCCTGTTCCATGCGATGGGCTGCCAGGAGACCTCCACCTCTGCCGCCGAAATGCTCAGCGCCGAAGCCCCCGCTGGTGCTATCTGCGGCTCTGGGTGATGGGAGACAACACAGCTGGTAGAACATTTGTGTTACCAAAAGAGCGTTATGTCAAAACTGAGGGAGATTCAAGAAAAGAGGAAGAGATTTTGGGGGGAAGCAGCAGGCAGAGGCTCAGGAAACCTGGTGTGAATCCCTAGCTTTGCTGCCCGTTTATTCTGGAACATCAGCAAAACCATACTTTTTCAAAATTGGTCATTACCCATAAGCTGGGACAGATTTTCAGAGGAGATCAGCTGCACTGAGTGGTCTGAAAAGCTAGACCCTCTGAGAGCTACGCTTTTGAATGTCTCCTGATTTTCCCAACCCACTCAGTGGGAGCTCCCTGGGGACAAAGAAGTTGAAACATGCTGTCTACTTAAAGTGATTCTGAAAACCTGCCCCTTGCTTTTGTTTACTTCAATTTCCCATCTTCTGCCTCGTGTCTCTTGTCAATCTTCAATGAGCAGCTTTGAGCAGGCTCCTTAGTATCCCTGTAGAGATCTGTCTGATCATATCTGGGACCTATTGATGCGACACAACCATTACTAATAAGAGTAACACGCATTACCGTCTTCTCCTGAGTAGACGATGGATATGGAGCTCAGAGTCCCTTCTCCTTCGTTGTTGTAGACACCAACTTTCACTTCAAAAGGAGAGAGAGGTGTAATGCTTTCATTCCTATAAACATATTTGTTTGCTTCTACTGAAGTCACCACTGCTTTTGTCCAGGTTGTCGAGCCAAGAGGACGAAACATAATGATGTAGCCAAATCCTTCCCCATTTTGTAGTTCTTCTGGAACTGGCTGTAGTGACAAGGCAGTCAGTCAATAAGCATTTGCAAGTACACACTGTTTTAATTGAATCTTCATTCTCTGAGTATATTTTAGTTGTATTGATTTAGTTGACTGTGCCTTAGAGAAGATAATAATGTTTGGTCCATCAGTCAATGTAATATTGAAATAAAAATCAAAATAATAAATCTATTAAGGCAATCAATTTAGAAACAAAAGATCTGATCAGCTCCATTAAAATTATTCTCTTTCAGGCATGAAGTTTTCAAAATTAAAAGCATTTCATTCAGTATAGGTTGTAGCTGATTTTTTTCCCCCAGGGGTATAGGAATGCTAATTTTAAATAAATGATTTTTAAAGAAAAAAAAGAGTTCAGGAAAGGAGCAAATGTATACACAGAAGTGTGTGTCAGCTGTATATTTGCCTACATATAAGTACAGTACTTACATATTTTTGTTAGCACAAGTGAAAGTCTCAAGTGCATGAACCTATTCTTATTTAAGTTTGTTTAGAACAAAAATGTTATTGCAAGTCAACATGGCAAATTAATGTTTCTATTAATAAAATCTCATGTCAAGTTATGTATTAATGACTCGTACTGAACAGGCAATTACATCAACACTGTATCCAGCATGAACTTTTTTGTTTTCTTGGGATAAAAATACTTCTACATTCGCTTCTCAAAGCAAGAGAACATTTATGAAACAAGAAAAGATCAGTAGTACATGGAGGAAGGAAGCGTTTCTCAGCAAAACTTCATTTATTTTAGATGCTTGCATCGAATTAAGGTGCACAGAAAAGCAGCCATGAAAAATGGTGCAAAAAGAGAGAGAAAAACACAGGGGCAGAACCGCAGCCCCTGTGATTGTTCCAGGCTCCAAGCTCCTCTCCTGCAGAGAAACGACTGGGAGCACTAATGGTGTGAGAAGATGGGAGAAAAAAAATCAGGAAGTACATTAGAAGATTTCAGGGCACTTATTTTATTTTTTTCTTCATAAATTCCTTCTAATTCTAATAATAACCCTGGCCTGGCATATATAACAAATGTGTCTTTCCTTAAGTGTTTTACAAACATTAATCCCCCAATACGCCCCCTTCTAGCTCTTTTCCAGTCCTGAGAGAGTTAAGTGTGGGTGATGCTGGTGCACTACGGATTTATAAAAGTTCAAGATACTTTCTAGAGCATTTAATTTGTTTTTGAGGCTTCTGTGACCTCAGATTTAATCAAGATGTTTAGTGAGTTCATCACAGAAAGCTGGAGAGTCGTGTTCAGTGCTGTTAGCTTGGCATAATTAGTATTTCTTCTGACTTTTTCAGAACACACTATGGAGTCCAAAGGGATAATTTGATTGAGATCTCTCAGGTTGTTTTCAATTTTCATGTTCTTCTGCTCCCAAAGAGTAGATCAGTAGAGGAGAAAATGAAACAAAACAGTGAAAGATGCGTATGGAGGAAAATTTAGTTCAGTAAAAGTGAAGTTTCACTCTGTTTGGAGCATGGAGGGGGGAAAGCATTGGCAATATTATTTATCTAGTGGGGATTTTTTAATTTTGACCTCATTTTTTTCCTATCACTTCCCTTCCTCCCCCAAAACGTTGGTTAAATGGCGCAGGTTTTTAGCATACAGGAGAATACAGATAACTCAGCTGATGAATAACATCATTTTTAGTTTAATTTAATTCCTTATTGGAATGAAATGGGAGGCCCTGTCCCAAATTAAGAACTAGACAGAGGACATCTTGTGCATCCTCTGAGGCACTCACACCTGATAGTAAGATACATGGGAAGGCTGCCTGGCCCCTGCCCTCCAGGCTGGGTGCTGCTGACGGCATGGGGTAGCTTCTACTTCAGTCAGATGTCCTCAGAGCCAGGGGAGAGATTTAATTAGGTGAGTCACATTAACTTCATATGTATTTTTCAGTGGCAATGAAAAACCCAGAGGGTGGGAGCTGTGTTTTGGGGAGTTTTTCCATAGGGGCTTGAGCCCCGAGCAAGCACCTGCCCCATCACTGCACGGGCTTTGCAAGATGCTGCCTGCCTTCATCGTGGTGCCCGCGGGGAGGCTGCTGGGTGGCTGGGGAAGGAGGGCTCCTTCCCACACCGCTGCCTTTCCGCTCTCTGAAATGACCTGCGCTCACCCATTGCAACTCGTAGTATGGTATTAACTGTTCTGAAAATGTATCTTCTCTCCTCTCACTGGAGTGCTGGAGAATTAAAGGGCTCATCTCCTTTAACGCATAATAGGATATGTCTTGTCAGCACAGTGTCCCAGAATGAAAAACATGTAAACAAAAGTATGAAAAATGTTAATGCAGAAAATGGCCAAGCAGATTAGTGTGTTAAGCACCTCCTGTACAATGGAGATAAGAGGGTTATACAGACTTCTAAACATCTTTATGACATGCCTCTTAAACTGTTTATTTTTATAAATTGTTTGCTATAACACAGAAAACTTGCTGTATATCTTACGGGCTGTTTTCTCTCCAGATGCAGGGTGAAATCCAGGCTCAGCCAAAGCCAATGACCAAAAGCCTTTGGATTTCAGCAGTGCTGTGATTTCACCCATGGACCCTTCCCCGTTAGACAGCTTCGGCTAACTGAGCTAACGATTACCTCCCATGTGATGACCAGCTCAGAACGGCTCCCTCCTCCTCCGCTGATGTTCGTTGGTGCCACGACAGGAACTGGAGAAGAAAAGACGTTGGTGCTTGCAACTACCCACCACTACTGCCAGGGGTCTTGTCAACTGGATGATTAGAGTTTCTCCTAGCTCACGTGCAGCTACTCTGCCTTTCAACACGTAGAACAGGGACTATGTTATATAACAGTACATTTTAAATGAACTGAAATTATGTTTACACATTTTCAAGTTTGTAAGGCTGAAGCCACAGATGTATTTGATACATGAGTACCCTGGTTCAAAAAATTAATTAAAGAAGATAGTAGCATCAAGTATCTGACATTATTATGCCTCATCAACTAATTGGCAAAATGATGTTCCATTCAGACTGTAGCTGCAACACTACTGATTTACTAATTATGCATTTGTTCAGTAAACATGTTGTTGGAGCAATATATTAATTTTTTTAATTGGCTGTATGCTTTTCTTAGGAAATTCAAAACTCTTAATTTGCTTTTCTCCTTCTCCCAACACTGTAAGTGTCCAAAAGTTCATTGATTTAGAGCTTGATTTCCCCAGCGTTGCTCCAGGTGTATGGCACCATAGGTACAGCATCAAGGCCAAGCAATGTGCTGGTGTTCCAGGCTGAAGGTGCTTCTCATCACTCAAACGGCTCTTGGTGGAGAGGCAGGGAAAATATCAACATTTCTTGCCTCTTGCTCTATATTTCCATAAACATGCCCACCCCATTAGCCTATAAATATTGACAGTTTTGGGGAACTGGTTTGTGATGGATGGAATTTAGACAGACCAGCCTTGTTCTTGTTGTATAGTTTGCTTTAGATCTACTTGCAAGGATGATATCATGTTCTTTTTCAGCTGCTGGAGAAGTATAAAAAAGAGGAGAAGTCTGGAACTGACTGAGACAGAAACCCCCTATAAGAGGGCGTTTGTACTGTTTACCATCTCCAAACCCTCGGTACTATTTTTAGAAATTTCAAGATTGTTTTGTCGTTCTCTTCATTCAGCTCTCACTGTCTGACAATTGGATGTGTTAAGACAGGGCTGAGGACAGGGTCAGAAATAGGCGGGACAGTTATATCTCAGAAGTTTTTTCAGAGATTTTGGCAAGTTTTGCCACGTCTGCCTGCCCTTCCCCATGTCTTCCACCCAGCGTTAGCCCAGCTCTAGTAGAGGCAATAAAGGCAATAGACCTTTAAGTTCACAGAAATTTATGTGAACCCACTACCACTTCTAGATTCAAGTCCACATATAAATCTTTCATCCTCTCTAGAAATGTAGAATTTTCACAATAATTTTGTTGTCCAGTCATAAAAGTGAGTGCAAGTGCAAACGGACAGGCTCTTTTGGAGAGTTTAACATAGCTATTCAATTTTGTCACCCACAATCAATGTCTTTGTGCACATCAGAGGCAAATAATCTAAGACTGAAAAGAACAGCATTAAAGGAAAAAATGACAAAACAGACTTTCAAGCCTAGCGTTTCATGAACCAGTTGATGCTCAGTTAGTTCATGTGTTAAATGTGTTCAGTACTTACTACATTTGCATGGGGAAAAAATTTGCACTACTGCTCAGCAGAGCCTCAACTGGGTCATAGTGGAGAAACATGAAAAGTTACAGCTGAGTGCACCAGCAGAGGCTCAATTAATTCTCAGCTCCATTTTAATGAAATGAACAGTGGCTCATTTGCAACCACAAATCTACTAATGCTCAGATTGCAGCCAGCAAAATAGCTATTATAACAGCGCAGTTCAAATTCACCCTTTCATGGCCAGCCTTTTGCTGTCCACACTGTCATACTGTCTTCAGTTTCCTATTCTGATAAAAAAAATAAAGGTAAGCTGTTACTTCTCGCACAGTGATGTTTTGAGACAGAATGATTTACAGCAGTGAAGGGGTTAAGCAACTAAAACCTGAAGTGAGTCTTTCTATTCCTTTTGTTAAGCTTCAGACAGTGTTACACTGTAAGGAAATCATCTTCCTTGTGCTATTGCCATGATAAATAATATTAATTTTATTGTTTCTTTCTCTTTCTAGCCCTAGCCTTGTGAATCCCTCTAATAAAAAAAAACACTTTAAAAGATGAAAGCTTTTACTGACTGTATAGGTTGTTTTGAATATCACACTTTACAAAGCTCCGTGGTGGCAACAGCAGGAAAGACCTTCTCAAGACTAATTTTGACTTCATGATCAATCATGTAATGGATGGAGAACATATATCTGTGATGCTCTGCTGGGAAATTTAGAAAATCTGGCCTCCTCCTGTCTCCAGCTTTTCTTTAGCCTTCCCTTTTCACATTGCTCCTTATTCCCTGCATGTGAAAGTTTCCTGTGGCTCTTCTGCTGGAGGAAGGGGTCACGTACCACTTGGGCATGCATTCCCCAGACATCTAAGCCCAGGCAGGATCAGTGCATCTTTCCAGGCTGGAGGCTCTCAGGCTTTTCCCTTTGCCCCTTGGCAGCAGCCTGCAATCTGCTTTACTACCACACTGGCCAGGTAGTCCTGACTGCTGATAAGACTCATTTGATATCTCTCTGCACCTGGAAAGCTGACAAAATCTATCAAAATTGGTGTTCTAATGATCAAATAGTTTTTTCTGGCATCAGTACTCAGTATAAGTCCTTGCTTCAACAATAGGAAAAAGAACTTATTAAATTTAAATCAACTGATTTAATACATTTTGAAGTAATTCTGCCTTGGGACAAATATTGTAGGTATTAGGAGAAACAAATTGATCCCCCTTTCTAAGGATATATGTATTTTCTGCTGTATAATGTACACTACTGTATTTTGAGTTCTGTCTTGAAATGCAGCTTGCCAAACTTCAGAGCTTGGTGAATGAGATAAACAGAGAAGTGAAAGTGGATTGTAAAAGCTGCTTTCATTTTACTGCTTTCCATCCTATAAATACTGATTTTATAGGTGGGAGAGAGTTGATAAGCAGGGGGCTGGGAGAAACATAAAACAAACCAAAGGTTTGGGCTTCAAATAAATTGTACCAAACTGAGTAGGTCAAAGGACTGACAGTGTCAGTCATCCAAGAAGAAGTCTTCTTCCTTTGAGGTTCCAAATCCCAGAAGATAAATGAGTAAAAAGGTTAGACAGACAGATAGTAAGGATCCTGTCCTGGAGTCAGTGGAAGCTATTAGTTTCACTGGGCTTTGGATGCTGTAATTTATTTCCTCCAGTTAAAGCCAATATCTCGTCCCCAACGATGCTCAGATACCAAACACACTTTGCAGCAAAGGCATTACATGCTTGTGCTAGGATATGCCACAGAGCTGGCTTTATCATTTTCTGTGTAAGTCCCTGAACGGGGTATAAATGTGGTTATAACTGGAAGAAAACAAATGTTTCTTCCCAATTGCTTGAATGAAAGCGTGTGTTCAGGCATAGGGATTAGATATATTTTGGGACGTATCAAAGGGAGGAAGCATGGGCCACCTCCAGCCTTTATTGCTGGCCCAAGTGATCTCCAAACCAAAGAGCAAAGCGTGTGGTACCTCAATCATGTCCAAGCATCCCTTGCATCGGTAGTGCAGGGCTGCTGTCATGAAGCCATAGCAGCCACAGACTAAAATGCCAGGCAGGTATGTAAGTGACCCTGCAGGAGTGAGTGGCTCTGCTGCAGTGAAATTCTTACACTCGGGACGTGGCAACGTGTCTGTGTGGAAAAAACTGACAGAAACTAGGGACTTACCTGCTGCTTTAGTTTTCAGTAGAGCTGATGGTCTGCTTGGCTCCCCAATTCCGACACTATTGCTGGCAACCACACGAAACTCATACTCAACCCAAGGGCTTAAGTCAACCACTGTTGCCTTGTGAGTCCTACCATTAATGACTTCAGGAACTAAAGGCAAAACAAGCATGTCAATTACAACGTATTTTTGGAGTAATTAATGGTGTATGCAAAAAATACAAGGCAACTCTCAAATTGCTCACCTGTTGAAACTGCCTGCCATCCAACTGAGAAAGGAGTTCTCGTCTGAACACTGTAGATCTGGACTGGACTATTGTTATCTATTCCAGACTTCCAGGATAACACAGCAGTAGTGCTAGAAATATGTTCAACTTTAACATCTTCTGGTGGACCTGGGGGGCCTAATATGATTAGCATTTTAAATGAAGGTATTAGGAAGAGAAGATTCATTGCTGGGTTGGGCAACTCTTACTTTCTCGAGCCAGTGGAATTATTCATGAAGCTGCAGTTTCATAAAAGCAGCACAATCTCTAAATGATGGCTTCAAACCTGTATTACATTTTTCTAATTAATGAGGGGTTTTGAGTCAGGAAAATGAATGTCGTTACGTTACTAACATGAGAAATATAAACCAGGGAATGATTTTTTTTTCTGACAAAGAAAGTTATCCAATGTGCCTTTTGTTGAACTATCCAACATTTTCAGAATTCCTGTTGAATTTAATCAAAACTGAGGTTTAGAAAGAATACAAGATGGTGCATTACACAGCTTTCTGATTTCTGCTAGGGTTCATAGGCAGAACCCTAGCACAACCTAGGGTTCTGCTCCATCACAGCATTTCTCTTGCTGCTGGCAGTAAAAAGATTAGTTAGTTGACCATAGAAAATAATTTTTCATATTATCTCCAAATAGTGGAAAGGAACCAGGTCTCGTTTTTTTCCAGCCTGCACGGTGACCCAGAGATGCCCAGCAAGGAGCCGGTGACAGCAGTCTGCTGGAAGTGGAGGACTTCCCTATGCCCTGCCATATTGACCTGGCTGGCCAGAAAAGTTTACCTTCCAAAGAGGCCATGGCAGAATTGCACGGATCTCCCTGGCTTAGCTGCACACTAGGATCATGCTAGCCAGAATCCCAATCCAGTTTTGGGGCCAAGGGTACAAGATATATAGCATTTCACTATTGAAATGTTGAATTGATATCCTAGGAACCATTTAAACAACAGTGGATGTTAAGAATTTATCTCCAGAAGATATATGTGTCTACATTTAACAGACATACCTCTTACAATTATATCTACTGTTGCAGATTGACTGTCTAAAGTTGTTTGTACCATGCACACATATTTCCCAGAATGATGTAGCTGAATATTTCTTATCATCAAATCCCCAACAGATTCCTGGAGATACAAAGAAAGTAAACTAATCACTCACAACATGCTTTCCATACTGGTCATTTTTATAAATTGCTCAATATTAATAAAAAATTCAGCTTTTAAATTAAAATATTCATAGCTATCATCAGTTTCTTTCATGTGGACATTTTTATTATGGCTTCACAAATAACTCAAGCGCCTTTATGAAATTTAAGAAAGAAAAATAAATGGCTGCAGCCCTTGTAAAGAAACAGTGATTTGCCATGCATATAAATAGCGATGGAAGAATTATGATAATTATTTGTGTTTTCTAAAGACTGTGGCAAACAGTTTCATTAAGCACGAAGGAGTTTAAAAAACTTACTCTTCCAATTCTTTCAAAATGATGTATTCCTCTATTAAAATCAATTGTGTTGCCATTGAATGACCATGTGAACACCACATGAATGGAGGGGTCATGAGACACCTGGCACGGAAGGACTATGCTTTCTCCAACTGTTACATCCATATTAGAAGGTGGAATAGTAATTACAGTCCTTTCTGTGGAAACAAAAAAAAATTCCTTTTTATTAACTTGCTTATAAAAATAGTAGATTTTGAATGAGTTTTGTACCATTTGTGAAATGATTTAAAATTGGCCCAAATGTTCCATAATAAAGAAAATTATCTCTAATACGGTGATGATTTCAGAGCACTCTTACCCGTGTGTAGCCTATTACTTTTGCAGTATCAATACAATGAACACGCTGCGTGCCTCTCAGAGTGAGCGGATGTCAGAGGCAACATGCTAAATTAGTCATATGTTACTTTGTAAAGCCCATAGTCAGCAGGTATGATTTCAGCTCAAAAAGCGCAGAATTAATTATTAAGACTGTTAAAAATATGCCCACGGTTCTTCAAACTTGAAAATCTCTCCTCATAGGAAACTGCAGCAAAAGCAAAATTGCTGTTCAACTCCGCTTACTTCATACATTGAGATCCTTAATCTATATTAACGTTAGAGGTAGTTTACTGCACAGTGTTGCTCATGTTACAGCTTCAAAGAAGATATCTTCACAGACAGAAAAACTATTTATGTAATGTTTTTTAACCCCTTACACTGAGAAACAAACTTGCAGCTTTTATTAAGGGAAGCAGTAGCTCGCTGAAGGGGAAAGAAATAGGTTTATATGGCTCCACTTCTGTTGATATGACTGGCAGATAGATTAGAGAGAACAACCACTTTGTTGTAAGCAATTCCCTTGAATAAAGCTTTTGTGCATGAAAGTGTTACAAAATGGTGAGAATTTAGAGGCACATGAATAAAATGAGAGCAGAATCTATTCAACAATATTAATATTCTCTGAAAATAATGTGAGAGGAGGAGAAGAAAATTTGCACGAGCTGTATTAGTTCAGCGTTCATTCTGGTTTAACCCTATGTGTTAGAAACGTACTTGAAAATTCAGGATTTTGGTTTTACCAAGGCCTTGGTTCCAAAGGGTTCATGCGTGATAGGGCATCCAACCCCTTACCTTCAAACACATTTTCGTTCAGACTGTCACCATCATTGCAGTAACTGATTAATATGTGGGTACAGACAGGCAATATGGGCTGAAACTTGAAGGGCTTCTTCCCGGCACCGGAGCTGCACTGTGTGAGTGACTGTTATGGCAGTGGTCAACTAGAAACAAGATAGATTGTTGCATTTTCTGCTAACCTTTTAAAATAAAACTGGATCCCACTAGTTTCAGTGATATACCTGCTGCAGGCATCAGGTAATGTTTTCCAAGGAAAACAAAGAACTTTTGTCAGATTTTTATTATTATAGACAATTTAGGTGGTTTTTTTCTGGTATCATTAAGAGAGTGTCAGAGGTTCTCATGAGTTAGAGCTCAGACTTGGAACGCGCTTTCTCAGATTTCTCTGCGTACTCTGATTGCTCTTTGCAGCTACGTCAAACTGTCATTGTGGCAGCTCCATCAGTTTGTCTGAAGTCAAGGACTGCAGAAACGTGAAGGCCTCAGATGACTGTCTTGAAGATACTCGAACATTAGGTTAGAGAAATCTCTTCCTCTCCCTGGAAGCAGTGTGTCAGATGCAATAAATTCCAGACGATTCAAGGGCTATATTCTTTGTTGGCACAACTCCACTGATTTCAGCACATGCTGGCAAAGAACTTGGCTCCATAAATCTCAAATGAAGTAATTCCATTGTGAAGTACAGGTAACTTTTATAGAATAATGCTGAAAAATATCTGGGAACTACAGAGAACCTCCACAAAGTTTTCTTTTCTTGCTTTTTCTCCTGTACTTCTTATTCTTACAGCTGAACTAGAACTGTGTGAATTACACTTTAAGGAAAGAAATTCTATTACTTGCCATAATGCTGTATATGTTAAAAGAAGAAAAAAAAAATAATACCCTGGTATACATTAAAAATTGGAAAGTTACTTTCATGATAGTTGGAACTTCTCTTTGCCACTAGCAGTTGGAGAGGCATGATCTGCTGACCTGGTATGGTCCTCCAAACTCATCATCTTTTCCTTCAAAGTCATCCTGTAAGACTCTCTCCTTCCTTAAACCTATAAACTGTGTGCATCTCTACACTGAGCTTTTAAAGCCAATGAAACATGGCATTGAAGAAGCAAGTCTTCCCCTGAACACCACGATCAACCTCAGAGTGGAAATTCTATGTTGCTCTGAAAGTTTATGGTATGCTTTCTTCCAGACTCCACTTGGGTTTTGTCTGCTCTGTCTTTAGCTGTGCAGAAGAGATGTCTCCACACATATTCTCTCATAAATGATGCAAAAGGTTACGCCTAGTTTACAAGAGGGTGTTGAAGGCTCTGGGTAGTCAGCCCGGGCTCCCTCAGCTCATGTAGCCCCTGGGTCTGACCTGTGCAGTGGAGCTGGGAGAACCAGGAGGTGGGAACTGGCTCCCCTGAAACCGCTGCAGAGGGTCACCCCAACAGCTCCTGTCTCCTGTACAGTGTAACTGCCCCTGGGAATGGAGAGGGCTGGCCCTAATAAGGTTCGTTTACAATGTCAATCAGTTAGATGGACAACAGCATGTTTCCTGAGCCTTCCACTGGTAAGCTCAATATCTGGATGTGAGTAAACAGTGGTTACAGGGTCCAGCTTCCCAGGCCTCTCGGATAGTCCCCAAAGCCTAAGATGAGCTCCTTGCTGCCAGGTATAAACTGCTGCTGGTATTTTATCTGTCTTGCTTAAAGCTGACTTGGACGTATCTGTCTTGCACTGCTTTGATGACAGCCTGAAGAGACCCTTTGAATTGGGTATTCTGCTAAAACTCCAAATCAAGGCACTTATGCCAGGGATGAAATTCAGCTTTTCTGCTTTAGTTAAGTCAGCATTAATAAAACTTTGCACCACTACTGAATTTTCCATGTGTCAAGTACTCCCTGTCCTTCAAATTTCTCTTTAAAATATCTGCCCTTCACAAGATCCACATCACGTCTACTGCCACAAGACTTAATGCCACCTCATTTTGTAGCTCCTGCTTCTCTGTATTGGATGGTTGGTCACCAGGATCAGTGCATTTTGACTCTTCTACAATGCACTGTGTACAATTACAGCATTCTATAAATAAGTAAAATACTATCAATAAAATCAATTTATTTTTATGGAAAGGTCAAAGTAAGACTAAGCAAGAATGATACAAACAGGATTGCATAGAATCTGTAATCAGATTCAACACTTACATTCTAAACCCCATAGAATACAAATAGAAAATAATGTCCTGTTTTTTGTAAAATCTTTAAGCCTCCATCAAAGCCAGTTGTCTATTGTACAGGAAGGGGCCATTAGCTCCAGCTGGTTGTAATGAAACTGGCTGGGAATTTTCTGAAACTTTTCTTCATCAGAAGGTTCCAATAATATTATGGTTGCCTCATTAGTTCTGTCATGTAATTTCTTGTGTCATTATTTGATCACACATTCAAAGAGATCAGAAATAAGACATCTGCAATCCTGTTGTTACGGAAAGTTATTAGAGGGAATAAAATTCCAGAGATCACTTATCTGTTAAAGCCTGTGGAATGCCTCCCTAGGGAAAAGATAAATATTTTGAAAAAAATGCATTCCATGGAACCCTCTAGTGAAATGGGTATTTTGGAATATCAGAACATAAAGGTTTCTTCTTATAACACAACAAATCCCGACAGTTATATGCTGCTAGTATTATAAGAAGTCTACTTTCTTACTGGCATGAACCTATTTGCCTCCACCAAATAAATATTGAAAACTGTCCTTTTGTGAATTATACTGAGTTTGTGTGTGAGGTATGGTTTTTTAGTAGTATTAGCAAAAAAATCCATTTTATTACAGTATTATCATCCTCTTGTATCTCTTGTTCTAGCCTGCTCATATCCAGTGACACCACTGATGTAAAGTGGCATTTTCTGCTTCTTTTATGGGGTTGTCTTTAAGACTTCCACCTCAAATACTTTTAAAAGCTTCTTAAAAGCTCTTGGTTCTACATTATCTATCTATCTTGCTTAGCAACTGCAGACATGCGTTATATGGCAAATCCCATTCCAGAAGAGAAAATAGATAAGATGTTGCGAATGCTGGAGGTATAATAAAGACTTCTCACACAAAGAATAAACAACTCAATGAGCAGCAATAAACTTAATTTGCACATTAGATATGCTTTTCCAAGTTCCGACATTTCAGTTGAAAATAATGCTGAAGCAATGAGGCCTATAATTGAACAGCCAAAACTTCTCCAGAGGGGAAACAAAAACAAATGTTCCCTACAAACAAGATCATTTTTATACCGTGTTGTTACTCAGTGTTTTAATAAACTTCATAAATGCCAAACAAAATATTTTTTCATGTTTTAATGTGACTTTCCCATATTGCTCCATTAGGATGTATGTATGTGATATGTGAAGTGGTATATAACCTTAATGAAGTCAGAGCTGCCTAAACCCTAAACTTGGTTTATTCATTGCTAGCTGGGCTGTAACATCGCCTCAGATTGAACGTTGCACTGCATCAATGCTAATTGCTCTTTCATAATATGAGTATGAAAAAGATTTTTGCCAGATGCAGTAGGTTAGGGAGGAGGTCATGCCTGCAGGCAAGAGTAACCATTCTGAAGTCACTGAAAACAAGAATATTAAGAAAAAAGAGTTACAAATTACATTTAATGATGTGCTCTTCTTGTAACTACAGACATTATTATTGTTAGCTGTTTTGCAAAACTGATTATTATGCTCACTATAATCTCAGAAGTTCCACTTTTTAACCTGTTCTCCTCATTTAAAGTCAACAAATATGAATACTTTTATATGAAAATGTCTGTATTGAAAAGATCGTGCAGGAGCAAAGAGAAAAAAAAACATACTAAGTTTGCCTCAGTTTTCCTTCTTTATTTTTTTTTCTGTCAGTGATCAAAGATCAGAGCATCGTCATTTCATACGCTGCTCATAGGAATATCTATACAAACCTCTTTTCATGTCCTCCAGCTCTGGACTAGTCCACCTGAGTGATAAGTTTGTACAAATTCTTCTTATTAATGGGGATAGACCATCCATCAGCACAGCAAAAACTTGAAGCAAAGGACTGCTTTGGACATAATGTACTTCAATGTGTTCCACAATGTGCTTAACCATGTTTCAAAGAAGGGTGAAAAATACTGCAGGGAAGACATCACGGGACTGGGACCAGAGCCAGAGCGTGCGGTTACAGCAGAAGATCAGCCCCAGCACAGACAAAGCTGCAGCTTTGGAGGGAAGGAGAATTACAGCAGATGTGACCATTTGATATGATGTGTCTCCTAGCCCTGAACATGATTTTCTGGATGTTTAAACTGATAATCACAGGATGGCTGTTAGGGAAGTTATTTATACACCTCCAACTAAAGCATCACAACATCTTCTATTAAAATTCCTGGCCTCACTACGGTGGTCTGAAAAGCTGAACTAGACATTGAAGTTGCCAGTGCTTTCAGTGGGAGGACTTAGACTGCCATCCAAAAGCAACAGAGACTGCTCAATAAATTGCCTAGACCAACAGGAGAAGCTGAGCAGAGCCACGTGCCTGAACACTGGCTGTGCCCGCTGCAACTTCGGCTGACAGCAAGTACGGACTGTCACCCAAGTGGGATCTTGCACAAAAGGTCCTTTATCTGTGAGTGCACACCTTCCTGGGCAAGCGGCACGCTGCTAAAAGCGACAGCGACCGGGGGGTTGTCCACCTTTTGCTCTAATGGTTGGAGTCTCATGGTTACAGCGTTCATCCGGAGTACAGGAGACCCAGGGTCAAGTCCTTCCCAGTCAAGGGTTGTGAACCCTGTGCCTCCCACTTCTCTCAGCCATGACTTTGTACAAGTCCACTCCAGTCGGAGAAGAGCTGAGAGCAAAGAAAGCAGCAGCCTGGGGAAAACTTGGTCCACCCCAGTGAGGGCATGCAGTGAAGATAGAGGGGGGAAAGGACAGACAAGGAAACCTGGTTTTCCAGCCCTAAAGGTTATTTCTGTTTTATATGCAAGTGCTACAAAATATGACTGGTAGACAATTACCTGCACTTAGTGCCTTAATCAGAAACAAGGCGGGGAGGGGTGGTGGGGGGAATAGAAGAGGAAAGCATGACTTGCATTGGAGCTGGAAGTGTTATGCAGTCAGGTCAGTCCTTGCTGACATCCGTACAGAGTTTGGGAAACATCATGCATAACTAGTTAGTTGCACTATGGCACATCTCATCAGATCCCATCAGTCATTTTGTCTTAGAGGACGTAGGATTTGGCTTCTTATAATAGTCCTGATTGGACAAGTTCATAGTGATGACTTTCAAAGAGGCAAGTCACTTTATTTTTAAGGAGAGAATTAAAATTTTATCTCACATACATAATGGAGAAGAAAATAATGGTAATGTGAGAGGAGGATGTTCTTCATTCTCCCTTTGGAAAAAGATCTGTTTAGTTACATCAACCTGTGGTTAACAGTTGAAATGGTTTAATTAAACCAAAATCTAGTGTAAGAAAATATAAGCAAAACAATCAAATGCTTTCAGACAAAGGGGTATCCTGTGAAATGAGGTGTCTTAGTATCAATATCCAGGAAAACACACTAGTCTGAAAGCATAGAAGATTCCCTAACGGATCCCTTGTTTTATCATTAATGCAGCAATTAGACTGGGGGAGGGCTGTCGAAGATGGCCATTTTAATATTCAGAATCAAAAGTCCTGTGAAGGGCCAAAGACGAGTTTTTGCTTGGCTCTGGTTTGTTTTGGAGTTATTTACCAAAGTAGCGCACAGCAGCTGGGATGCAGAGAAGGCGTGGGTGGCTCCAGGATCTGCAGGAGTGCAACGTGTGCAACATATATCTGCCCCACGCTGGAGAAAATAAACCCGCCTGATTTTCAGCTTACTTCATAACATCTGATTTCCTTTTGGCACCCCAGCTTTAAAGTCTCTTCTGCAGTCTCAGATGTGATATAAATTGTAAATGAGCTGAATAATCTCATCCAAGCACACTGCACAGGGTACACTGAACCTCCACGCTGCCTCGGTGTCGTTTCAGACTCTGGCTGTCCAACGCCTGCAACAGTGCAGCCCATACCTGCGACGTCTAAATGGTACTGCAGTGAAAATATCATTATTAATGTTACTACCTGTTTCTGTGGATATCTTGGGAGACCTCCCTGATAAACAAATTGATCATCAGAGTGGTGCAGTCATGAGGTTTTCTTTGCTGCAGGCAGTGGAGAGCTCAGTTTCAGCTTTAAACTGCAAATAAAAACCTGTCAATACTAGCAGTGATTGGCACAGACTTGGGCATCCCAATGAAAAAAAAGCACATACTTTCTAATATTCATAAAGCACAAAAGAAAATACTAAAGTACCTTTTACAATCAGGTTCCCTGAATTTCTGGCAACTCCGAACTGATTTGTTGCTATACAAGTGTACACCCCGGCATCCGATTTGGTGATGTTATAGAGCCTGAGACTGCCATCCTCCAGTAAGATGACCCTAGGGAAAAAAATAAACAAACAAAAAAGAAGAAAAAAGGACTTCTGTTACAGGAACAACTGTAATAGAAATGCAATGCTACTTTTAATATTTAAATGCTTCCATTATACTTTTTTTCTTCTACAGCAAGCCGTGTATCAACCAATTTTCACCTCTGCTTATTATTGATTTCTATATTAGGAATATTATATTGACATACTGGAGTTGACCATTAACTTATCTAGCTGACCTTCTTGCAGCAAAATCTGGAGTCTCAAGAGAAAGAAGGAAGACCTAACTTGTTACCTAATTGTGCTATATTTTACCATGGGGGGCTTTTTTTTCCTAGATCCCAATGCTCCTATGCCATACTAATGTTGTGTCTGAGCCCAGCTGCCTGTGCAATTTTGTCAGGATTATTAAAAGACATTAGCAGACTAGCTGAGATGCTGAAATGCCATCTCACAAGCCAAGGAGCCAAACCAAACACATCGCTGTCTCATAGGGCCCTCAAATCACCTTATTAGTCACTATGTTGTTTACACCAGTTTGCAGAGTATTGGGTAAATTGCATTTAATAGCAATTCCAGGACCACTCCTGGGTTTTATGGGCAAAATTAATTTCTAAGCTTGTTCATATGCTTCTTCATGTCAATGAGATACTTTAGGATGCAAGTCAGTACAGCAAGAGCTTGGCATATGTTTTCCTCAGGTAAGCTTTCACTGCATGGCTGGCACCTTTATGCTTTTACATACAAAGACAGCACTTCAGGGCTTTGGGATTTTCTTCACAACTATACAGAACACATGTCAATCAAAGGTAGAGAATTTAAAAATAAAACTGAATTAGGTAAGCGATGAACTTTTGGACAGAAAATAATATTATCCTGTAATGTTTTGTTAATTTTCTGTCAGTTCTTCCATCCACCTGTGCCACCTGGTAGATGTTGAAGTTCTCGATCAATTTTTTCTGAGTTTAGAAGGACAGTGGGCTGAAAGACATGAAGTTCCTGGAAGTTTCATGAAGACGGGGTCAAAGTCTCTATGTACAGCCTTTCTTGCCAGTAAGGCTACTGCATGAGCACACTCCTTAGTAGGCATTGGAGAATCTGCACCCAACCGGGGAAGAGCTGCACTCATTGCCACACTTTCTTACATCTGACAAAATCCAGCTGTAAGTCACAAATCCACAAGAAACCAGCCTTCATTCATTCCAGCCCTCACAGAAACCTTGCATTATTTTTTTATATTCCTCTTTTAATTGACATTTAAACCTAATACAAGAATCCTTTTATATAAAGGAAAATATCTAATTCATGCATCACAGCTTGGGTATTTAATATTTATTACTAACAACACAAGATTGGATGATGTAATGAATTATTTAAGGAAACGAACAATAACAAGAGCAGAAGTTGAAGCTGGCAGTAATATCATAGCCATTAAACACACAAAAAACATCATAGTGTCTTGCTGCATTCCACTCTGGTATTTATACTCTTGTAGCTATATGTGTAACACACATTAGACCTTGTTGTGCTTCCCGTTATGTGCTCCCAGCCTCTCAGCTCATGGAGAGAAGCCCTAGACTTGGATTTCTGGTGGTCTTCTCACTTACATCCCCCCAGTTTCATGTCTCCCTCTCTTGTCTGACCTTACCCTGCTGAAAGATCTGCTCCTGAGCAGAGGTGGATTTAGGAATGAGAAAAGCTGAGATGTCCCCGCAGTGCCGGGCACTCTCTCACTGGGGTGTGGAGCTGAGAGGGGAAGAGATTTAAGCTTGAATGAAAAATCTTTGTTACCTTGGCAATAATCACCAGATACTGCAGCAGTTGTTTGCATGCAATTTGTAGCACGATGAGAAAATAAGTTTGGGTTTAATAATCCATCATATATCCATATTAAACTGGAGAGGAGCAAAATATGAAGCAACAAAGTATGTTCTTCAGTATAATGATGTATCAACTAAATGACATTTTTCAGATAAGGAAGGATGAATAAGCAAGAAAGAACTGAGCCTTTCTGATGGCATCATGACACAGTGCATCAAAAGGAGAGACTACGGGTGCCTCTCCCTCTCAGTATGGGGACACACCTGAAGACAGTATTTCAAAGGCAGGTTTAAATATGAAGAAACATTTGCAAGTATTTCACTTCTGCCTCTGCAATTTTCTTTGCATGAATGATGCGTTTCTTCACATCAGTTTGCACCAGCCACAAGAAAACACCCTCATTACAAACTGCTGGTGATAAAACAGTTGATTCAATTGACTGGTTAGCTAACATATGCCGGCTTCATCGAACAGTATCAAAAGATATTCAAGTGTGAACCAGCAAACGTTCATAAATTGGATACCTGAATAGTAAGTTATAACAAGTCTCTGTAGCGTCTTTCTCACCATCAAATATTGACGCCCTGTTATTTTTACTGCAGTTGCACCTAAAAGCTCCGGGTACAAATTGGAATCCAGAAGAGGGCATGAGGCAAAAGAAAGACAATCCAGGTCCCCAAAAGCTTCCAGTGTAGGTAAATACACAGGAAAAACAGACTGTAAAAACACAGAATAATAAAGGGGAGAATCTCTGAATGCACAGGCTCTGGGCTTAGCCCCCTATGGATTTCTGTCTAGGGCTTTTTCACTGAAGTGTCGTCATGTCTAGCTCAGATTTTTTTCCCCGTATTCTTCATTAGGAATTGAGACCCGAATAATTCCCAGCTTCCTGGTTTATCCACTAAGAGGTGTTTGTACCCACTCAAGAGCTGACAAGGTAACATTTGATCTGAAGAAATACTGTTCTGAAGCAACATTTCAGTAACTGGGCAGGCTGAGGATGGAATGGCTCTTTGAATGGATCAAAACGGAGCTTAGCAGAAAGCTAAGAGAAACCATGAGCTTCAGAGTTGTTTGAAACAGAGGTCGCGCTACCTAAAGACAATTAGGGAGCTAGCAGTAAATAAGATACTCAGGCAGAATTTATGTAAAAGCACAAAGGACTCCAGAGTAATTAGTTAGCGGTGAAGGGAATTAAAGAAGAAGAAAAAAAAAAGAGTGATTTTCAGCTGTACCGAGGTCTGTGTCAAGAGAGGGATGAGAAAGCAGAGCACAGCAGAAAATAAAGATGATGCATTTCAAATGCAAGAAAAAAAAGCAGTGTGAAATACCGACCCAGCTGCCATGAACAACAAAGTTGCCATAAACTTCCTCAGAGCCATGACTTCACGCCGGGGGTGGGTTCAGAGGGGCTGCACTTTATCCTCTTCCATTTGTCTTTCAAATAATGGAACTGTGATTCTGAAGGCAATGGGGATATTTCCTTTAATGGGCTTCGGATCAAGCTCTAACAAACGGTTTAAAAAGCAGCTGTGAAACGCGTGTCTCACCTGCTGAAAGGCTTGCTGAAAACCGTTACTTTTCACAACATTTTAGACTGCATGAAGGCTATAGATAGTAATTCTTAACATTTGCATCAGAAGACAAGGTAATTCCAAGTACTGCGACAAGACAGAAAAGTTTAACTTGTCCAATATAGTGCAAGTAAAATATTTTGTCTGCCAGGAGAACTGGACTTCTCTCAATAAGTAAATGAATGTCTGTCGAGGGACAAAAAGCAAAAGATCTGAAGCACATCTGATAAATGCATCTCTGCAAAAGAAGGAGCTACTCGGGACACAGCAGTTCCTAAAGCCCTGTTGCAGCAAGGGATTGCTTATGCATAAGCCTAACTCTAAACTCACATCGCTGACTTACAAAATGCTTAAACACTTTACTAAATGCTTAAATACTTATCAGACTAGTGCTAATGCCTATGTTCCTGTCTGAATTACACAGGTGCTACCTCTGGGTAAATAGCTCAATTAAGCAAAGTTGCTATGAGGAAAAGAAGAGATGAAAATCCAGTTACATAAGTCCATACAAAGTTCCCGCACACAAGGGCTAATTAGAAATACCCAGAAATATCATTCCATATGTAACAAGCCTGGGAACTTACCTGCAAAAAGATGGATATGTTGGATGCAGTTCCCTTCATGCGGATCATAGGAACATAAGGCAGCTCTCAAAGCCCAGTTCAGAGACATGTCTAGCCAATTTCCCATCTGCAGGATGCCCGTGGCAGAGGGCGGAGGGCAGGGTGGGATGCAGCAGCAGGTACCACAGTCCCTCCCCAGCACCGAGTGACCTGTAACCCAGGGTCTGGATCTAGAAATAGTGCTTTTCTAAATAGGATGAAATCTGTCTTCAGGAATGAATCCAAAGCCCCTTGAGCCTCTGCAAACCTTTTGTCCCACAACAGTTTGTGAGAAGTTTTTCCCCAGTTTATTTAAGCATAGTGTAAGCGATGTCCTTTTGTTTGTTTTTAATCTACTCATTCCATTGGATTGATCCATGTCCTTGTCCTCTCTGAGTGACTCCATTAGTATACGAGATAAGCATTATACACAGAAAGGGAAAACAAACAGCCTACCCAAGATCTGCTGGAGTCAAAACCGCGTAATGTTCAAAAAAGAAGAGTTTGCAACGTTTCTGCAGAAGACATGAGACTGGGAAGAAGTGAGAGCTCATTAAAATTGTCACACATACTTTTTAAGTAAAGAACTTGAGAAATCAAGCAGGGATGATAGGTACGGCTTTTAATTAACCAGGTCAAACAAACCATCCCCGAAAGTGTTGTCTCATGTGAACAAAAGATTGTTGATGGCTATTTGCTTTGATCTTAAGAGCATGAAAGAATAATATGTATTTAACAAGGCTGACAGAAAAATAAAATATGAGAAAAGAAAGAGGTGTCAACTCATTAGATTTTTAAAGTGCAGCAGAGGTAATTTTTATGCCCTGTTGTATTGTTCAGCCAATCTGTTTTAGAGAGGTGAAATTTTAATTGATGGATGTGGATTGCATTAATTCCATATAGCAAATGTCTCTGAAATCCCCATCAAAATCAGTTGAGCTGCAATGGTGTAAAACTGGGGGTGAATCAAGTCTACTTTTGCAGATTTCAGCACTGCCAGTAGGGTAGATATCTCTTCAAGGGCATAAAATAATTCCTTTCAAAATAAAGTAACCCTGATACTTAATGTAAAGATTCAGTCTTCTTTTCTCCTGTCTGCCTCTAATATCAAGTGTCTGACACCTCATAAGGTTATTGAAGTCATCATCATAGCACTGTGCAGATAAAAAGGGAGTATGCTGGATCTGATGAAATCAGAGGCAAAGTAATTTTTATTATCTGAGAAATCCCATTTGAAACCATGTCTTCTCAGTCTCACTTTACTGCTCAAGAGCAAAAACACTCTTGCTGTCATAGGCTATGAAAAGATATATTGTTTATAAATTTCTTCAGATATGCTAGCAGACATTGAGGCAATAACTGACTTTTCTAATTCTACAAAGATTGAGAAGCATGAGAGAGGCTGGATTAAAACGTACAAGGGGAAGTAAGTGAGGGGCAGAAACATGAGCACAGCTCTCAAGTGACTCAGAATTGCTAGTGATTTATGCAGATGTAAATGTGAGTAAAGTTTGACTGAGTGAATGAATTGTACCTGCTGATGACAGCTCTGGTATTTTTGAAAAGGTCCCACTGAGTCCCATCTGAGATCTGACTGTCTGTATTATATGTTAATGATCTTTGTACCTGTTTATCCTATTCTGAGTGTAATTTGTATGCTAATAGTATTGCCATTTAATAAACTATGCTTAAAAGAAAATTTTCCTTATCTGCATGCTGATATAAATGAGCTTCAGAGTTGACTGACAATTAACTGGAAATAAAATAAACGTCATTAAACTCTGTGTTAACTATTTGGATCAAAACAAAATTACACAATCTAGCTGAATGGTCTTATTAAAATATTTTAGAAAAGAATACTATTAGCAATGATAGAAGGTGACACTATAACACTGCTATTTCCTAAAATTCCCCTCTGTTCCTAAAAAGGAACATTATTTTTGCATAGAATCTCTGCAATTTGGGACCACAAATATTTATTTTATGTAAATATATACAGACATCTGAACTGAGTTACACTCCATCGTAAAGCTTCCAGACAAAATACAGTATTTTCAGGAGACGGTACTCCCTTTAACATAAAATAGTGGAAGTTGTTTTGCCCTATCTTTAACATACTCAAGTATTAAACGTGAGGCAGATGTTCTTATGCAATGACCAAAGAAAAAAATGACAAAAATACCATGTCTGTAGACATGTGTCTAAATCTATTGCAGTAATATGTCTCAAAACTTGCAGCTGGGGAATACTGGGCAACAGCACCTCTACGTGTACTGGAAAGAAAGACGTGCCAACCAAACAACTAGTTAAGCGATGAAACAAAGCAAGCAACCCCCAAAAGTGTTGCTTGACATGTTTTAATCCCTTCAGCTTTCTAAATCCTTGTGCTAGTTTTAAAGTGCTTGTGAGCCTGTTCATCCCCCATCTGCTGCGTTAAACAAACACGCACATTTCTGGTCTTTTCCCACGTAGAGAACTTGGTCTTGTGTCATATTGACAAGATATGGCCTGTTTATGGCTCTCCTCTTCCCTGTGTCTGTTCTTGCCCTATTTCAAATCTGCATCTAAACAGTGGATGTCATGAAAGGAGAGATTTAGTATAATCCTGGACTGAGACAAGAGCCATACCTTAGCACGTCCAGGCAAAAAGAAAGATTTCTTGGTTATTAGTCTACCTTGTGGACAGGACGTAATGGAATATCGTATTTATGTAGCCATACGTTGGTTAGTCTGAACATTCATAGCAGAAAAAAATAGTGATAAAGTAGTACACTGAGAAGGAAAGGATCGGGAACCAGATGTTGCGAAATTCTGTGGTGAGAATCCAGGTAGAAAATGATCTGAATTGCCAAAGAAAAAGGTTGCCATTTTTTCTATTTGCCAACAAGTTCTGCTGGTTTTATGAAATCTTTATAACTCCGGTACATCAGAGAAAAGTTCTTTCAGCACAGGATGGTATGCCCACACTACTACTATTCAATCTAATCCTACCATTAATCATTATTTTTATGATTCAGACATTATTAGGAGTTCAGACACAGCCATTCATACAACCAAATTAACTCCAGATGTAAAACTAAGCCCTTAATATGGGACTTAAGTAGAATTTAAACAGTACATAACGCCCTGAATTACCCTCTGCGTGGGAGTTCAGTTCACTTACAGGAATTTTCTTCGCTATCTGCTTGTCAAACATATTTCAAAAATAAAAGTACAATAAAAGCTGCTGTTAACTTTGAAGCATTCTGTATATACAATAAGCAACTGACACCAGGTACACAGCGTGGTACTGGCTTGCTTTCAGAAACCCTGGACAGTATGTTCATGTGCACGCACCCATAATAGCTATAGAGTATTGGAGGTGAACAGTGTTCACCTTCAGTGATTTCAACTTCCATGCTGATGACTCATCTTCTTTCAGCTGCATACGCCCTTGCTCTCATGTCTTTAGCTCTCACCACCTCTAGCTTCTTGTGCCTGTTCATTGGGCTGCCTGTTGCCTTATAGGAAACCCTAGAGCAATCCTCACTGGGCTATTGAATTTATGCTTAATTTGAGCGATAATGGTAGGGACTGTATGTGGTTCACTGAAGCCTTAGACCCACATCCTTGCTCAAAATAACGCAGATCATAGAAATTTTGTGTCTTTTTAATGTGTGAGTGTCCTGGTTTCGGCTGGAATAGAGTTAATTTCCTTCCTAGTAGCTGGTACAGTGCTGTGGTTTGGATTTAGGATGAGAACAATGTTGATAACACACCGATGTTTTAGTTGTTGCTGAGCAGTGCTTGCACTAGTCAAGGAATTTTCAGCTCCCCGTGCTCTACCGACTGAGAAGGCTGGAGGGGCACAAGAAGCTGGGAGGGGGCACAGCCAGGACAGCTGACCCCAACTGGCCAAAGGGACATTCCATACCATGGGA